>NC_050574.1:347154628-347509601 GCF_011100635.1 Trichosurus vulpecula
CATGTAGGAGCTGAATGTGTTTCTAACTGAGCCCACTGAAAGCCAGTCTTTTAGTCATACTTGGGCAACTCTTGGTGCCTCATGGAGAAACACTAACAGACTTGAATGCCCTTCTTACCCAGCCACCCTATATACCTTCCTAAATGATTGATTTCTTGCTTACGACTCTTTCTCAGATGTGCACTAAGTGAGGCAGGTCATACATATCTGTAAATAGACACATGGTAGAAAGCCAATCTAATGGAGGGGGTTCTATAGTTAATTAACTGGACTTTGACAAAATGTAGAGCTTGTCCTTAGAAAATAAAGTAGGAAGCTGTGTGACCTTAGGCAAGTCACTTAACCCCAATTGCCCTGCATTCCCCCCTCCAAAAAAAAAATAAAGTAGGAACCACCAAATTTCCACACTTGGCCTTGACTATCCCTTTTCCCTGTGCCCTCCCTAGATAGTATCTCATAGTCCCTGGGAGCCATATATTCCTAATAACCAGGTGGTTATGTTTAGATTTACTTTTGTCAGGAGCCAGCATGGCACAGGACCCAGTGATCTCAAAAAGAAAAGATTTTTCCTTCCCCTCTTAGATTTCCTTTCTCTTCTGTAGGAGATCTTGGTTCCACTCCAGGACTAGCTGGCCACCCACCATTCCAACACGGAGTCAAGAAAGTAAGGCAGAACAATTGAGAAATCAAGCCTGAAGTCTAGAATCTCAATGCCAAGGGTACTTCTTTAGAGCCAGAGAAAATAAGCAACTGGAAAATTATCCAGGTCTCCTCCGGGAAGTTGTGCATTTCCTGCTGCTGACTTTACCCCCATGGTCCTTTGAATCTGAGTCAAAAAGGTTTGATACCTCTCCCCATATAAATCAACCCAAAGTCCAATGCATCTGAATTCCCAATTTAGTCTATTATCCTTGGATATCTGGAGGTCTGTGTTCATTGAGATTTGATGATGGCTCAAGAGATCCAGCTTCAGTAACTTCAAAGATCTTTCTGTATATTCAGAACTCTTTGACAATTTCTGCATTTTTCAAGGTAGAGAGACAAAAGCAATGGTTGGCTGGCTCCAGCAATTTAGATCATTGGCTGGCCAGGTAATGTGAGGTTTCGCCAGGTCTGCTTTGCTTAGGGTGATCCTACTCCAGGAAAATTGAAGAAAATGGCACGGGGGCACTGTCCATTAAGTGTACAGAAGATTTGGAAGGTATATATTCCTAAAGGTTGACTTGTATGAACACAAGCCTTCACATCTGATACCTTAGAGTATCTGCATTTGAGAGGGTTTTCAATTCCTGCTCCCAGCTCTACCATCATTCTATGTCTAAGGTATGGAGGTAGATGTCTTCCTTAGTAACACCAATTTTAGATAGTCGTTTATGGGATCATAGATTTAGATCTGGAAGGGCTCTTGGAGGTCTTTGAGACTAATCCCTTCATTTTGCAGATGGGAAAACTGAGGCTCAGAGTGGTAAAATGACTTATCCAGGGTCATGCAGTTCAAAAGTGCCCAGAGCAACTAGTTTGAACTGGTCTTCCTGATGCCAGATTCGACACCCTCTCCACCATATCACATGGCCATGAAATTCAATTCAACCACGTTAAGTTTCTGTTACATGAAGAACAGCATGCTAGGTGTTGCATTTAGGTGAGGCCTCTGCCTCAGTGAGAGGCAAAGCTGGATGGATGGGACATAACTCCCCTTCACATTCTCCTAGCCAAACTACATGACTGGCATCTCCTCAGTTGTCATGTTGCCTCTCTTCCCTTTCCTGCCGGGAGTGTACTCCCTCTTCATCTCTACCTGTTGAAATCCTTTTCCTTCAGTGCTCAGTTTAGATGCCACCTCCTTCATGAAGATTTCCCTGATGTCCCCCGTAGCTGAGAGGATTCTCTCTCTCCTCAAAGGTTCCTCAGCTCTCTGTCTGTACCTCTCCTTCATTCCAGCTGCGCTCTAGCTTGGATTATGTCTAGTTTTATGTGTAGGGTCATAGGAGGAAACACAGAAAGCTTCAAGGGACCCCAGAGGTCATCTAATATGACCGCCTCATTTTTCAGTTGAGGAAACTGAGGCTTATGGAAATTAACTGGCTTCCCCAAGTGTCAGAAGTGGGATTTCATATCTTCTGACTCCAAAGCCAGTGCTCTTTCTGGTTTGATCCCCACTATTAGATTGCTTCCATATCCCCAGGGTACTATACAGTGCCTTATACAGCAACCTGCAAATAGCAGGTACTTAATGAGTGTCTGATTTCTTGAATGAATGCTGGAGAAATGCAGAAAGTGAACTAAAGAACAGCAAAGTTTCCAGAATGGGAGACTGGGTGAAAGGAGGTTTTACTGACAGAAAAAAGGAAGTCAGAAAGAGGAGTAGACTTGGGGGAGGGGCAGGGGAGGAAGGTGGGAGAGAAAGAAGAAGGACTATGGGCTATGAGATTGGTAAGGGGAAGGCTGGATAGGAAGGGAGGATACTCTGCCCCGGGTGGGGGCAGAGAAAACAAATCTTTCAAAAATTAGCCTAGGATCAACTCTGCTTTGTACTCCAATGAAAGTGGATGGAGAAGTAGCCTTGTTTATGCTAAAAAAAAGAGGTGGTGGTGGTGGGGTTTTAAAATTTTGATCCCAGTTTCTATAAAGCAACAGTTGGATAACCTATAAATTTTAGAAGGTTAAAAGTTTAGAGGACAGAAAAGGGATAGGTGAAAAAAATGAACAGGATAGATTTCTCAATTTCATTAAACTGGGACTTTCAAACAGTAAAAAAAAAGAATAATACATGGTTCTAGTTTACTTTCTGTGTGTGGTTGGTCTGCTCAAATGACTGCATTGTTTTAATCAAGAACAATGGAAAATTTTATAATAGCCTATATACGTATATACACGTACATATGAGAAAGAGAGAGACAGAGACAGAGACAGAGACAGAGAGACAGAGAGAAAAACAGAGAGAGAGAGAGAGTAGGAGGGAGGGAGGGAGAGAAAGAGACAGAGAGACAGAGAGAGAGACAGAGGGAAAGAGAGAGAAACAGAAAGTGAGGGAGACAGACACAGAGAGGGAGAGAGAGAGAGAGAGAGAGAGAGAGAGAGAAATGATAGGTTGCAGGATCTGAAGTTGGGAAGACTTGAATTTGAATTTGAATCCTGCCTCAGACACTTACCAGCTGTATTACCCTGGGCAAACCATTTAACCTCTGTGCCTCAGCTTCCCTATTTGTAAAATGGGGATAATAATAGCACCTACCTCGTAGGGTTAATGTGAGGGTCAAATGAGCCAACATGTAAAGTGCTTTACAAACCTTAAACCTGATTATGATTATTGTGCTTCTGATTGTTATTTGAGCCTCATTATAACTGTGTGGAGTATTTGTTAATACTATTACTACCTCCATTTTATGGATGTAGAAACTGAGGCCCAGTGAAACTGTACTGGTCCAGGATCATGCACCCAGTAAATATCTGAGGCAGGATTTGAGCCCAGGTCTTTCTGACACTGCATCAGTCACTCTGTCTGCTAGGACACTGTACACTGCCACTTACTTAAAGATTTTCTTCCAAGAATGTACCTAGGGTATAGTACAACACCCATTGGACAAGGTACCAAGAAAATTAGTTTTAATTCTAACTCTGACATTAACTGACTTTCTATGTGAACTTGGCAACTATGATTTCATGGCTCTGGACCCAAGTCTCATCTGTAAAATGAAAGAATTAAACAAGCTGATCTCTAAGGGCACTTTCTGGCTTGAACAGTCTAAGATTCCCTCTTTCCTCCTGCTGTCCCTCCAGCATCTCGACCCTATTCCCAGCGTCCCTTCATTTTAACCTCCCATCCCACTTTTGTTTAAATAGTAGGATTAATC
Organism: Trichosurus vulpecula; assembly: GCF_011100635.1. NCBI lineage: Eukaryota > Metazoa > Chordata > Mammalia > Diprotodontia > Phalangeridae > Trichosurus > Trichosurus vulpecula. The sequence continues at coordinate 347,158,483 of NC_050574.1, forward strand.
CATCAGGCTATTTTGGGGTGGAGGCCTGGAGGTGGGGGTGTGGTGTGGTGAGGGAGGTGGAGCAAGGATCCCCACTCCAGTGAGCACTGGAGAGGTTCCATTCATGGGTCAACAAAACTAGGGAGGACCCTCTGACTTAATCAGCCAAGAAGGCTCCAGCCTTGGAGACAATTAACATCAAAGTCTCCCAGGCAGGGAAAATTTTAAAAGGGGGAGAGAGAAGGAAACTTCAATATCCAGACAGAGTTCCTTCACCTCCATCCCCTGCCTGACCTCCAAAAAAACCCCCCAAAAACGACAGGGAGGTTAACATGGGATTATAACTTTTCAGGATGAAAAAAGAGGAAGGAAGGGGGGCAAGAAAGGGAGGGGCAGGAACACTTGAGGAATTCAGGCCCTGCTGATACTATCTTCTGGGTCCATGCCCTAGTGAAACTATCTAATGTTGAGACTATTGTAATAGGGATGATGATGTTCCATTTACAAAGCCCTTTCTTTCCAGTCTAGAAAGCACAAGTTCTGATCTTAGGAGGAACTGCTGGGGGCTTGTCTATTCCAGCGCAGAAATGGTGTTTAAGGGCAGAGATGTACGTGTGGGCAGATAAAATATAAACTCCCCAGACTGCCCTTTAAGGCCTCCATAATGTAGTTCCCATCTACCTTTCAAATATTATTCTGTACTACTCTGCTTGGCATATTTTGTTCCAGGCAAACTGGACTTCCCATAAAACATTCCACACTCTACTTCCCTACCCTTGCCTAGGTCATATCCTGTGTCTGGAATGCACGTCTTTCTCACTTCAGCTTCTTAGAATCCCTACCTTCTGTCAAAGAGAGTGGCTCATTTCCTGTTTACACAAAATCTTTGATGCTCTTTCTTAGGTTTTTAGTACGTACTGTCTCTTAAAATTGGTGGCTTAGTAGCTGGGCCTGGAGTCAGGAAGACCTGAGTTCAAATCCGACCTTAGACACTTACTAGCTGTGTGACCCTGGGCAAGTCACTTAACCCTGTTTGCCTCAGTTTCCTCATTTATCAAATGAGCTGGAAAAGGAAATGGTAAACCACTCCACCATTCTTGCCAAGAAAACCCCAGATGGAGTCATGAAGGGTCAAACATGACTGGAAACAACTAACATCGAGGACTATGCATTGTGTCTTTCCTCCAAGAAGCTCTAGGTACAAAGCTGATGTTTTCTTCACTCATTGTTAGAACTTCCTTTCTGTGATATTGGTAGGTAGGAGATATTTGTGCCCCTGTTGTACAAATCAGAAAAGTGAGTTTATGTCTTTATGAGGCTGTTGATCAGGATTGTAGGGTAGACGTTATAACAGTTTCTGTCATCTTCATAAATGATCGTGATTATTTTGACTGAATTGAATTGATCCTGTGGGGAATCCTTAGCAGTATCGTTGCGGTTCTTGCTTCATTTGCAAAGAGGACCAATGACATCATGAAGGTGGTGTCTTGACATGAGAATGAGTTGGATTTAATTTGGGAATTAGGATTTAGGAATTAATTTAGGCAGAGCTGCACAAGGTAGTCAGCCTCACTCTCTCCTCCAGAGTCATCAAAGGCCAGTGGCAAGACAAAGGTCAAGAAGACCTTTGGTGATGAGCCGGGATGCAGTGAGTAACCTTGGCCTTTCTAAACTAAGGTCTTTCCCAGGTCTCAGTTTGTCAGAGGCTGACAAACAAAGCCTACATTCTAGAAGCACCATCACATATATTGTTGCTGTTCAGTTGTGTCCGGCTCTCCATGACACCATTTGGGGTTTCCTTGGCAAAAACACTGGAGTGGTTTGTCATTTCCTTCTTCAGAGATACTGGAGTAGCTTGACGTTTCCTTCTCCAGCTCATTTTACAGATGAGGAAACTGAGGCAAACAGGGGTAAGTGACTTGCCCAGGATCACACAGCTAGTAAGTGTCTAAGGTCGGATTTGTACTCAGGTCTTCCTAACTGCAGGCCCAGAGGTCTATCCACTGCGATACCTACTGGCCTGTCTTCTGTTCCTCAAATATTAGACTCCATCATCCAACCTGGGGATAGAAAGAAAGACACATTGTCTTTCTTGCAATAAGCTCTAGGTACGAAGCAGACATTTTCTTCACCCATCATAAGAACTTCATAGAGCTCATATTCTTTTTAATATGCAAATAGCCATGTACATATAAGCTATATGCAATGTAAATGGAGGACAATCTCAGAGCGAAGCCACTGTGGGGAATGGGGGATTAGGAAAGACCTCTTACAGAAGGTGACATTTGAGTTGGAAGGAAGCTAGGAGGCAAATGTGAAGAGGGAATGTTGTCCAGGCACGGGAGAGAGCTAGTGAAAATCATTAGACATTCTCAAAGCACATGGTAAACAGGTTACAGATTTGCAGAAATACTTTTGGCATAGATAATTCTCATTCCACTGAGCCATGATAAAAGCTGACCACAGGGATGCATGATTAGATTGTTACGTGCACCTGAAAGTGGTTTTCCTCCAGATGGAGCCTATGGAATGACTAAGACACAAGAACCAGAATCAAAAGGCCTGGCATGGGCAACATTGACACGTGCTCGACCCACAATGCAAACACATCAACACTGAGGTTTTTTTAGATCTTGAGATGGATGGGTTCATAGAGATCAAGGTTTTTGATAAACGCCATCATACTGAATATTTGTAATCTTCAAGCTATGTGGAATCAAAAGCTTTTAAACTATAGAAAGCTAGCAGAAGAAATCAAAATCTTTGAGGAACAAGATAAGGTACGTATCAGCCTCGTCATCCTGCTAGCTACTAGAGTTGTCCCGTAGATGACTTCAGGGAGCCTACAGAATATGAGGGGCAGCCAGGTGGCTCCATAGTGCACAGGGCTCCAGGCCTGGAGTTAGGAAGACTCATCTCCCTGAGTTCAAATCTGGCTGCAGACACTTACTAGCTGTATGACCCTGGGCAAGTCACTTAGCCCTGCTTGCTTCAGTTTATTTCCTTATCTATCAAATAAGCTGGAGAAGGAAATGGCGAACCAATCCAGTATCTTTGCCAAGGAAACCCCGGACAGGGTCATGGAAAGTCAGACAAGACTGACTGAACAACAGCAGCAGAATCTGAACTTACATCCCAATACAGTTACAGAAAAAGCAGTTATTTCATCTACTTGAGCAATTCCACAAAACAGTCAATGTGAAAAAAATATCAGAATAATAACTTATCCTAGGACCATCTCTATCCATACCACTGAGAAAGATGAGAATTTGATGAAGAATAATTAATAATAATAATAAAGCCATAGCTGTTTGGGGAGAGCTTTTAAGGTTTTCAAAGCTCTCTACGTACATTTTCTTATTTGATCCCCATAACAAACCTATGAGATAGACACTATCATGATCTCCATTTTATAGATGAGTAAACTAAGGCTAAGAGATGTAAAAGACTTACCCAAGATGACATAGCTAGTAAACATATGAGACAAGATTAGAACTCAGGTTTTCCTAACTCCAAATTCCTTGACCCTCATTGGGTTTCTATGCTCATCTAGAAACCATGACATTTTATAGACCAGAGAAATCAATGAAGCAAGGGATGGTGTAAAGGGTGCTGGATTTGGTGTTAAAGACTTTAGATTTTAATCCAGACTCTGCAATTTACTACCTGTGTGACTTGGGGCAAATCACTCAGACTCTCTGGACATCATTTCTTATCTGTAAAATGGGGAGTTGGCCTAGGGGACCTCTAAGGCCCTTTCCAGCTTTAAGTCTTTCATTCTAAGACACTTAGAAAACAATAAATGAAAAGTAGAATGAAAATGAAGAGCCAGTCTTTAGGTTGACTACATCCTTTGGGGGAAATGGTTGTTATTTTCTCCCCTCCCCCACCCTCTTTAGCCTTTGCCTTTTGGATTGGTTTATGTCCATTTGGAACACTGTGAAGGGACACTGGGCTATGAGCTAGCTGTTCTTGGAATAATTTATAGACTTATGGTTGGCAAGAGGAGGGAATGAGCTCTTAGTCACACCTGGAGAGGCATTCAGCCTTGCAAACTGGCCTCTAAGCACAAGGCTGTTTTTCTGTGCTGTGCCTCCTACTCCTTTTCCTCCTCCTCCTCCTTCCTCCTGGCATGTGAAGTCTGGCTGTTCACCCTGTCTGATAGCTGTGGCGGCTGCTGTCTGGGGTGAGTCACCTCCACCCACCCACACACTGACAGCACCCAGCCTAGAACCGATACGGTTCTTCTGTTTAGGCTCCGATTTTGGTCAAAATACTTTTTTTAAAGGCAGTGAAGGATGAAGACCCAAATTTTACATGGATGTTACTGTTACTTCACTTTTTTAAAAAATTGAATTTCTCAAATTAATAACAAAACAAAACTATATTTCTTTTCCTGTTGTGCTTGAAACCTAGGGCCAGAAATCTTGGCCTGGTGAGTAGGAGGGGGAAAAGTACAGAATGAAACTAAGGAGTGAAAAATGAACCAGAAACAAAAGTAACCTGGTTTTTAGCTAAAGTGAACTGCAAAATCTAATAAGCATTATCAAAGACAGGCATCCTTCTGGCTTTGAATTATACATAAATGCATGAAAGTGCCCTGTTGTTTCCTCACAGTAATAGGCATATTACCTACCCTAAAGTTGTGCAATAAAATTATTTCTAGATGCAATGAAGGATGAATCTTGAACATCTCCATGAGCATGTGTATATGTACAAAGTATGTTAGCAAGTTGCAACAACTGGCCTCTAGGCACACCATATTGGGCTTGCTACGAGTTGTTTAGTTGTGATAACTGTCACAAGGCAGGCTGGGAAAATTTCCAAAACGCCAAAGCACTGAGCCATTTCAATATCATTCATTTCATAGGATTATAGGATTTTAGAGATGGAAGCTCAACCAGTCAACTAATCAGTCAACACGCATTTATTAAGCACTTAACTGTGTACCGGGCACTATTCCAAAAGTTGGGGCTAACAAACAAACAAATAAATTTTGCCCTCAAGAAGATTGCATTCTATAGAAAAGGACAACACACACATAAGAGGCCTATATGAAATACATACAGAGCAAATATGAGGTGTTTGGAGGGGAAGTCACTAGTAGCTGGGAGGAGGAAAGGCCTCCTTCAAAAGGTAGCAGTTGAGCTGATGTTTTAACAATTGGCTAGCAGCTTCTGTGGGGGCATAAGATCCCCCCCACAGCCAGCACCCAGGAGGCTGCCGGGATGCCAGGAGGCTGCTGGGATGCCGGGAAAGCACAGGTTCTTTTTATCTGCTTAAACAAGGAGAGCACAGTGAAGGGGTTGACCAGCTTACTTTAATCCAGCATTCAGTTAGCATTCAGTTAGTTCAGGGGGGCATACAGGCAACAAGAGACAGACCAAATACAGATTCACTTACTTCAGGGGAAAAAGCCAGCACCCTGAGGTTCAGAACATTCATTTAGCTCGGGGGAAATGAACCAGCATCCCGAACCTCAAAACCAAAATATAAACAAATTACAAATATCAACAGACAGACCCAATACAATTCATAGTTACCAACATCTGGGCTCGGCCCGAGAGCAAGGGCTGGCCCAGAGTCACGCTCCCCAACACTGCTGCGCCAACCAGAAAAGGAAAGAGAGCTCTTCAAGCTGTCCTCTCCCTTCTTATAGAGTTTTTGACATCATCAAGCGCCGCCTGAATGACCAGGGCTGATTGGTTCTTGAGTTGGCCCCTCCCCCTAGCGTAGACTAGGTTAACATCCAATAGGGCGTGGCTCTGGAGTCAACACCTCCCCTCAGCCAGCCCCATGACTCATCACACAGGAAGTTCTCTTCTTCCTGGCATGGTTTCTGGGCTTCCTGCCCCGGAAGAGAAGCCCCTAGTGCCCAGCAAGGCTCAATGAGGTAAGCTGAGTCACTCAAAGAAAACAAAGGTCACTCTGATTACAGCTGAGTCCTTCAGGGACCTGGGAATTCTAAGTGATGGAGGTGAGGAAGAAAAACATTCCAGGCACGAGGGACACCCTACGCAAAGACATGTAGATGGAAAAAGAAAAATGGGGGATTGTATATGAGGAACAAGTAGACTGATATGACTGCATTGTAGAGTTGGAGGAGAGGAATAAGAAGGCTGGAAAGATAGGGAGGGGACAGGTGAGGATCATCCAATCTAAACTCTATCTTATGGATGAGATGATTGAGGTCACAAGTTACTTGGTCATGAGCCCTGGATTTAAACTCAGCTTTCCTGACTCCAAATCCACTACTACGTCTGCACTGTACTTCAGTGTGATTCAGTAAGTAGTAAGAGCTCAATTGGTACAGATTACAGTGCTGGGTGCTAGGGACACAACAGTGATAGAAGCATTGTGCCTGCCTCTGACAAAGAGCTAATGACCTGCTAAGAACCTCAAATATGAGGAGACAAATAATTATAAGTTAGCAGAGAGTAAGCATATTTCCATTACTTTTCATTTACATATTTTCCAGACATACTACTCTGTGTATTATCTTGCATGTATAATTTTTTTTTGCATGTTGTTGCCATCGCTGGAACATAAGCTCCTTGAGGGCAACGACTGTTTTTGCCTTTCTTTTCCCAGTTCTTAGCTTGGCCCATCATTCAGTTGTTTCAGTCTCGTCTGACTCTTCATGGCCCCATTTGGGGTTTTCTTGGCAGAGATACTGGAGTGGTTTGCCATTTCCTTCTCTAGTTCATTTTAGAGATGAGGATATTGAGGCTAACAGGGTTAAGTGACCTGCCCAAGGTCACACAGCTAGGTAGTATCTGAGGGCAGATTTGAACCCACTAAGAAGAGCCTTCCTGAATCTAGGCCTGCCACTATATCCACCGCACCATCTAGCTGCCCACAGGATACTTGGTGACTGACTGAGCAACTGACTCTCTGTCCAAGAGCTTGGAGAGGAAGAAGAGATTGGGGAGGAAGGGAATGACATCTAGGAGGAACATCAAAGAAGGATTCGTGAAGGAGTTGGCAACCAAGATGAGTTTTGAAGGAAGAGAATAATTATCATTAATGCAGAAGGAGTCTGTACTAGGCTTTGTCTTTGTATCCCTAGGGCCTACCCTGGCTCAGAGTAGGTGCTTAATAAATGCTTGTTGATTAATTGGTTCCAGGAATGGGGAACAGCCATCATAGATGATTGGAGGTGAAAGAGGTCAAGGTAAGATTATACATAGCTAATGGGGGCACCTAGGTGATGAAGTGGTTAGAGCACCAGCCCTGGAGTCAGGAGGACCTGAGTTCAAATCTGGCTTTAGATACTGGACACTTAATAGCTGTGTGACCCTGGGCAAGTCATTTAACCCAAATTGCCTTGCAAAAAAACAAAAGCTAATGGTACCATTTGGTTGGTAACTAGAATCTTTATAGAATCACAGATCAAGACCTGGAAGGGACCTTGCCTTATCCCAACACTTAATTTTACATATAAGGAAGCTTAGGCCTAGCAAGGATGACTTGCCCTAGTCACAGGTCATAAATGTCAGAGATGGGATTTGAACTCAGGTCCTTTGGCCCCTCCTACCAAGTTCAGCTCTATCTCCACTGTTATTCAATGAATAGAGGTGCAGTATTGTGAAGTAAGGCTGGACAGGTGAATTAGAGCCAGATTGTGGATGCCCTTTATTTCCAGATTAATCAGTTTGCTTTTTATCTTTTAAGCAAAAGGGAGTCTCTGAGCAGGGAAATGATGTCACTATTGTGAAACTGCTTTGGTCCAGGCACTCTCAAGTAGAGTATGCCTATTCTGTAAACATTCTGCTGTAACCACGTCCTCGTCATTACATTTTAAAAATGTTTTATGGATGCTCTTTGTCTCCCAGTCATTTCTGGAAAAAAGACCCATCCTCCTTCCCTTCTCTTAAAACAAAGAAAAGCAATGAACCGACAACGTGACACACCAGATTTAATGATGTGCTTTTACTGTTTTATCACAACTTTCTTAAAAAAAAAAAAACAAAACTGAAGGAAAGCAGCATCAATAACACAGTACTTAACTAGATTTGAGCTCCATGAGGACAGGGAGGGACATAGACTTGGAATCAGGAAGTCTAGGTTTGAATCCTGCCTCAGAAACTACCTAGGAAGTCACAACCTCTCAGCCTCATTCTCTTCATCTGTAAACTCAGGATAGATAGCCCCTGCCTCATAAGGGAGATCAGATGAGATAACATATAAAGTGCTTTGGCAAATCTCAAGGTGCTATAAATGCCAGCTTTTTTTTTTTACTATTACTATTTCTTGTTTCCACTCTACCTCATCTCTACCCTCCCCCCAAATCTAATATAGAGACTTGGTGCTTATATAATAGGGACTTATTAAATATTTGGAAGAATCAATGTAAGTACATAAATACACTTAATGTTAGAAAAGTTTTCAGCAGCAAGAATCGAAACAAACAAAAATACTCATTTCTGGTGAATTCGGTAAATTAAAAAAATCGCTATCTAGCATATCCTCATTCTCTCAACATTCTGGTTTGTCAAAGTTCTGATAAAACTAAGTGGCCTCTGACCCCTTTCTAGCTGAACACTTTCGTAGCCAAACCCGGTATTCCTTGGATAGAACATGGGACTTGGAGTTGGAAAGACAACTTAGTTCAGATCTGGTCTCAAATACTTATTGGGCAAGTCCAGGGGTGGGGAACCTTCGGCCTCCAGGCCTCAGTGACTCCAGTTTCCCATCTGTAGAAATAGGCGTAATGATAGCACCTACCTCAGAGAGTGATTGTAAGGATTGGTTTGCTTTGCCAACCTTAAAGTGCTATATAAATGCTAGCTGTTCTATGCTATCCTTCCTTTCTGTGTGGGAGTGGGATAATGTGGGGAGTGCCCCCCCCACCTTTGCCCAGAGGTTGCTTTATTTTCCATCTCCACCTCCCCATTAATTAAAAATCACTTGCCTTTGAAGAACAGGTCAGAGACAAAGAAAATAATAATTCCTTTCTCCACCCCCATCCTTGTCCTTTTTTTTTTTTTTTTTTAGCCTGAGACAGAAGAGTAGAGGGGAAGAATAGGAGAGAAAAGAGGTGAAAGTGTCTAATTAATGAAGGAGTTGTGGTTTTTTTTCCTCTCTAGCTTTTTTCTTAACTGTTTTTCAAGCCCAGAATGCCTCACAAAGCTTTCACCCCCTCTGCCCACTCCCTTCTCTCAACTCCCAACTCCATCTTCTCAGTTGTCAAATAACAAGTTTAATGTTACTGCAGGATTGTGCCCGGTCTGGAAGCCCTCAAAGAACGCAGGGACAGCCTAATTAGGGAAACGCTGAGAGCCATCAGTAATGAGCACTCCTGACTTGGAGCTTAAAAAATCATGCTAATAAAAGCATTGGCTCTCTTTGCCCAGCCTTCTCTCTTCTTCTTTCCAATTCTTTTCTCTTCTTTCCTCACCTACCGCAGTTTGGATTCAAATTCTTGGCTTTTCCTCTTTTAAAAAATGATCATCTGCTCCTAGGAAAGTAATTTGATCTTCCTGGCTTCTCGTCTATTTATTTTATTTTATTGTGCTTGTGTGTACGTGTGGTTATACATATATGTGCTATAAAGCCGAGCTCCATTTTCTGGGCATGTTCCTGGGATGCAGTTGAATCTATGCCCACAGCCATGTGGGGATCTATGCCTTGCTAAACTGCACGTGCAAAGCTGTTGAGTTTAGGCACGCATTTGTGTATCTGTGCGCCTGGCTACACTTGTAACAGCTAAGTCTGAGCCAAACCGAGTCGCCTACCAGAAACACCATATGTTTTAAAATTTTGAGTTTCCGGGATGGTGTATTCCATTCATTTACCCACACGATAGAATTTGTTAAGCCTTCCTATGTGAGTGGTACTGCTCTAGGTTCTATGCATAGAGACAAAAATGAAACCACCCTTGCCCTCAAGGAGCTTACATTCTACTCTGCCCTGTAACAAGGAGGTAAGGAGGGAAGTACCACATATTCACAGATAAATAAATACAAATATACATATATATGTGTGTGTATATATATATATATATATATGCAAATGAATAAAAAGAAGAACGTTAACTTGGGAATACAGAGCCGACTGAGGGGAACTCAGAAAATAGATAGTGGTGCCTGGGTTAGGACTTGAAGGGAACCTTGAAATGTCATTCTTTTTTTATTTCATACCAAAAAAAAAGTAATAGAAAAAAAAAGTATTTCTAAGCTCAGAAACAATGAAATTCAGGAACTAACTAAAATTTTTTGTTGTTCAGTCGTGTCTGACCCTTTGTGACCCTATTTGGGGTTTTCTTGGCAAAGATACTGACGTGAGTTGCCATTTCCTTCTCCAACTCATGTTATAGATGAGGAACTGAGGCAAACAGAGTTAAGTGACTTGCCCAGGGTCACACAGCTAGTCACTGTCTGAGGCCAGACTATTATTCAGGTCTTCCTGACTAGACCTGGTGCACCTAACTAAAATTAGACTTCTTAAAACTGATTGCATAAGGAAAATGTGATATGGATAATGGTGGTGGGGAGGGGGATAGGACTGCAGTACAAGGGAGGTACAAGGCACCCTCAAAACAGAAGGCTTCCTGGAGTTCTATGACTATTAACCTCCCTTACCTCTCCCCAGTCCCTCAGTCCCTCATTCCTGCCTTTCAAGACAAATATTCAGCATTCTGACAAGCTCAGCCAGCTGGTTGGAATACAAAAATGATTTTACTATAGTGTAAATAGATTATATTCAAATAGGTAAATTATGGGCCCAGTCTTTTTACTTAATCTAGCTTCCTGAATTAACCTTGTTCTGGATTTTCCGCACAGGCTAGCACACAAGGGATTCTTAACTTTGTTTATATCATGGACATCTCTGCATCTTTGTCAATCTAAGGAATCCTGTGGACTCCTCAGAACAATATTTTAAATGCATAAAACATACAGAATTATAAAAGAAACAAATTATATTGAAATGGTTGTCAAAATTTAAAAAAAAAAAGTTCTCCGACTTGAGGTTAAGAGTCCCAGGATTAACCAGTCCACTTTTTCAGTAGAGATCCATGGATCTTCCCCAGACTTTCAGGTAGAATCTTCTCTCTCTTCATCTACTTGAATTCCAAATTGGTGGTTCTCTGACCTCTGCCCAGTACTTCTTTAATCAAATCTCTTCTCTCTTCTCTTTCTTTGACTCGCTCTGTCCTTGTCTCTGCCTCTGTCTCTGTCTCTGTCTCTCTAATTCCTTCTGTCTGCTTGGTCAAATTTCTGTGTCCTTTCGAATCTTTTCTAGCTCATTTGCCTCAACTTAGCTAATGTCATAGGATCACAGTGTGGAAACCATTTTAAGTAGGTGAATTTAGATAAATGCTAAAGCCCATCTAAGGACGATACCTGCTGCCATGCCTCTTCCTCACAGCAGAGGAAAAAAACCAAAACTAAATTGTGAGATTTTCCCAAAATTTATGAGTACCCAGAGAAATTTGGGGAAGAACTCATCCTGGTGACACAGGCTTATCAGCAGAGTTGGGTATTAGTCAACAAATTAACAAGTATTTGTGAAAGTACCTACAATGTTCCAAGCACATGGTGCTAGACACTGGGATTCAAGTACTTACATACTTTGCATATATACATACATATATATGTGTATTTATATATATACATGTGTGTTTTATTTACATACATGCTTTATATTTGTACTTTATATCTTTATATCTACTTGTGTCCTCCATTTGAATTTAAACTTATTGAAATTAGGCATTATTTCATTCTTTGTACTTGTACCACAGGTGCCTAGTAAGGTGCCTAACACATCAATTAATAAATACTTGTTGTTTGATTGGTTGAATGTGAATCCAAGCAGTCAAACTATTCTTCATATCATATTCCATTGTGCTATAAGGATGTGCTTCAGTGATAAGAGTCTCTTTACACAGACAGAGCTACAAGACATGTCAAGTAAAACTGAATACTTGGGAGATGTCTATAGAGCCTCCTGATTTTGTCAGAGGTTCCCCTGAGATGCTAAGCATTCATGTTGCTGTCATTGCTTCTGCCACTCCTGCTGGTTGCTGGAAGTTCTCGAGGGGAACCATGGAGCAAGCCAGGTAAGTAGAACTATTAGATCAAATTTGTTTCACACTCAGCCTTGATTCAATATTGTTGAGTTGCGTCTTGTAGCTCTTTCCACAATCTTCTAGATAGATAGTAAGAAGTTTGAGGTCTTGACTGTTTAGAGTTTGGGATTAGAAAGAATCTGGGACTCCTTTCCCTCAGGGAGCTATCTCATTAGTCCTGGAAGCCTGTTGGAAGGGCTGTACCTGAAGAAGCATGAGCTGCTTTTAGGTGTCTGAAAAGTTAAGCAAGGTATAGGTATATTTGTGATTGTATCGTTTCAGTTGTACCCGACTCTAAGAACCCTAATGGGGTTTTCTTGGCAAAGATACTGGAGTGGTTTGCCATTTCCTTCTCCAACTCATTCAACAGATGAGGAAACTGAGGCAAATAGCATTAAGTGACTCATCCAGGGTCACACAGATAGTGTCTGAGATCACATTTGAACTCATGTCCTCCTGATTCCAGGAGTTTCATCCACTGAGCCACCTAGCTGCCCTAGGTGTATGGAGTCATAAAGGGCATAGATTTAAATTTCCCTGCCTTTCTATTTTTCCCTAGGTTAGCATGCCTAGGAGAGAAATAGCTAGAGCATTGCTGATCAGATGCTAGATTTTGAATCAGCAAAATGTGAGATAAAAGTCTCATTTCTGACATGTAGTTCAGAGACTGAGGGCAAGTATTTAATCTTCCTGAGCTTCTATTTCTTTATCTGTTAATCAGAGATAATGATACCTGTGGTACTTTCCTCATAGGATGGTTATAAGTCTCAAACTAGATGCTGTATTAAGGTGTTTTGCACTATATGCAGCAGTTATTATTATTTGTAGAATAAGTCCAAGGGGCCTAAGGGACATCCCTTTGGAATTTTCTTCTATAGCTAATTGAATATTTTATCCATTTCTTCCTGTCAAGATGGGAGTTAAATGAGCTCTAGATTGTAGGATCCCCCTTTTTATTGCTAACAGTTCTATCCAGGAACACACCCTGAGAGCTGGAAACACAAGAATCTGATATAGGAATTGGTTGATGGACCTTCTATATCAAGCCCTTTGGTTTTGAATCAGGAGATGGCCTGTGGAAACAATTACCAAAGTGTCATCCCTAAAGCCCTAAGGGGAGCTCCCAGAATCGAATTCCAGTAAACCTTTAACATTGCTCTAAGCAGCTAGCAATGAGCCAAAAGAGTATGAAAAACTTATCTAATGGAAAGGACGTTAGTGGAGAGGGAACATTTCAGCCATAAAAGCTCTTCACTTACTCCCTAGCTTCATATATCAACCCTCCAATCTCAGCCAAAAGGAGGCTTAGGCACTTGGCTTCTCCCGGTGTGGATGATGTCATTTCCGAGTTTGGATTTTGCCTTAGGGAAATGATGTGATCCATCCCTCAACAGAACAGAAAAACACTGGGTAGTCTGGAACGGAGCCTAATATAGCATACCCCTGGGCTTCCCAAAAAGCACACTGAGTGGATTGTCTTTCATTTTCTAGAAGTTTCCTTGGTAACATAGGGGGCTCCTGCTGCAAGGGGTGGACCTAGCCATGGGTGTTTTGTTAATTTTGTTAGATTCTTGTATCACTTAAAGTGAACTATACTGAAAAGGGGGGAAAAAGAATAAGGAGCTATCCATCCTCATCGTTTTCATCACCAAAGAGCCTCTTTGGTGACCAGAGATAGCTACATGTAGAGATAGAGACTAGAATGATTAAACATCATAGAATATGAATCTACACTGTTTGTATGGAAAGCAGTAGTTTATAAACTCCTGGAGGGCAGAGATTGTTTAATTTTTGTCTTTGAATCCCCAGCACCCAATATAATACCTTTCATATAGCATACACCATAAATATTTGATGAGTTGAATTAAATATTTGAAGATAGGAATATAGGGTAGAAAGTAAAATCCCAGTGCCTTGAACCTTAGTTATCTTAAGGCCTTCTGGATACTTGAGGTTTGCTGTCATGTCCCTCTCTCAATGAGACCTTCTCTTTTCTAGAATAAATATCACAAGTTCCTTTGACTGACTCTCACATGCCAGGACTTCATGGCCCTTCACTATTCTGGTTGCCTTTCTCTGGATGTTCTTTGCTTTATCAATGTCCTTTCTAAACTGTGATACCTAGAACTCAGAATGATACTTCAGATGTGTTCTGATCAGAGTTCAGCAGCCCTATTACCTTCCTAGTCTTGGAGACTCTGAAACTTCTAATTTACCTTAAGACTGGATTTGTTTTCTTAGATGCCCTATCACTCACTTTATTCATATTAAGCTTGCCATCCATTGCAAATCAGCATATCTTTTTTATTAATAGTGTTTTTAAAATTGCACGTAAAGACAATTTTTATATTTATATTTTATAAAATTTTGAGTTCCAAATTTTCTCCTCCCCTCCCCCTTCCTAATTCAGTAAGCAGTTTAATATAGGTTACATATGTGCAATCATGTAAAACATATTTCCATATTGGGGCAGCTAGGTGGTACAGCTGATAGAGAGCACCAGGCCTAGAGTCTGGAATGCTCCTCTTTCTGAGTTCAAATCTGGCCTCAGACACTTACTAGCTGTGTGACTCAGGGCAAGTCACTTAACCCTGCTTACCTCAGTTTCCTCATCTGTAAAGTGAGCAGGAAAAGTAAATGGGAAACCACTCTAGTATCTTTGCCAAGCAAACCACAAATGGGATCACAAAGAGTCAGACATGCCTAAAAAAAGACTGAACAACAACTACATGTATATGTATGTATGTATATATATATATACACACACATAGACACACACATGTGTGTATGTGTATATGTATATATGTGTATGTAGAGATATACACACATGCCCATTTATTTATTTATGAAGGAAATAGTATCTGCCAAGCAAACCCCAAATGAGATCACAAAGAATCAGACAAGACTGAAGAATGATTGAACAGCTACATATATATACACACACATGTACATCTATATGTATATATACATTCACATACATGTGTACATGTGTGTATATGTGTGCACGCAGATATACATGCACTTGCACACAAGTACATCTATACATATATACATACACGTGTGTATGCATTTATATAGATGTACATGAACACACATACATATATGTATACATACATACACATGTGTGTGCATAGATATACATGAACACACGTACATCTATATTTGTGCATGTATGTGTGTAGATATACATGCATGCACGTACATCTATATGTATATATACATGTGCATGTGTGTATGTGTATATATAGATATACGTGCACATGCACACACGTACATCTATACTTACATACATACACGTGTCTATGTATGTGTAAATGTATGTATATAGATATACATGCACACGCACACACACACACACACACACACACACACACACACGAATTTATTTATTTATTTATTTATTTGTTTATGAAGGAGATAGTATCTTTGCCAAGAAAACCCAAATGGAGTCACAGTCAGATGTGACTGAAGCATGGCTGAACAAGAACAAAAACAACAGAAGGGTGGTTTCTGCTCCAGAGCCATTGCTGGTGAGTATATTTATGAGCCATGTATAACAAGCCAGCATGAATGGATTGTAGTTGGGTCTCATCATATTATCTTTCCCTGAAAATCCACCATCTTTCCAAACTTCTCTATTTCTACTAAGGGTATCAACCAGCTCTCCAACTGTCCAGGTTCGAAATTGTGGTGCTATCCAACACAGCCCATCAATTGCCTAATCTTGCCTTTCTACTTCCACAGCTTCCTGGCACCTCACTGACATTACCCCTGCTGTAGTTTTTAGACCTTTATGACCTCTTGCCTCCTATTGGTCTCCTTGCCTCGTCTCCCCCCATTCCAATGCCTTTTCTGTACAAGTGCCAAGTGATTTTCCTAAAGTACAGGTTGGTCTGAGCCCTTACTCAATAAACTCTAGTGGCTTCCTAGTGACTCTAGGATAAAAGGTTATTTAATCTTTTAAAATTCAAAAGGCAAGCCCTTAAACATTTTTATTTTTGCATAAATATTACAGCATAACATAATCACTACATTTATACATGTGTCTAGTTTATCATTAAATATATATATGAAGTATGTGCTCAATTTTTTCCCCAAGGGATACATGATCAAAAATGTTTAGAGACCACAGCTCTATATAACGCACCCAAATGCCTTATCATACTGCAGAAAATAGCTATCATTTCCTGTTTTGTATCAGGTAGCCTCAAAAAATAATGGAACCGTGTCTACCTGCTTATTCATTTATAGAAAAGAGGTTTTAGAGAATGGTGATAAGAGCTATGCAAATGGGAATAATGATAATGAAGAAATGAATGTTCAAGGAATGATCAATTAAAATTTGTTGTTTAGTCTATTTTCAATTGTCTTCAACTCTTTGTGACCCCATTTGGGATTCTCTTGGCAAAGATACTGGAGTGGTTTGCCATTTCTTTCTCCAACTCATTTTACAAATGAGAAAACTGAGGCAAACAGAATTAAGTGACTTGCCCAGGGTCACAGAGCTAGGTAGTGTCCTGAGACTGGATTTGAACTCAGGAAGAGGAGTCTTCCTGACTCCAGGCCCAGCACTAGCTTCCCCAATTAAATTAGTATTTACTAAGTACTCTCTATGGGGAAGACAACATACAGCCACTTTAGTGGTATACAAAAATGAATAAGACCTCTGGAACACACAAATAAATGTAATATAGAGTTTTGAAATATATACCAACAAAATGCTATGAGCATTTATTGGAGGATTGTTAACATATTGGGCACTTGTCTGTTTAGTCATGCATGATATGATAAGCAGGATGATGGGTATCATCAGCTGGGGGAGGTGGGGTGGGAAGGGGGAAAGATTATAGGGAAGTGAAGTACAATGCAAAGAATATTGGACTTGGAGTCAAAGAACCCATATTTGATCTATGACCCGGGTTTAGATCCCAGCTCTACCACAATACGGTCAATCCTCAACATTCTGTGTTTAACTCTCAAGCATTCCTGGGATTTTATTAGTAACCTCATTTTAACTTTCATATTAGTAACTGCTAGCATAATCATGAGCACAATCTTGGCTATGTGCAATAGAGAAAAAAATGAGAGGGGCCATGTGTGCAAGTCTGTGGAGCCTCTAGTATCCTACCAGGCTCTCCACTGGTCTTGTTCAACCCTACTGTTATAAAGACAGCTTCTTGGAACCACAGGTGAGAGTCAGGTGACAGGTGGACATCAAAAGTGTCAATGGTTGTTTGTTTTTTCAATTGAGATGTTAGCACCAAAGGTCACAGAATCCTGGGGAATTACCAGTAAGAGAAAATGTTTTACATGTTACCAATTTTATTTTGTGTACTGCATTTTATTTTTTAAAATACTAATTGTATTTTATTTTTTAATTACATGTAAAGACAATTTTTAACATTCATTTTTTTAAAAATTTTGAGCTCCAAACTTTTCTGCCTCCATCCTCTCCTCCCTCCCTAAAATGCTAAGCAATTTGATATAGGTTATATATGTGCAATCATGTAAAACATATTTCCATATTAGTCATGTTGTGAAAGAAGAAAGGTCAAAAAGAAAAAAAACCATGAAGAAAATAAAGTGTAAATAATATGCTTCAATATGCATTCAGACTCCATCAGTTCTTCCTCTGGTTGTGGGTAGCATTTTCCATCATGAGCCCTTTGGAATTGTCATGGATCATTGTATTGCTGAGAAGAGCTAAGTCATTCATAGCTGATCATCACACAATGTTGCTGTTACTGTGTGTGTACTGCATTTTATGGATTATTTCATGGTTACCGTGTTGGGAAAAGTGCATATTATCTGAATTAATGTTTTGTTATAAAGAATTGTATGCAGAAAAGTGTATTTTCAGCAATCTCTAGCAAAAGACTGCAGTTTTTGGTGGCCTTGGGAACCTAGCCCCCTATTTCCCATAGGTTCAATGTAGCAACTGTTTTCTAGACCAATTACCCCCTTGAAAGCTGAGGATTGACTGTACCCTCAATGGGCCTTAGATTCCTCTCACATAAAATGAGAGGTCTCCATGTCCTTAATTAAGGCTCAGTTCCAGATCTATGATCTTATGATCTTCAGACTTCTGTAATTCTTCTGCATCAGGGTAGTAGGGAGGAATTTTGCCTAGGTACAATTCCTCTGTCCATAGAGCCAGTGTGGGTACTTGGGTCATTAGTACTTGATAACTGCCCAACGGGCCAATGCTGATTAAAGAAGAGAAGAGAAATGTTGGGAGTTTGCCACAGGAAGAAGTGGAAGAGGGTGATATGGAAGAGTGGTTGATAATGGGTGAAGGGTAGTTGTGGTAATGTTCAAAATGAGCAAGGATGGTAGGATGTTGCCGAATTTTCCACCCTCAAGTTTGTTGTTCATACACCCTTTGGGGTCATTCCATGGCTCCCCAGGGGCCCCCGGCCCTATTTGGGGACCACTAGTTTAAAGCATTCTTCAACAGCATTTAATATTTGAGTTTAGTCACTTGGCTCCAGCAGTACTAGAGAGATCCATAATAAGTTCACGTGAGGAGGTAGATTTCTGCCATAAATAGGGCAGGACTCCCTTGCTTCAAAACTATGGTCCCCAGTGAGTCAAATGGACTAGATTGAAGTTTTCTGTTCACTGATATAGTGGGATCCCTTTGTCTCAAAGCAGACTCTTTTGCTGGCAGAACTTACAATTCAGGTTATGAGATGCAGCATCTCCCTTGGGGAAGGAGCTAAGGAGCAGCCTTAGATCCTAGCAAAGAGGACCATGACTAGGAGAATGGGACCTAACTTGACCAGCAGAAATATTAGGAAAGCTTCAAGATGCAGAACTCCTGGAATCTTTCTCTTTACCTTTGCTTTCTTCCTTTCTGACATCTCTCACCACCTTCTGGCAGTAAGGTGGTGCAGTGGAAAGAATGCTGGCCTGGAGTCAGGAAGACCTGAGTTCAAATTTGGCCTCAGATACTTACTAGCTGTGTGACCTTGGGCAACCCCATTTGCCTTAGTTTCTTCATCTGTAAAGTGAGCTGGAAAAGGAAATGGCAAACCACTCCAGTATATTTGCCAAGAAAACCCCACAAAGTGTCACAGAGAGCAGGACACAACTGAAATGACTGAACGGTGGCAGTCATTCTCCTAAGACTATGGAGGTAGAGACATGCAGTTTATAATTATTCCCCAAGCTCTTTAGGAAGGCCTGAGGATAGCAGGTATGTGCATTGGCAAAGGTGTTTAGAAAAAAGAGAGAGTCTAAAGGTTGAGTAAATTCAGAAAAGAGGATAGTGTAAATTATCGAGAGAGAATAAATGGTACGGTGGATGGAGGATAGTAAGTAGCATATGCAAGGGAGTGTCCCAGGAGACTTTCTAGTGTTCTTACACATTACTTCCCTCCAAATACTCATTCTATGGTTCAGCCATTTGGGTCAGCTTACACATATTTCTCATACATGTTGCCCGATCTTCTGTCTCCATGACTTCGCACTGGTTACCGCTCCATTCCTGGAATGCTCTCCCTCCTCAATTCTGCCTTCTGCCTTCCCTGGCTTCCTTTAAATGCCAACTAAAATCCAATCTTTCACAGGAAGTGTTTCCTAACCTCTCTCAACTGTAGGGTCTTCCCTGTGTTTAATGATTTCCTATTTATCCTATATATAGCTTGCTTTGTCTATATGTGTTTGCACGTTTTCTCCACCATTAGACTGTAAGCTCCTTGGGGGCAAGGACTATCTTTTGTCCCTTTTTGTATCCCCAGGGCTTAGCACAGTGCCAGGCACATAGTAGACACTTAATAAATGCTTGTCGATACTGATACTGAACTAGAGCAGTATGAAAGCTGGTGCACGGTTCCTCTGCATTGAGCCCTAAAGCCAGAAGACACCGCTGCACACTTCATGCAGTCATACCAATGGGGATTCCAGATAAGATTCCATATATCTGAGCTCCCTGTATTATGTGCAGGGGGAAAGAGGCAGATCCAGTGAAATCATTGGCAATACTATGACTGAACTTATGGAGGATGGGAAGATGAAAGGCTAGATGCATGTATGCAAGTGGTTCTGGAACAAGAGAGGAGAAGAGAGATAGCCATCTGAGATCTCCTCATACGAGGGGGCATAGGCAATCACAGGGGTTAAAGTATTTCTGGGTGGTTTTCCCTGGGTGTTTGTGTTTGCATTACTCTAAAAGGTGTGTGTCTCTGGGAAAATCTTATGTTCCAGGCTTTGCTGTGAACTTCCTGAGGTGAGGTTTGGGGCATGGAGAAGACCAAAGACTTGAGTGTCACCAGGTTAACAAAATCACCTGACTCCTTCCTAATCCTCTCAGCTTCATCTTTGTTTGAGGTTGAGGACTTATTCATCAAAAGTCATATGGTCATAGATTTAGAGATAGAAGGAACCTTAGAGGTAATTTAGTTCAATCTTTCATATACGTGTTTTCTTTTTTATTATGAAATTGACAAACTTGAGAACTGTATCTGAAATTGTGGACTTCTAGTATGCACTTTTTTTAATGTTTATCAAATTTACCACCATAGTAGCAAAACTGCCCTGCTTATGTGTCCCTTTCTGAACTTCTTTCCACTTTCTTCTGTGTATTTTTAAATATTCCTCCAATGTTATTTCTGTTCTTTTCTTGCCCCCCACATCCATATCACTATTACTACCTAGAACTCAACCCCTTCATTTTATGAATGAAGAAACTGGGACTCAGAGAAGATGAATGAGTTGTTAGAAGTAAAACAAGCAGTAAGTGTCAAAGCTTGATTTTAAACCTAGGTCCTCTGAATAAAAATCCATAGATAATATGGTCATAAATTTGTACTAGAAGGCCTCTTGTAGGTCTTTGAATCCAATGTTATTGTTCTGTTGTTTTAGTTATATCTGACTCATTGTGACTCCATTTGGGGTTTTCTTGGTAGAGACAATGGGATGGTTCACCATTTCCTTCTCCAGCTCATTTTATAGATGAGGAAACTGAGGCAAATAGGGTTAAGTGATGTGCCCAGGGTCACAGAGCTAGTAAGTGTCTGAGGCCAGATTTGAACTCATGAAAATGAGTCTTCCTGACCCCAGGCCCAACACTCTATACACTGAGCCACCTAGCTGCCCATTGAGTCCAATACCTTTAACACCCCTCCACCACCATCACCACCACCACCCCACCCTTTTAAAATTTTTAAATAGATGACGGAACAGAGAGAAGTTTAGTGGCTCATCCAGGGTCACACAGCTAGTAAGTGTGTGGGGCAGGCTTTGAATGGAGGTCATCCTGACTCCCATATCCAGCACTCCATCTTCCCATCCTCCAAAACCAGAGCTCTAAGACTGCATTATGTTAACTTTCAATATCAAGATCTTAACAAAGCTAAGGACTTGATTTTATACAAATTTACTTTATTTTTAGAAATCATTTTTATTATAAACTTAAAAACTATCAATAGAAACAAACATTCAAATAAAATAAAATCATACATAAAAACATAAACTCCAAACTGTTTGGTTTATATTTTAAAAGAATGCATTTATATAAACTTTAAAAATATAACAATAACAGACTTATTTGCTTTTGCATTCCCTTCAGATCTCTTTCTTCTGTGTATCAGATTTTTTCTGGTTATTATTTTTTACACAGTTAGAGACAATGTGTGTGTTTTTCTTCTAATTCTTTGCTCTACTTCAGTTATATGCCTTCTCCTTTTTGGTTCTTCATATTTGTCATTCTTTATGGTTCAGCAATATTCCATTATGTTGATAGACTTCAAGGATGGAAGCATATGTGATTCTGTCCGGGTGGGCCCTCTCTGTGGGTGCAGATGACAAAAATCTCTCTGCAGCTTAAGAGGGGGTCTTTGAGACAAAAAGTCATCACCATGTGCTGTAGGGACTGTTAAATGTAACCACTTTCATTCATTTCATGGTGTCTGGCTTGTGGTTTCTATGATCCCCTCCTTATGAAATGTATAAGGATATGATTTTGTTTCTTAGAATTTTATGACAAATCCTGTTCTTTCTCATTCAGATATGCAAATGAATCAGTATCATTTGCTATAAAATATATGCATGCATAAATACATTTGTACACTCATATTAATAAGTAAGACCTTTATCTTTCTGTTTGGATCTTTGTCCATTAGACCTTTATTTCCTCTCCACTGTGGAATATGAGTTAGTGTTTCATTTATAAAATTGCAAGCGTGAAAGCTATATGCCCCGCTATAATGCCTTTCATACTTAATCTGAGAGTATAAGCCAAGGCTAGGCTCCTGGTACTTGCCAGATAATTTAAGAGACAGAACTTCCTAGGAAGGAAGATTCATGCCCATATCAATTAGCTCACATCCTATAAGGATCAGTTGTTTCTTGCTGCTTGCTTTCACCATCTGAGAAGGTCTCTCCTCCTCTTTTCTCAGTAATAACCTCATAATGTGTCCGTCCAGACCCTGATGGCCTTTTAGCACCTGCTGTCATAGATAAGTCCCTCCCTATTCCTCTTGTTAGCTAACCTTGGAGACATCAGAAAACATTCTATTCCCGTACTCTCATCTGGCACAGTCAATTAGTGTGCCCAGGATTCCAAAGCATAGATCTGGGAGGGGAGTTAGCAGATTATACCTTGCTCCCCACAAATCACTATCCTAGAACCCTCAGAAGAAGAAACTCTAACACATGTCAGAGATGGGACCAAACAGGAATGTTGGAAAGCCATCTTCGTAGCAACCACTCTACCGTATACAGAGCTGTCACCCCATTATCTCACTCTGGAAACAGACCTGGAGGCCATTAGCCTCCTCTGCCATCTCTACTTGGCTACAAAGAATATCCTTTAGGAAATCTCTTTTGGAAATGTAAATCCTATGGATTGGTTTCTTTTTCTTCTCCCTAGGAGGAATGTAAAATTATCACATAATTACTGACCTCCTCCATTTTAAAATTCCTCCAAGCCAGAGAGTTCTCATTCCAATCGCTGCAGTGAGTGGACCTAACTTACCCAAGCCAACCCAGAGATAAGCCTCTCAGAACTTAGCATATTCACTGAGCCCACATGCAGCTAGGTGGTGCAGATGAATCTGGAGTCAGGAAGACTCGAGTTCAAATCCGGCCCCAGACTCTTGCTTAGCTGTGTGACCCTGGGTAAGTCACTTAACTCTCAGCTTCACTTTCTTCATCTGTGAAATGATAACGGCATCCATTTCATGGGGCTTGTATGAGATAACATATGTAAAGTGCTTTGCAAACCTTAAAGCATTACATAAATGCCAGTTATTATTGTGTGGAGACTTTCCAGCTTGGTAGGTCATGACACAACTTGAAATCTAGGGACATGGAACCCAAGGTCACCTCCATGCCACCCTGAGACACCGGAGCTGGGCTTTAGTCGTTCTCTAATCTTGGGCCTTTTAGGTTCATTCCAGATTCTTTCTAGTATAAAACACAGATAAACCCTAATATGAATATTTTTGCACAAATAGGCATTTTCTTTCTTTTAAAAATTATAGCCTTAGGATATAATCCTAATAGTGAGATTACTGGGGACAAAAGCAGTGAGAGCTGCATCCTAGACCGTATCTCCTGAAGTCTTTCCTATTGTCTCAAGCGTGTCTATGCCAGAAGTTGGAGGACATGCTTTGTCATTCTGGTGGCTTGTGGCCAGATGACTTTTCAAAAAGATAGTACCAGTTCCAAACTCCACCAAGAAGGACAAGCATTCCTGTTTCCCTATGGCCTCACGGACATGGAATTCATGTTCTTTAACTATCCGTATCAGTATGATGGTTATAAGAATGTACCTTAGGATTATCTTAGTTTGTTGTTTTTTGATTATTAACAACTTATGTTTTAACGTTTGCTTTATAAGAGTTTCTGATGGTTCAGACTTCTTTGGAGAAGAGTTGATATGTAAACATAATGAATAAATAAATCCTTGACTTAAATCCTTTGTGGTATAGTGGGCAGAGTGTGGGACCTGGAGTCAGGAAGATTTGGCTTTACATTTTACCTCATATGTGATCGTGGCAAGTAACAACCTATCCCAGCCTCAGTTACCTTGTCTGTAAAATGGGGATAATAAGTCTTTTTGTACCTAACTCACAGGGTTATTGTGAGAACACAAAGTACATAAAGCTTTGCAAATTTCCAAGCACTCTATAAATGTTAGCTATTATTACTGCCTCATAAGCACCTCTACAGTCTCTGACACATAGGAAGTATTTAATAAATGCTAGCTGATTGACTCATTGTGTCATAGAGGAGGCCCTGGTGTCTCAAAAGCTGTACCAGTGGAACCTGAACTCTGGAAGGTCTTTACCAACCTGGAAATTAGAAGAACTGGAAAGACAGACTTTTATGTGGGGACCAGCTTAGCGAAGTTCAGTTATGATAGCAAGCAGATGATTTTTTGGTGGGGGGAGTAGATGGGGGAAGTCAGAAGGGGGTGCAGGCAGGTGGCACAAAGCATAGAGCATCAGGACTTGATTCAGGAAGACTCCTCTTCCTCAATTAAAATCTGGACTCAGACACTTACTAGCTGTGTGACCCTCGGCAAGTCACTTAACCTTCTTTGCCTCAGTTTCCTCATCTATAAAATGAGCTGGAGAAAGAAATGGCAAACCGCTCTAGTTTCTCTGCCAAGAAATCCCCAAATGGGCCCATGAAGAATTGGACATAATGGAAAATGACCGAATTAAAAATAACAGCAGTAACATAGAGAAGGGGAAAGCCCATTAATTCATGAAACCACGATGTCTCATAATAGGTGTGGAGGGGTTCTGACCTTTATCGGTAGTTCTGGAGTACCACCTAAGAAATCACAAATCTTTGGAATTCTTGAACGGCAAGAGCAGATAATTGATTTACTGGCAAAGAGTACTATGGGGGATAATTGGAGAAAGGATAACTTGCTGAGAAAAGGCTTATGAATTTCTGAATCAATAATGCAGTCCACTTTTAACCAAATTTTTGAACATCACATGCATTAAGGAAAGGGAACAGTGCTATATTTATAGCGCTTTTAAGGGAGCAATCTAAGACTAATTAGGTGAAATGAAAAGTACATAAATTAAGTCTGTCAGGAAGAGCTTGCCATCAGATGCCAAGGGAAAATGGGTTCTGTGTCATCCCCCAATGAACCGGGGTAAGTGTGCATGAGTATACTGTATAGCTGCCAGGAAAATTAGTTTTTGTGGCTGGGTTCTAGAAGACCATTTTGGGGGTGAAAAACAAACAGGTTAGATGAAGTAAGAATTTTAATAAAGATTGATAAGGTGACTTTATCTGGTCTCTGATGACCAACCTAGCCAAGTTCACAGGGCCTCATTACCATCTTCGCTACAGAATGATGGATTTTTAAGCTATTTTTCAAAGGCTCCTATTACTTCCAAGATAAAATATACAATCCTCTGATTGATGTTCAAAGCCTTCCGTAACCCGGCCCCTTCTTGCCTTTCCAGTATTCTGGTGCCTTACCCCTTGTTCAGTCAGTCATTTTTCAGGCTTGTCCAATTCTTTGTGACTCCATTTGGGGTTTTCTTGGCAAAGATACTGGAGAGATTTGCCATTTTCTTCTCCAGTTCATTTGACAGATGAGGGAATTGAGGTAAACAGGGTTAAGTGGCTTGCCCAGGGTCACAGAGCTAGTAAGTATCTGAGGCTAGATTTGAACTCATGAAGATGAGTCATCCTGATTTCGGGCACTCAACATTATGGATTAATGACACTGACATCATCCCTGTTCCTCACGCATGATATTCCATCTCTCAACTGTGTGCATTTTCACTGGCTCCTCATGCTTGGAATGTTCTCTTTCCTCATTTCTGTCTTTTGGCTTCCCTGGCTTCCCTGAGGTACCAGCTAAAATCCTACCTTCTATAAGAAGCCTTTCCCAGATCCCCTTAGTGCAAAATGCCTTCCCTCTGTTGATCAACTCCAATTTATCTTTCCTATATTTTGAAAGGAGATAAATGTGTATTTTCATTGGCCCTTTGGAGACAAGATTGGACCTATCTGAAATCTCATATCTTTTTTGTTGTTTTTTTCTTTCATGTTATTTTTTAAAAATTTTTTAAAAGATATGATTATTTTGATAGATGCAAAAAGATGTATAACATTTGTCTATATTAAAAACTCTAACAAGCAAATGCCCTTTTCTAATCTGATCAAAAGCATAGATCTACAAAGAACCAGCAGTTTTTTCTTTTTTCTTTCATGTTATTATAATCATACATAGCAAACACATTCAGACCTTTTACTAAATCATAAAAGAGTTTCTATCTCCTTCCATGGAGGAAGAAATCATACCTACAAAATTACGGATCCTCAAAGTAGTTTTGAAGTATGACAAGGTGAATCACAACCCAAGCTTGCTGTCATCAGAGACATTGTTAAAGTGAGACTGCTAGCAGTGGTGAGCGGTTGACCTCTGTGAGATTATTTTTTTATGTTAGCAAAATCAACCCTGATTTTTTGTACCACTGGAATTGTGATAATTGGGGGTGGTGGGGGTGGTAATCATTCACGTCCAGCATCCCAAAGTACTCCAGCCTAAGGGGTGTGTGTTTGTGTGTGTGTGTGTGTGTGTGTGTGTGTGTGTGTGAGAGTGAGAGAGAGAGAGAGAGAGAGAGAGAGAGAGAGAGGAAGGGAGGGAGGGAGGGAGAGAGGAGAGAGACAGACTGACAGAGACAGAGAGATAGAGAGAGACATACACACAGAGAGAGACAGAGACAGAGAGAAACAGAGAGAGAAAGGTACAGAGAGCATGGGGAGGTGAGGGTGTAAGCCTGAAAGTCGAAGTTTAGGATCATACTTCAGATTACAAATTTCAAGTTGGAAGGGACCTCAGAAGTCATCTAGTCAAATCATCATTTTACAGACCTGAAGCTCAAAAAGTTTGTGACTTGCCCAAAGTCACATAAATATTAAGCAGCCGATTTGAGATTGGAACCCAGGTCTTTAGAGTCCAAGTTCAGCGAACTTTCCCCTGACTACTGTTGCTTTTCCCCCTCTGGTGTGGATGCAAGTAAAAGGGAGAACTATGAAAGCTATAGGATGTTGGGAAATGTTTCTTTTCCCCTTCCCTCTCTTGCTACCTTAAAATTTAAGCTCTACTGGCTTTTCTCTGTTTCCTGTGGAAGGTCAGGGGGCTCCTGCTAAAGTTATGTTGAGAGAAGGTAATTACTGCTTTCCTAGGTGTTGTGCTTGGAGAAGGACATATGGGGGCACCTCAGAGCTAACTTTTCAGATAATCAGACACTTCAGTCTAGTCTAGGGACATGG
This sequence comes from Trichosurus vulpecula, assembly GCF_011100635.1. Classification (NCBI taxonomy): domain Eukaryota; kingdom Metazoa; phylum Chordata; class Mammalia; order Diprotodontia; family Phalangeridae; genus Trichosurus; species Trichosurus vulpecula. The sequence continues at coordinate 347,185,790 of NC_050574.1, forward strand.
AATAGGTGCCTTTCATAATCTGACCAACTCAGGCCAGTTCCATGTTTTCTTTCTACAACCTACAGAGCTGCATAGAGTAATGGGTTCCTCGTCCAGGGATCTCCATACTGTTGAGAACATATGGACAAGACCTGGACTCAGACATAAATGGGTCAGTTCTGATGCAGACCAATTTACATGGAACTCTGTTTTTCAGCCCAGTCTAAAGCATTTTTTGAATGAGATTTTCTTAATTGGAGGAGAGAATGCCAACGCATACCTCCAACCCTATGTGAGGGGTAGAGATGGCACAAGAGCTTTGGAGAGAACTCCTTCCTTGAGAGAGATTCATGTGATTCCAGATACTCTTCAGGCCTGACTCCATGGAGGAAAAGAAAAAGACTTATGCAGACATGCAAGAAAAGCCAGCTCCTCAACCTGTCCTTACTTCCATCTTGCCTCTCTAGATACTTAGGGAAATTTCCCCTTGGATGAGATTGGGTCTCATCTCATTGAGATCTCATCTCATTCCTACTTACAGAGCTCATTGGTTTCTTTTGCATTTTCTAGTATATTCTAATCTGGAGAATTTCTCCAATTTCTGTTTGTTATCAGCCTGGATTAAAAGGTTTATTCTCTACTCATTATTTGTGACAGTTTTTTTGTGTAATCTGTGCTTGACTGGAAGGAGCCAAACCTATGGATATAAGTTTAAGGGACACTCCCCACCAAGAGATAGCAGCCAGGAAAGCAAATTTTTGTTCTGAACTAAACATGCCCCAGGCAAGCAATATTTAGGGGAGTAGATGGACAAAACTATAGTCCAGTAGCCCTCTCTGAGACAAGAAAAGAGAAGCTAGCCTTATGGCCCTTTCTCCTCTTCCTCTCCAGGCAGGAGTTGAAGTTTCCCTTGGAGAAGAATGGGCAGGATTCCAGAGATAGGTTTCAATGGCCTCCCCTCAAGCAGCCTGTCTATGCATTTAGACATTCCATTTGGACAAAAACATCTTACATGGGAGGCATACACCTTACATATGAATTGGACAAACAGAGTATTTCAACACTGAAGACAAAGAGGTCACTTGGTCCTGTCACTGTTCCAATGGAAAAAACCGTTAGTTTTTCCATAGTAATAACCTTCCCTTCTTAAGTTGAGGCAAGCAGCCAGAATCTACATGCTTACTATGGGTTTTATGTGATAACTGAGGGGCCAGAGAGGGAGGGTGTGGTGTGTCAGATGGTGAGACTCTGTCCTCAGTTCCATGCCTATGAATTTGTCCTTTCTTTGTCCATTATGTTTGATCTCCATCTCTGATATCAAGCAACTGATTTGAGATTGGAGCCCAGGTCCTTAGAGTGCAAGTTCAGCGAACTTTCCCCTGTACTGCTGTTGCTTTTCCCCCTCTGGTGTGGATGCAAGTAAAAGGGAGAACTATGAAAGCTATAGGTAAGCTATAAGTAATTTTTGTTGAGTTCGTATGACTTTGCTGATCTACCAAGCATTACTTTAGGTATGTCTTAGTCGTCATTCTTGTATTACTGACATTCTTGGTACTAGAATTAACAATAGAAAGCAAGCCCTTAGAGCTCCTGACCAGAGAAGTTTGGATTCTTTGGGGGGGGGGGAGGGGTGTAGAGGAGGGGAAAGGAAGGAATGTCCAGACCTATTATTTAATCAGTGTAGGGAACTCCTTGTGTGGTAACATCTGCAATTCCTAATCTAAAGAATATCCCCAGGCTACAGAGAGGTCAAACAACTGGCTTACAATCATACACCTTAGCAGGTATCAGAGTCAGGACTTGAATCCAGATCTTGTTGGCTCCAAAGCCAATCCTTCATCTACTACAACCAGTTCAGATAATACTTGGTGCTTTTATATTATTGTATAAATATAGGAAGTGGATTTTGAGAACATGTAATGTTGTCAGAGTAATCTTAAGTAAGATATGCTCAGTCCTCAAAAGGGATTCTTCAGAAACCTTTGAAAAGGGAGACATTGTTTCTTCTCTCACAACATGACTAATATGGAAATATGTTTACATGATTGTACATATATAATCTAAATCAAATCGCTGTTTGAGAGAGAGAGGGAAGAAGGCAGAAAATTCAGAACTCAAAATTTAAAAAAATAAATGTTGAAATTGTCTTTACATATAATTGGAAAAAATAAAATACTATTTAATAAAAAGTAAAGGAAGACACAACTGGATAATTCTTTATACCTCTCAATTCATCCCTAAGTCATGAGCAGTCATGATCAAAATAACTGGGCAAATTGGAAGAAGCATCTTGAACAATCTGCTTAACACATTGCCTACAAATCAAATTAACCACGACTTGTAGTTATTTTTAGGTTCCAGGCTAAAGTTAATAACTCTTCAGCTTGTCCAATTCAATTTTTTCAAAGCTTTCCATTTTTTTCCTGGTATAAAAAGTTGGAGTGGAATCTTGAGTTCTAAGCTAAGTTCCTCTTTCCAGCTCTGTCTTTGATGCCCAGGTACAAGCTTTAAAACTTTAAATACCTGTGAGGGCACCAGGCTGCGGACTTTGTGCACCTCTGCTTCTCTTCAATCCAATTCATGAGCAAGTCAAGACTTCACCCTGTGGTGTCATTGTTCTTCTTCTGAAGGACAAACGCCAACAACCTGTGAGGGTGTGGAAATCAGACCTTTTCCTGCTCTGTGTTATATGTATGGAACAGGGTTCAGAGATTTAGAGCTGAAACAGACTTCACAGGTCTGTAAGTCTACCCTCCTCTTTTACAAGGCTCTCAGACGGGATTTGAACATAGATCTTTCTGCTTACAAGTTCAGTCCTCTATCCACTCTCCAGTTCTACCTACATCAAAGTACCAAGTCTTAGTTTAGTCTCTAAGACTCAAATGTTGATTTATTGAGGGAATCTTAAACTCACAAAGGAAGCAAAACACTCTTTTATATTCATTCACAGAAAGCTAAGTCTGGGCAAGTGGGGCTTCATCTTAGGCTGCCCATGTCTGACTGGGGTTGGGAGGTCAGGGTGGCACATTTCCTCCCTGCAGCAGCTCCCTCTTGCTTGGTGTTTTCTGGATGGCCTGTACTCCTGCTTAATGCTGCCACCATCCCTGAGGTCCCATTACTTAAGGCCCTGCTGGATCGTCCTCCCCAACTGTCTTTGTCCAGGTGAAAAAATATCTAGATTTGACACCATTTATTTTTTCAATATTGAAATATACAGTTGTGCTAATATAGTTATATAATGTTGAATTTTCCTAGTGGGTACATTCACTGGGCAAGAATTGAGTTTACAGCAAAAAAAGATTCTTCTTCAGCCTTTGACCTCTCTTGTCATCCTGGATACTAAATGATATTTTAAATTTCTTTTTATTTCCATGTCCTTGGCTTTGGGGGCTCTGAAACAGAGGACTGGATACAGAAAACCTGGGTTATTGTGAGTCCCAGCTTTGCTGTAAACTCTCTGTGTTACCTTTGGCAAATCCCTTCATGTCTCTGGGCTTCAGTTTCCTTTCCTGAAAAACAAGGAAGTCAGAATAAATAATTTCCCCTTCTCTTTTAACTCTAGACATTCTGTGATTCCTAAATCATGTAAAATCTAGGTTAAAGTAGCCCCCTGCCTGCATCCTAAAAACCCATTTGATGGTGGTGAGGATGAAGAGGAAAATCAGCAGGGAGAGGTCCAATAAAAATAAGAACTCTTTGTGTGGAGGAGTGATCCATCATGGAAAACAATTTGGGAGGAAATGAGACATTTGTGGTTGTCTTGCTACTCCTCAAAGTTCCAACTTTTCCCTGGTCCTCAATTCTTGTTGCAGAGCTGTGGTAAACCTTGAAAGTACCTGTCACAAACGATACTTCTGTGTGTTATAGATTGAAGAGTTAGAGAATCTTCTGCCTGGTTTAGGGGATGGGGAGAAAGGAGATGATGGAAACAATGTTATTTGAAGAGCCAGGACTGCTACAACAACCTGTTTTTCCAAGGGCTTTTTTTTGTTTGTTGATTAAGTCCTAGAACCCACCAATCAGGGTACTTGGGAAGAGATGGAGATGCCCTGTAGCCTGAAGGTCTCAGATTGCTTTTTAGATCAATCAATCAACAAGCATTTATTAAGCACCCACTGCATAGCAGGCTTTGAGCCAGACTCTGGCGATCACACTTCTAGGGTTACAAGAGTTTAGATAAATATAGCATTGGGGGTGTAGAGTATTTGTCAGTAATAAAGGACTTGATGTGGGTTTAAGGAAGACAGCTAGGTGGCGCAGTGGAAGCTAGGTGGCACAGTGAATACGGCGCCAAACCTAGAGTCAGAAAGACTTATCTACTTGAGTTCAAATCTGGTCGCAAACACTTACTAGCTGTGTGACTCTGAGCAAGTCACTTAACTTAGTTTGTCTCAGCGTCTTCATCTGTAAAATGAGAAGGAGATGGCAAACTACTCCAGTATCTTTGCAAAGAAAACCCTAAGTGGGTCACAAAGAGTGAGACACTAAGGAACAACAGCAAAAGCGGGTCTGAGGGAAGAAATGAGATGGATAATTTTTTTTTTGGCAGGGCAATTGGGGTTAAGTGACTTGCCCAAGGTCACACAACTAGTACATGTGTCAAGTGTCTGAGGCTGGATTTGAACTCAGGTCCTCCTGACTCCAGGGCCGGTGCTCTACTCACTGCACCACCTAGCTGCCCCATAGGTGGATAATTTTAATGTTAATGGAATAGGAAGATCTTCCAATCCATTAATAGGCCTATGTGACCTGCTTTGATTTCTTGCCCAGCTCATAGCCCCGATACATCTGAGTCACACAGCCCATTGGGGGAGGGAAACTTGCTTAGGGGAGGCTTGCTTGTAGGAAGGCTTTCACACCTTTTGGTGCTAAGTTGATTAGCCACTGAGTCAGGAGGGTTGTGATGCCTTCTGGCTCTGAGAAGTGTATGTATACTCTGAGTTGGTATTTTGCTTTGGGGGTTTGCTTATGAGAAGGACCTTGTGATTCCCTGGTCAAGACTCTGAGTAGCCATGTGTTCAGACCCCTGGACTGCTCAGATGTCAAGGCTCTCTCAATCCAGTGGTATATAAAAAGTGTATAGCAATATTGCTTTGATCAGGTAGTCAGAGCCCTGTTTGTTGGTCTTCATACTAATTTCTCTGCTTGTATTTTCTCTGACATTCAGGAGTTTCAGGAGCCATTTCCTTCTCCAGTTCATTCTCCAGCTCTGCCTTTTCCCCCGAACTAGTAAATGTAATTAAAAGTAGGATTGTTTAACCTCTTTTTGAGCAGTCATTCCTTGAAAAGCAGATGAAAGAACCTATGCTAGCAGGCCATCCTGGGTAGGCTAGGGTCGTGCTGCTACAATAATAAAGGTATATTCAGATTCTACATTTCTCTGAAGGAATTTCAGTCACTATCCTTAAGTTTGTCTTCAGCACCGCCAGGATTCTAGCTTTCAGGAACCGTTAGCTTCTTCAAAAGTAGTGATCTCCAGCAAATCAACCCCTCCAGGTTTCCAGGCTCCTAGGCCCCTTGGACGTATTTCCTGTTCTGTATACCTCCAGTTGCAAATCCTCCTTAGGACTTTGACGATTTCCATATCCATTCTCTCACTGCCTGATTCTTATCAGCTGCCTTTCCAATAATCCTCCTTAGATTCTGTATTTTCCCACTGTCCTCCACCCACCATTGCTTCCTAGTCTTTCTCCCTTCTTTTATTTTCTTCATTTCATTTCGTCTATTTTCTTCTTGTTGTTTCATTCATTCTCACATTCTGAGTTAATAGCAACACTTTTTTTAAACTGGACCTGTAATCTCACTGGTCTAAGGAATTCCAGTCTCAGAAACTCCCTTCACCAATTGGCAGGTCAGCACTTGCTCTGAAAATGATAGTTTTAGAGAATTACTTCAGGTGCTGAGAGATCCATTGACTTGCCCAGGGTCACATAGACAGCATGTGTTAAAGATGGGACTTAAACCTCTCAAGGTCTCAGTTTTCTCATCTATAAAATTAGTGCTTGGGACTAAGTGGCCTCTTTGATCTGTTCTCTTCCTAAGTCTATGATCCTGCGGTCCTCCTTGACCCTGAAGAAAGCTCTTCATTGACCATCATGCAGCTTCTCACTAAAATAAGCAAGAGTAGTAGCTGACAATTATATAAGACTTTAAGGTTTACTAAGATACGTGCATAAATATGTATACTTCAGTCATTTTTCCATTGTGTCTGACTCTTTGAGATACTGTTTGGGGTCTTCTTGGCAAAGATACTAGAATAGTTTGCCATTTCCTTCTCCAGCTCATTTTACAGATGAGGAAACCCAGTCAAACAGGGTTAAGTGACTTGCCCAGGGTCACACAGCTAGTAAGTGTCTGAGGCCAGATTTGATTCGGGGAGATGAGTTTTCCTGATTCCAGGCCTGGCATTCTATCAACTTGTTACTTAGCTACCCTACATATGTATACACACACACACACACACACACACACACACACACACACACACTACCTAATTTGAGTTTCACAATGAATTAGGTGTTTACAGGGCATCCCAAAAGTCTTAGTACAGTTTTAAGCTTTAGTAACTTATTATATATTTATTATATATTCAGTAACATTATTATTATTATAAATTGCACTAAGACTTTTAGGACATCTTGTATACATTTTCAAGGAAGGAAACTGAGGCAAACAGAGGTTATATGGCTTATTCATGGTCACACAGCTAGTAAAAGACAGGATTTGAACATGTCTTTCTGACTCCAAATCCAGCACTCTTAGATATCTAGGTGGAACGGTGGGTAGAGACTCAGACCAGGAATCAGGAAGGCCTGAATTCAAATCTGGCCTCCGATACTAAATAGCTATGTGACCCTAGATAAATCATGTGACTACTGTCTGCCTCAGTTTTCTCACCTGTAAAATGTGGACAATAAAAGCACCTGCTTCTCAGGGTGGTTACGTGGATAAAATAAGGTACTATTTGTAAAGCACTCTGAAAATTGTTATAGTGCCACATAAATGCTAGCTAGCCAAATATTTAACACTATCATCTTTGCTAGTAGGGTTCAGCAAATTCCCAGGATACCAGGTTATTGGATAGAGTTTACAGGGATTTTAGATGGGGAAGCTTCTATGGAGATTGTTGACACAGGAGACTGGAATGGTGAAATGAAAACCATAACCTACCCCATTCCCACCTGTGGAAACGACACAGTGATCATTTCCTCTGGTCATTTGTGGGGATCCTCTTTGGAGCAGATAAAACCCCTTTCTTTCTCAAGCTCCTGTTAGATTTCCTTTCTGTCTTTCTCCTTTTCTCTTTGACCTTTCCCTCCAGCTTGCTGGCTGCCTCCACTCTTCCTGAAGTAAACTTCTTCCGGTGGAATTGGCCATCGTCCAGCTGCCAGGGAGCTTCAGGCTCCTGGGTATAGACTCAGTCAGCTTTGAGTTCCATTGGGCATTGTAACTGCTGGTACTAAGGCTATAAAACCTTAACGGTCTCCAGAAAAGGCCGCTGTAAATTCTTCTGAAGTCCCACTTGGAGTGTAAAGGTTCACGCCTCTCTACCTCCCTCCCCTCAACCTCATCCCCTTAGGTCTCCACCAAACTCCCTCTGGTTTTATGAAAGGGGCCATGCATTAAAACAAGAGACTCACAAATCCCAGCAGCCCCCAGCTGCTGCCAGGGTTGTGTTTTGTTTAAGGAACTTAAAAAAAAACCTTTGGACTCAAACTTTGTTACAGAAACATGGGTACCTAGCATGGGCTTTCAGGGATAATATGAAAGAGTTTAGTAAGAATAGTTTTCGGAGAAAGAATGATTTGGAAGAAAGGAAACAACAGGGGGATGCACAGAAAGCAATCTTTAAAATGTAATGATGCCTAGAAAGTGATTTTTCTGAAAATGACACCCAGGGGTCCCGTGTTTTTTCCTTCTCAATTGCTTCCATATTGCTACCTGGGACCTGAAAAGCCAGCTGTGTTCTCTCTGAAAAATACATTTGGCCATTTGGAATTGAACTAGGAAACAAACCTGCATGGGGGGTGGGCAGGAGCCTGAGAAAGAGTCAAAAATCATTTCTCCCCAAAGGGTTCCAGGCAGATCTCACAAGCACCTGGGGAGCTGATGCATGGAGTAAGAAAGGGGCCCCTTTCAGAAAGACACTCCTGCATTACATCTAACAATTGGTTGTTCTGCTTGGGAAATTGATTATTGAGCCTTGCATCCTGGGAATGATGAGATTTAATTCCTAGGCTGCATGCTACAACATTTCTTTGACTTTTTCTCATTAAGGACAAGAGAATACCTCGAAGATAGGGAAGGGGGGGGGGGAGTGTGGTGGTGGTGAGGAGAGGGAAGTCACGGGATGGAGCTCTGGCAGGGAATGTATGTGTCAGGGGTAGATGAAACCAGCTGGGTCTTGGGTTTGTTAAACATGTCAAACTATTTTTCAAATGTTTCAGGTTTGATAAAATCCAAAATGTGTTCTATCCCCACTCCTGCCCCCCTTTTAAAGCCTTGTGCATTTCATGGGAAATTAAATCTGTGTGTTTCAGATTCCTTTACACTTAACTCACCAGAAGAGGCCATGTTTGGAGTTAGACGAGGTACCATAAATGTTCTGTAGTTCGTATCTTTATTAGGCATCCAGGGCCTCTCTGATTGGGATGGAGGTGTCACAGCTGCATTCAGGCCCACATAAGACAGAATGGGGAGGAGAGCTTTGGAGAAACTGATCTTGAAGTCTTGGGGTGGGGGGGGTTAATAAACACTACACCTGTTTGCTTTATATTTTCTGCTCTTTGGTTAGTGAAAACCAAAAACCAAACCTCAAATTAACTCCACGTGTTTAAGTAGAATAGCGTAGCTCCAGAGTTTCTTCCCCCTCCTGCCACCAGAGCCCCAGCATTTTGGGGGCATTATTACTTGAAGATTTGTGAAATATCCTTCTCTTGTTGTCCCAACAAACCAGGAGGGGTTGGCTTAGGAGCGAGTGGCCATAGTGAACTTAACAGCTTGGAGATCCTAGGAGGTAAGGTTTTTAGACTTTCTGGGCTGCGATACCCCATGGTGACCTTTATTCCAAATCCAAAACCTTACTTCACTAGCCATGCATCCTTGTCTCAGTTCATCCTTTCTATGGACCTCAGTCTTCTCATCTGGAAAATGAAACAGACAGTTGGACCAAATGATCTCAGAAGCTTTTTTTGTTATTGTTCCAAAATCTTAAGATAATCACTGAATTCAGCTGCCTAACTCTGCTAGGTGGCACGGTGGATAGGATACATGGCCTGCAGTCAGGAAGATCTGAGTTCAAATCCAGACTCAGAAACTTACTGGCTGTGTGACCCTGGGCAAGTCACTTAACCTTCTTTATCTCAGTTTCCTCGTCTGTAAAATGAGTTGGAAAAGGAAATAGCAAACTACTCCAGTGTCTTTGGCAAGAAAAACCCAAACGTGTCATGACAAGTCAGACACAACCTCTTTCTCCATAGATTGCTTGGATGACAGTCCCCATGGCTTATTATGAGTTTAAAAGTAAGTTAGTAAAATTCTTAGTAAAATTTATCCTTCCAATCCAAACTAGCTACAGCAGATCCATGATCCAAATGTTTTCAAAAGACCTTTGAGTGCCTCTGGTATGGGTCACCTTACCTCCTTATAACAATAACCACTCTTTAGAAATAGAGTGCTCTCTTTGCTTGAACACTCATCCAGTTTATACCAGGAAAAGGATAGTAGAAGGAACAGTAATCTTGTCTGTCATGAGACCTTGAGACTGAATGGGAGAAATGGGAAAAAGGAGAGGAAAAATGTCTCTTCATCAGCAAAAAATATGAATTATGGTTATTCAAAAACAGAAATCCAGTTTCAGTACTTTCTATAACATGTTCAACCAGAAACTAGCAGCCAACAAAATGTTTATAGGTAGAAATATTATGGGACTTGTTCAGCAAGGAGAGTGAATTCATTTGCATAAAAGCAATTGATTATTTATATACATATACATATACATATATATAATCCTTTAAAACAGGGCCTTATGGGTTCTACAGTTATCCCTTCCACATCGAGACTTTCCCCATTGAGGCTTTGCTATATCAAAGGGTCAGCATAAGAAATTAAATGCAAATTTAATTTAAATGGGAATTAGTGAGATGATGCTCAAAGTCCGGCAGGTGACACAGAGATTATGACCAAATCCTTAACACAAATTTTACAATGAAGCATTGTAAACACCCCATAAAAGAAAAAGAAATAATTCAGCCTTCTCTGGTACAAAAGGAGGGCCAAAAAATTGTCTGCTGAGTTTCCAGATCACCGGGGTACTGGGCCCCTAACCACCCCCCTCTGTGTGGAAGGGGTAACTAGTTATAATAGTGTCACACAATATTAAGGGCTGGAAGGAACCTAAGCCCAGTTGCCTCATTTCCAGAGAGGGGAAGTGAGGATCCAAGTTCATATCAGAGGCTCATAGTTTTAGAACTGGAATTATCAGAGACCACATAGCTAGTTCTACAGGGATTTTAATAGAGGTTTAGTAGGTGCTTAAGTACTTCAAGTGCCTTCTTGAAAACTATATGTCTGGGGCTCCCTTATTGGAAGGGATTATTTCTCATTTTCTTCTTGAGCAGGAATTTTTTTCCTTTTTCTGTATTACGCTATATTTCTGTATTATGTATATTTCTGTAGTCTGCTAAAGTCCATGGGCCCCTTTCCCAGGTAATGCAAAAAATGTACAAAATAAAATACATAGGATTACAAAGGAAACCAATTAAGATTGTAATAGTTATTAAAATACATTTTTTAAAAAGTTCACAGACTCTAGGTTAAGAACTCTTCCCTGTTCTAAAAGCCTAGGTTTTAATCTACCTAGATTGATATCTAGCACTGAAGATTTGAAACTGTGTGACTATTAAATTTTAGGCTAAAAGTGTCACATAAGTCAGGCCATGATTTTATCTTTTAGGGTATGTAGAGCTAAAAGAGGCTTTCTACCTCCCCCCCTTTTTTAAATAAATGAGGAAAATGAGGTCAAGAGAGTTATTAAATGACTTTCAAAGGTCATAGATTTTCCAAGGGTTTGATTTGAACCTACCTCCTGAACAGCTAAAACCAGTGTTCTCACTACATGACCTTGGTTTCCCTTAAGTTATGGCATCTCTCAACACCTTGGTTCATTATGCTGTCTATGTGTGCATGTGTTCGGTTGGGTGGGGGGGAGGTGGAGACTGAGGAGGAGTGTAAGAAAAATGTTGAGGTGCTGATGAGTTCTTACAGATGCTGATCACCCTGTCTAAATATTCCAATTTGTTCACTTAGCCAGCAATTGAAAGGAAGAAGCTGAGAGTTCAAGATGTTTAGCTTTTACTGACTGTGTCTTTGGGGAACTTACAAAGGGCTTTTAAAGAAAGAATTTACAGCTGCTGGGGGAAGGGTAGCAAATGAGATCATAACCCTTTGCTTACCCACAAAACCAGGGCTACCCAAGGTGTGCTGGCATTAAGCCTCTTTGACACCTCTCCCTGGCCTACACCCTGGTTCTTAACCTTGCTGGTTAGGGAGGTCACTGGGGTGTGGGCATGGGGGGAGAGGCAGACGGAGCATGGGGATGGGGGTGGGGAGGAGGAAGCAACGTGCCTAGAGCAGGGCTTCTTAACCTGAGATCTCTCAGTGGACAGATTTCAGGAGATCCACGAATGTGTATAGGGAAAAAACACATCTTTATTTCCACTAACCTTTAACTGAAATCTAGCATTTCCTCCAATAATTTAAAAACATTATTTTGAGAAGAGATAGATGGATGGGCTTCACCAGCCTGCCAAAGGGGGTCCATGACACACAAATAATCAAGAACTGTTGATAATGGAACATCTCTAGGGGCGGCAGTGGAACCTGGGCGAAGAACTCCCCCACTCATTCCCCTTAACCTCCAAATAGCTTTTAGGCTATTGGCTCTCTGCCCCAGTCTGGACACAAATTGATCTATTTCAGGGCATTCGCAGCCTGGCATCTCAGTAACATAAGCTTCCGCAGCCAAAGAGGGTTTTTAAATGACTTCGGTTTCGGCCTTAGGCCCTGGAGTTTTGGCCACCGTTGGTTTTCTTCTTCCTTTCTTATTTAAGAAGTTCTGGGAACTTAAAAGCCAGCTTTTGAAAACCAAGCATTTCTAATCACATAAAGGTGTCTCTGCAGGGCCCAGGCTGTAGAGCGGTTTGTTTGGGACTTTAATCTTGGTGCAGATCACCCTTGGTTTCTTCAAACAGCCTTTCCAGCTCATGCACACCCAATTCCTTACCCCCACCCCACCTCCATCTTCCACTGGGAGAGGGGCAAAGGGAGGCGAAGGAGGAGGAGGAGACTGGGGGTCGTAGGGGGAAGGGAAGAAGCCTGTCCGCCCCCATGCTGGGTCCACAGAGACTTTGTGAGAAAGCGCCTCTCCATCTGCAGTCCAGCCCGGTGGGAGTCAATTAATTCTGAATAACCTAAACCGACAGAGGTATTTGCATTCACAACCTGACTGATGACCGTATAAAATTGATTTATGAATTAAAGTGCTCCCCCTCCCTTTATCCTGATTCAACTCATAATTGATTATACGTGCTGCGGCGAAATTAAATAAAAGAAAATTAAAAAGAAAAGAAAAAGGAAAAAGAAGAAAAAGGGAGGCCCCGGCGCTGCTGCTCAGCATTCTCAGGGCTTCCCGGGATTAGCCATTCTATTCATCACTTATCATTTTTTATTTAAAAAGTTACTTCCCTCTCTATCCTCCTCCCCACCCACCTCCGTGGCCAGCTCTCTTCTCTTCAACCAACCTTCTCTACTCCATGTTTTTTTTCCTAGGTTTAGCCAGGGCGATGCTGCCAGCTCTTCCTAGACAGAAAAATCGATGGGATAATGCGGTGCAGATCCCAAGAAGGGATGGGCCCTCTAGAGACTGTGTGCCTTAAAAAAAGTTTGCTTTCTGAGTGTCAGTCTCCTTTTTCTGTGCCTTTCTCCAAGTCTTTCCACCCCCCACCCCCTCCTCAAGTGCCCAGGGGCCTCGATCAAACCCAAAGACCCTTTCTACCCTCCCCCATCTAAACTTTCCTTCAGGAAAGGATATGAGAGACCTACTTACACAAAGGTATGAATTAACGCCAACCACGAAAAATATTACCTTTCTCGGGGTTTTTGCATCTTGTAGAATAAAGCTTTAAAGGAAGGATCATTTACCTGGTCCAGAAGGTTTGGTTTGGGAAAGGAGTCCTTTCAGAATCCCTGAATTACGTTACACAATAAAAACAGTCATAAATTTATATAGGGCTTTAAGGTCTGCAGAAGGCTTTAGAAACATCATATCATGAGAAGGAGCGTGGTGTGGTGTATGGAGAGCTGGCCTCCAAATCAAGAAAACCTGAGTTCAAGTCCTACCTTTTACCCATACTGTCTGCATGATTCTACTCAAGTCACTTAGAGGCAGTTGGTGGTACAGTGGAGTCCAGAAGGCCTGAGTTCAAACTTAGCCTCAGACGCTCACTAGCTGTGCAACCCTGGGCAAGCCACTTAACCTCCGTTTGCCTCAGTTTCCTCAGCTGGAAAATGGGGATAATTATTACACTTATCTCTCAAGGTTACTGTGAGGATCAAGCAAGATAATATTTGTAAAAAGAACTTAGCCCAGTGCCTGGCACATAGTAGGCACAATAGAGATACTTAGTCCCTTCTTTCTCTCCCTCCCCTCCTTCCACTCCACCCAACTTAACCTGGCAGTGCTCTAGGCACCTCTGCAAGACTATACATTGCAGAGCAAGTGCTGACCTAAATTGGTTGGGGGAATCCCCTCACATGGGAATTCTATATAATGATGAAAAAAAGTGAGAACGTATGTTCTGATTCTTATAGCAACCAAGTATGTGCAGGCTATAAGTCCTGTAGCTGTTATCATTTCTTGATGGCATGCATATTGATGGTTTGTTCATGGTCAAACAACTGTCAGAGGGAAGATTTGAACTCAAGCCTTCCCCTTCCCAATTCAAATCTCTTTCCATCACACCACACCATCTAGGTCTATACACTATATATACCATATATTCTCAATGGATTTCATATTCATTATTCTCTTCAAGATATAATTGAAGATTTCTTTGAGAAGAATGACTCTCTTACCCTCCTGCTTCCATGAGAAATTACACGTGGTTTAAGCTACATTTTCATTCATTTGCTTGTGTTCTCCAGTTGTGTCGTGAATTTATGTTATCCCTTTCTCCAGCTGGATAGTAAACTTCTTCAGAAGAGAGCAATTAGCCTATTGTCTTGTATGCTCCGTAGAACCATGTACAGTGATGACAGGTCCATAGCAAGTGCACAGGACATGTTTATGAATGAATGAAATTTGCCAACATACCATTCATTACGTTTTCATTTTTAATTGTATGGGAAAGCCGATGTTAAGAAGGACTGTGGAAATGGTTTGGTGACCATTTAGGGAGATAGGACTTTGTTATGGAAGTATTTCATGGAATTTAGAAGGGCCTCTGAAAATAGATCATCAACTTTAACCAATTTTTTTTACAGATAAGGAAACAGAGACCATATGAGGTTCCATAACTTGCTCAGTGTTACACAGGTAGAAATCAGCTGAGTTGGGATTCAAAGGTAAGCTTTATTACTCCAAATTCAATATTCCTTCCTCTTTACTAAACCATATTGTTTCTTAAGAGGGGTTTGTTTGGGACTTTAATCTTGCTGCAGATCACCCTTGGTTTCTTCAAACAGCCTTTCCAGATCATGCACACTCAATTCCTTACCCCCACCCCCACCTCCACCTTACCCCACCTCCATCTTCCACAGGGAGAGGGGGAAAAGGAGGAGGAGGAGGAGACTGGGGGTCAGAGGGGGAAGGGAAGAAGCCTGTCCACTCCCATGCTGGACTTCTTTCTTGGGGCAGAATACCTGGATTTGAATTCCCAGGTAATACTCTTGAAACTTGGGTTCTTTTTTTTCTCCCTTACAAAGTGAGAATAACAGCAAATTTCAGTGATGATCAGAAAAATCAAAGAATTGACTCCAAGTGGGCTGCCTGCACAGAATTAGTCATATCACAGATTGGGCACAGAGGCAGGGGTGCCTTTCATTCAGTGGTGGCTCACTGGTTCTCCATTCCTTTCCCCTAGAGTAGAAATCTGGGAGCATAATTATCACCAGTAGACTGACAATTACTCTGATACTTTGAAAAGGGGCACTGGTACCTGTTGAATCCCAACTTTTCTTATCCTGGATGACACTTGTCCATATGTTTTTGATATCGGGGCATACCATACCCCACATGCTGAGGGCCTTCCTCTACAATTCTGGACATTGGGCAGATAGCAGGGGGACATGTGGGCTACCTACAGGTTACCTCATTCTCCCCATAGGTCTAGCCTACCTACTTTTCTGATCATAAATCTCTCTGACGATATCCTTTATCCTACTTCTTTTGGTATATATCACAGTCAATTCATAACCACCACATGCCTTTCTATCTCCCCTTTGGTGACCTTTGTCTTTATTGTGTTAGGATGGGAAGATCAGGAGCAGCTCTAAAGAATATATGGAGAGGAGTTAGACTTCTCACTAAAAACTATAAGTGAGTTAGGCAGCCAGTTAGAGTAATAATTAGGTATAGAAGTCTAGCGTCCTTATTTCTGTTCTTCAAAAGGCTAGCCATTTTGGTATTTATAATAATAGGTGACATTTAAATAACACTTTAAAGTTTGCCAAGCACTGTATAGCATCATCTCATTCAATTCTCACCAAAAAACCCTACTAGGTAAGTGCCATTATTACCCCCTTTTTACAGAAGGAAAACTGAAACTCTGAGAGGTTAGGTGACTTGCCCAGGGTCACACAGTGAATAAAAGGATTTGCAATGAGGTTCTGGAGATGCTCAGTTCTGTGAGGTGCATTCTTTATCTATATTAATACTCAGGAGAAAGATGGAATGTAGAAATTCCTCCCAATTTGTGAGTCTAGAAGTTAATGCCAAATAGATCAGAGGAATGAAATGCCTTTTTAAAAAAAATCTATATCTATATCTATATATATATATTTTTTAATCTATTTTGTTAAATGTTTCCCAGTTACATGTAAAATTTTTTAAATAGTTATTTTTTAAAATTTTGAATTCCAAATTCTCTCCTTCCCTCCTCAAGAAGGCAAGCACTTTGATTTCAATTCAGCATGTGAAGTCATGCCAGTCATATTTCCATATTAGCCATGTTGCAAAAGACAACACAAAATAAAGCAATAAAAATAAAGTTTTAAAAAAGTATGCCTCAGTGTGCTTTCAGAGTTCATCAGTTCTTTCTCTGGAGGTGGATAGCATTTTTCATCATGGGTCCTTTGTAATTATCTTGACTCGGATCATTTTCCTGATCAGAGTAGCAGTCCTTCACTGTTGATCATCCCTATAATACTGTCATTCCCTGTGCACAGTTCTCCTGATGCTGCTCATTTCACTTTGTATCAGCTCATATAAGTCTTCCCAGGTTTTTCTGAAACCATCCTGCTCATCATTTCTTATAGCACAATAGTGTGATGAAATGAATGCCTTTTAAAAATAATAGTGATGCTAGTTGATACTGAAAGTCTCATGGAGGTATAGGTGTTGTCAATGTCAGTTCAATATGTCAAGATAGTCTAGCCTTATTAGAGTTAATTCCTTTTTAAAGATTACATCATTCAATGTCTTTTTTGTCCTAATTCCTTTTTAAAAGTCACATAGTTTAATATCCTTTTAATTCTAATTCCTTTTAAAAGATTTCATAATTTAATACAATAATTACAATAAATATTTAATACAATAATTACAATAAAGTTTTTAAAAGGTTACATAATTTAATACAATTACAATAAATACTTAATGCAATAATTGCAATAGATATTTAATATTAATTAAATGTGATAATATATTAAATTCTACCCTCCCACAAATATTTGATTCGTCAGAGCTATCAAGATGTGAAGAAGGTCCCTGTCTAATGAATTAACACTAATAATCTCAATCATTCTGTTCCTTGTGTCACAGGAATGATCTATGATTGCCCCATTTTGGGGAACTCTAGGTGTGAGGACTCTTTCTACCAACCACACAGCGTCTAACTCATTTCGATGGCCTTAGAGCTTAGTTGATAAGTCGTTACCTGATGCACATAGAAGATATTGAATGACTTGGTCAGAGCCACACAGATTATGAGTGTCAGTGGTGGGATTTGAACCCAATTTTCCTGATTCCAAGTCCAGAGTTACAGATAGAGTTATCCATAATGCCTCTTTAGGATGGTAGAAGAACAATTTCCTACTTTTTCCACTCCTTTTAAGGTACCCTTTTCTCTTTTAATCAAATTTTAGTTAAGTTTTAGTTTTAGTTAAGTGGCATGTTTTACTTAAAACTATAATTAGAAATCCAAACAATGGTAAGGTTGAGTTTTAGTGAAAACTCTTGTCAGACATGCCTGAAGATGAGGGAAGAGGGGCTGCGAAACAGTTCCATTACAGGCATTCCAACTGGATATCCTTGGAAACATCATAGATTTTTTTCTTCAAACACTCCACCTGCTTTAACCCCATCTGTGTTTGGTTCCTTAGCCTGTCTTCCATTTCCAAAAGGTTTCTTTTCAAGCTGAACTCATATTCTCTGCAAAAAGCCACAGGGAATACTGCTTTTTCCCCCCAAAGGAAATCCAGACTTTCTTGGCTTTATTTCAGTACTTTCTAAAGCTCTATCTAGCCCGTCTCCCTCACACATTCCTGTAGTCACAGATGGGTCTAGTTGCTTCCTTTTTACTACCAATGAGATATATTGGTGACATTTCTACCCAGTCTTTTTTCCCTTCACCTGCCATAGGTGTCACAACCTGGCCTTCCCCAATCCAAATTACTCTAATAGCATAATAATAGTTGGATTTAGAGTTTGGAGGTGCCTTAGAGATCATTTAGTCCAAACCCTTCATTTTATAGCTGAGGCCCAGAAGGGGTAAGTGAATTTTCCAAGGTCACACAAGAGGTAAATGGTAGAAACAAGATATGAATTCAAGTTCTTTGATTCTAAATCTAGTGTTCTTCCCACTATATCACACTGTTTTCCCAACTAAACTCCTAGGCCAGTGCTCCTACCTTTCCCATTGTCAGAGTGACCATTTTGCTGCTTTCCCAGAAACACTTTGATCTAGTTGTTCTGGTTAATTTGGAAGCTTAGAGAGAGACCACACCACTGGGGAGGAAGGAGCATGGTTCAATACTTTAATCTAAGTCAAGAAAGTGTCTATTGAGCACCTACTATGCTCAAGAAAATCTCTCCCTGCCCTGAAGGAATTTACATTTGACTTGAAGGATATACAATGTGCGTAGGTACATATAGACGTGACAATTTTAGCAGTAGTGGGGATTTATTAAGAAGTAAGGTGGGGGGGGGGGAGAAGCTAGATGGCACAGTGGATAAAGCACTGACCCTGGAATCAGGAGGACCTGAGTTCAAATCTGCCCTCAGATACTTACTAGCTGTGTGACCTTGGGCAAGTTACTTAACCCTGATTGCCTCCCCCCAAAACCCTCCACAACCAAATAAGGGGATCAGGAAAGACTTCTCAGAGGAGGTGGCACACGAGCTGACCTTCAAAGAAAGATAGGGATTCTAAAAGTTAGGATTTAGAAAGGCTTTGTTCCAGAGCCAATTAGATGGCACAGTGGATAGGTAGGTCCCTGGGTCTGGAGTTAGGAAGACTTGAGTTCAAATTCAACCTCAGACACTTACTAGCTGTATGACCCTGGGCAAGTCACTTATCATTAGCCTCCTCAATTGTAGAAAGAGGGTATTAATAACACTTAACCTTGAAGAGTTGTTGTGAGGATTAAATGAGATAATGTTTATAAAGCTCTTAACACACTGCCTGGCACATAGTAGGCACTTAATAGATTCTTGTTTTCTTCTTTTAGCAATCAAGAATTTATTATGTTCCTACGTGAAAGTCACTGTATTCAAAATATGAGGATTACAAAGTAAGGAGAAGACACACTCGTCTTCAAAGAGCTTACAATCTAAAATGTATGTGAGGTAAAGTGAAGAAAATTCTGAGGCTGGTATGGGATAGACTGTGTAGGATTTGAGATCACTTTAGGGGATGGCTAATTTGGGAAAACTTGAAAGGAGTTGGGAGCTGAGCTTTGAGACCATCATTGTATGATCATATAAAGCTCTCTGGATCTAATGTCACCATTTGCTGCCGCCCTCTATCCCAACTCTGTCAAAGAAATAAAAGATAACGTTTGTAAAGTGTCCTGAGCTTCTTTCAATAAAAACTCTATGACTCAAATAGAAAATGCCATGAAACCCACGTAGAAGAAATCTCAAGACACAGCAAAAAATATATACATATATTTATATATGTAACTATATATGTATGTGTACATAAGCACATATACATACATATATGTGTGTATATATATGCATATATATGCATGTAAAAGTTCTCCATATGTGCACATTTACCTTCCCTTGGAAGTCTCCAGTGGCCATTCTGTCAACTTTCCTAGGTAACTTCATGGCCCCGACTATTTCCTCACCTTCTCCTTTTATGATGTCCTCCCTGCATAAATAAGGAGACATGAATAGATAGTAACCACAGAAGGAAGACTGGATTTCAAGGAGCCCAATCAGAGCAGAGGGAGCTGCAAAAAAAAATTCAGGAGGAATATGAAGCTCAGGAGATGCTGGGAGGTGACAATGGGGATGAAGAAAAAGAAAAAAATAAAAATGCAAAAACAGTGTTTTGTTCTCTCTCTTGTGGAATGACACTTAACTGTGAAAGTGAGCACACTATTTGGGAACATGATGTCCTAGTGTGTGTTACTGAAGTTAGAAAAACAAATGTGTTCTTTGTATTTTTAAGTAACCGCAAATTTGCCATTTCCAAAATAAATTATTTTGAAGATGGAGAAGGCACTAGCTACTTGGACACATGTCTGTGTCTGAAAGTTCAACAAAGAGCCATGTTTGTTTAACCATGTGAGGAAGCAATGTCTGAGAAACTTTCTTGAGCAGCTAAAAATGACTCTTTCTTTGTTCCTTATGTTGGGTGATGTCAAAAGCAAATGAATGGATTTTTAAGGATGTTTTGAAAGTATCCTTTTCTGAGTGAGGAATGATCAAAGGAAAATGTCAACCTCATGTGTGAGAAAAGCATAATTACAGAATAAACAGAGGGAAGACTTTGGAATGGACAAGTCATTTCTGTACCATTAGAGGAACAGATTAAACCTTTGAACTGAGAGCCCAGAAAACTGATGGAAAAATTAGCTGGCTGACTCTCATAGTTAAGTGCTATTCATTATCTTAACTTTTCTGATGCTTCTACTAAATCTTTCCATGGTGCTTTCACTACTTGGAGAGACAAAATGTCCTTCTTATCCACATAGCAAGCCCCTTTGATCCTCTCCTTGGCTCCAGGGCTGGCAATTTCCAATATAGGGTGGAAGTGAGTGCCCATGAAGGGCCCCACTGCTGGGCCCTATCCCAAGGAAGAAATAATACATTTGGAAGTATTTGGAGAGCTGCATTTGTGCCCTCTTCTTATTGACTATGCTACAGATAACTCAAGTTCATTGTTTCTGTCTTGATACTTCAGCGTATCTGTGATTTTATTGATGGCCTTCCATAAGGCCTCCATAAAGCATTCAGCAATGCACTGAAAGATCTCTATCAGTCCTTTAACATTTCATGGGTACAAGATCAGTACTTGAGGTTATCCATTAGCTGTCCCTTGCTTTTACTACGTAATCAGCCCACCTTCTTTTCTGAACATGAAATTCCTTGATGATATCTTTTTATGGTATTTCCTGGGTTTTTTTGGGGGGTGCAGTTGGAGTTAAGTGATTTATCCAGGGTCACACAGCTAGTAAGTGTCTGGGCCATATTTAAACTCAAGTCCTCCTGACTCCAGGGCTGGTGCTCTATCCACTGCACCACCTAGCTGCCCCTTTTTATACTACTTCTTATGTACTAGTCATCATTGGTACCCCATCTTTTAACATCATTATGTTACCACTAATTCTATATGACTGCAAATAATAGAATATATGATCTTGGCAAAGTCAGGATGGCAGGTGACCTAGAGGAAAACGGAGATTTGTTTGGCCAGTGTAAGCAGGCTAAGGCAAAGCACTAACCAAGTTCTTTAAAACATGACAAAAATGATCTTTATTCATCGTTAGCAAAGACGATTTTATACTATTTCCCTAGAGTGAAAGTTTGGTTGAAAGTGATCTTCAAAATCACCTTCTAAATAGAATGAGTCCCTCTCTTGTACTCCGCATCATTTGTTCCCACTTTGCTAATCCTCCTTCATCTTCCCCCATCCTCCAGTCCTTCTAGGAGCAACTCTGGATTGAGAGGTACCATGTGTACTGGAAGGGACGATGCAAGAGGGAGCAAGAGACCTTGTAGCCTCTTCAACTGTAATTAACTGTGTGTCTTTGGGGAAGTCATAGGGTCATAGGGTTTACAGCTTCGAGAGGGTTTAGGGATCACTAAGTCTAACCTCTTCATTTTATAGTTAAGGAAATTTAGGATCAGAAAGAATAAAGTCACATAGCTAATGATAAGTAGCAAAGATTCAAAGCCAGGTTTCCTTGATTCCCTCAAAACAGAACACATTCTACCCAGGCAAGCTACCTCCCTTCAAATGATCTGTGTTATTAGCACCTAACCTGCCTAAATGCTAAGCCAGATGATCTATGATCTTTTCAAGTCCTTTGGGCTTTCAGATATATGAATCTAAGGTTTCTCTGTTTTGCTCACTGATGGACTTGCCTCAGATTCTTTTGCCCTGATCCCTGCATCTCTCCATACCTTTAGGAGGGAGAACCTGTTTACTGTACATTATTGTTCTCCATCAGCAATGACCACATTTTCAGGCCTGGAGAGCCCATATCTGTAAGTACCCAAGGATAGGGACTTTGCTGTAATGGCTTTCTTAGAAATTCCAAGTACAAAATTGTGATAAAATTACCCTGCTGGATGTCTAACATAAGCTTAGCCTGCAGTGTATTTAAAAGGAAAATCTACAACCCAGCCTGGATATTGGTAAGCTTTATCTTTCAAAGCATGCTGATGAATTTGAGCTAAAAAGTAGTTTAAGAAGAAAGTAGGTAAATAAGGGGAAAAAAGCTGTCAAAATTTAACCCAAATGTCAACACAAAAATGTGATTTATTTAGGTTTTCTGGAGGTGAGGATAGAAGAACATTGGACTTTAAACACTGAATGCTATGCTAAGAACTAATGTCAAAGGGTCAAACTAAATAGATCCTAAAAGTTAAGCCAATGGATCTATAGGCAACTTGAAAATTGTGCCAAGAGTTAAAAAAATAAACTTTTTTTCAGCTTTAGTAATCTCAAGTGAGATTTGTAGCTCAGGGAACACTTTAAATAAATTGTGGACTTAATCTTAAATGTCTTTATCATCAAAGACTGTGCAATGAAAATATCATGGCATAGTAAATATGCAAAGGACCATAAAAATCTTTTGACAGAGGATTTGCTGTGTATCTGTAGTAATTGTCCCTCAGTATATAATAATAGCCAGCTCATTCTAATTTCCTTAACTTTGGAAAACAACTCTACTGAGTAGAATCTATCATGAATAGGAAGATGAAGCAAATATGTTTATTTTAAAAAGAAAAAAAACAAAGCTTCTTAGTAACTTAAAACTCTATAAGAAAATAAAACCCCTGATTTTCCTGCTTTGCCATTGAGAACGACTTTGTAAGGGCTTAGCCAAGTTTGAACCTGAAGTGGGCTTTTGTAGCTGATTTCTGAACCCCTGGAATAAAGAGGATTGATTTGCAGTGGAATCTCCAGTGTCTGCAGTCATATATTACAATATGTTGTAAATCCAAAGGGTACAATATAGCGAGACGGGATCTAGATTTCACAGGGGGTTGGGGGGTTAATTGAAATTCCATCTGTTTCTTCCCTGTGACAAGCATGATATCCTGGGACATAAGCACAAGACAAGATATGAGTTTCATTTTCAACTTAAAAATTTTCAGATTAAAGTAAGAATTCCCCCAAATCTCTTGTTCCCTATTGCTTACCTCCTAGTTCTGGGACAAAAAAAAAGGGGGGGGGAATACAACAACAAAAAAAAACACAACAAAAACTTTAAAAGACATTCTTTATTTTCCCCACAGCTGCCCCTGAGGCACCCCCCCCCTCTTCCTTCCAGTGCATGCTGGGTAATGCCATGTATTCTTAGACTCCCAATGGCCCCCATTACTGTCAATTAGTTACGGAATGCTACAGGGATTCATGCCTGACAGCTCGGGTAAAGGCAGGAGAAATGGGCTCAGTAGGGAGCGAGGGGCCTGCTTCTTTTTTGTCCACAAGAAATACCTTTCTCAGCAAGGCTTTTTAACGGCCGTTCCTTCTTTCTTTCCCTCTGCCTAAGCACTCCCTACCATTCCTACACACATCTCGCACACATGTGCACGCACCCACACATACACATATGCACACACACAGTATCACATGTGTGTGAATATTGTACTGGGTTGTAAAAATCCTCAGGACAAGAGCCTCCAAGATGTAATGGTCTTTATATATTCTGGAGGCTCATACATATTTTTGCTATAATCTGCAGCGAGTTTCTTCTCTTGAGATGGGTTTCTGGTTACTAATTGCCTCCCCTTCATCTCTCCTATGCAGTTTATTTTATCTTCATTGAGCTTTTCTGTCATCCCCCTCCCTTCATCCAAAACGATGTGAAGGTAGGCTTGCCATATAGTTCAACTTAACTGTGGACCCTGCAGTATGATAGGCAACCTAGGGCATGAATACCAGTGGACAGCCATGGAGGAACTGGCTGCCCAGCCTGGGCTCAGCCACTTGGCTCCCGCGAGACATTGGATCAATGACTTCACCACTCAAGGCCTTTTTCTTCATCTATAAATTGAAGAGGATGGTCTAAATGAGCCCATTCAACACTAACATTATATTTGTTTGTGTAACCTAGTGCTGCTGGTTGAATTCCACCACTCTCTATTATATGTACCTCTTTCTTTCATTCTCCTTTCTCTTCTCCCTCCTTATTTCAACTTGCTCCTTCTCACTCTTCTACCCATGTATTCTTGATTGTTTTTCCTTTCCTCTTTCCTTTCTTCTCTGAATATATGTTTAGACTTTTTGGAGATAATAATGGGCAGTTGCTTTTTTGGAGGCAAATAGAATTAAATAATGAGGCAAAACTCTGGATCATAAACAAGTAGTTTCCCAGTTCTTTAATTCAATTAAACAATGATTTCTTTAGCCTGATACTGCAAAGTGCTGTGGTAAATCTAAATATATAACAGCAAAACAGTCCCTGCCCTCAAGGAGCTTACATTCTTTTTAAAAAAAATTGTTTTTAGTTTTCAATATTCACTTCCATAAGCTTTTGAGTTTTAAATTTTTTCCCCTTCCCTCCTCTCCCCCCTCCCCAAGATGGCGTGCAATCTGATATAGGTTCTACATATACATTCATATTAAACATATTTTCACATTAGTCATGTTGTAAAGAAGAATTAGAACCAATGGGAGGAACCATGATAAATAAGAAACAAAACAAAACAAAAAAGAGCAAATAGTATGCTTCAATCTGCATTCAGACTCCATAGTTCTTTCTCTGGATGTAGATAGTATTTTCCATTATGAGTCTTTGGAGTTGTCTTAGATCCTTGCATTGCAGAGAAGAGCCAAGTCTTTGAAAGTTAGTCATTGCACAATGTGACTGTAACTGTGTACGGTGGTCTCCTGGTTCTGCTCACTTCACTCAGCATCAGTTCATATAAGTCTTTGCAGATTTTTCTGAAATCTGCCTGCTCATCATTTCTTATAGCACAATGGTATTCCATTACATTCATATACCACAACTTGTTTAGCCATTCCTCAATTGATGTGCATCCTCTCTATTTCCAGTCCTTGGCCACCACAGAAAGAGGAGCTTACTTTCTACTGGGAGAGAGACAGATATAACACATATGCAGATGAGTAAATGTAAATAAATTTTAGGAGAGGGAGAACACTAACAACTAGGCTATCAGGAAAGGCTGCATGTAGGAGGTAAGACCTTAGTTGAACCTTGAAATAAGTTACGGAGGTAGAAGGAAGGAAGGCAGTGCATTTTAGCATGTGAGAGGGGGGCTGGGAGGTGGGAGATGGCATTTCAAATTTAGAGAAGAGGGAGCAGGCCAATTTGTCTGGAACATAGAATATGTGGGGGAGAGCTATGGGAAGGGTGGAGCCAGATTGGACAGCACTTTACATTCTAAAAAAGAAGAATTTTTATTTTATCTTAAAGGTACCAAATATTTAGGGGCAGGGGAGTGACATTATCAGATTTCTGCTTGAGGAGGATTATTTTATCAGGTGTGTAGAAGATGGACTGAAAAAGGGAGACTAGAAGCAGGGAGACCAATCAGGAAGCTATTGCAATACTCCAGAGAAGAGGAGAGAAGATACTGAACTGGGAGGGGGTTGGGGGTGGTGGTCGCATGAATGGAAAGGAAGGGATGAACACAAGAAATATAAAGGCAGTTGACAGGAGATTAAGGGGAGAATGAGAGAGATACCTTCCTCTGAGTCTGTGATCCTACAACTTTGAGGTTGTGAACCTAGGTGCCAAGGGTAATGGTATATCTTTGTTCTTCAAAGGCCAAACAGCTTTTTATTACCCTTCAAAAACAAAACCAAATTGAAGATGTGAGATAGTGAAGAATACATAAAATAAATAAATAGCAAAAAATACATAAAAAGTACACAGAAAATTGACAGACTAGAGCCCACTGGACAGTTCTCACTAGATCACTCTCAAAGTCTTTCTTAAGAACTTTGGAATTGATTGTGTGACATGGGAGACACTGGCACAGGACCTCCCAGCATGGCTTGTCCACATCAGAGAACATGCCATGCTCTATAAGCAAAGCAGAATTGAAACAGCTCAAAGGAAATGCAGGATGCGTAAATTTAGAGAATCTATGCCAAATGTTCACACGGCCTATTTGTGCCTGACCAGTGGTAGAACATTCCACGCACGTATTGGTCTGATCAGCCATAGTTAGACATATTGGAACTTGATTCTAGCTCAGTGATGTCATTTTGGTCCTCTTTGAGAATGAAGGACAACAACCAACCTGCGGGAGCAGTATCAGGGTTGCCTGCCATGTAGACTAATCTAGTTTTTTTTTTTCCTAAAAAGGCAAGGAAGCCATCAATGAGACTTAATTGGCCAAAGGGGCTAAGGCTTGAACTACTAATATTGCATCCTGATCACCTAAAATCAGTGAGTCCATACACATTTATTAAGCTCCTACTGTGTATCAGGCACTGGTGTTAAGCACTGAGGAGACAAAGAAAGGTAAAAGATAGTCATTGATCTCAAGGAGCTCACTGTCTAATGAAAGGAGTGTCCTTCAGATTTGGCAGATATTGCCTTCCCAGGCACTCTGCCATGCTGACCAGACATGTTTCTGTATGGAGACAGTATGGGGAGAGTGCATTTTTACCTGAGTCAGTGTGGTTTACTTGTTGAATATCCTTTCCCTGCTATGGCTAAGTAAACATCTCAGCAGTCTCTCTCAAACAGTCAAGAGTCACATTTACTCAGTATACATATCACACAACGTCAGAAAGGGGAAGGGCCTTTTTTTTCTTTCTCACTTAAAAAAAATTGAGCATTTTTTCCCTTTCTTCCATTGTGCCCCAACTAAATAGCAAAAAATAAAAGAAAAATCCCTATAACAAATACGTGTTAGTAAAGTGAAGGAAATTCTCTCATTGGCCATGTCTAAAAACATATTTCATTCTGCATTTTAAATCTGTTACTTCTCTGGTGAGTAGAATGCTTCATCTTTGGTCCTCTAGAATGTTTGTTATTATATGTCTCAGAGTTCTTAAGTCTTTTGAAGCTTTTTTTTTAATGTTGTGGTCATTATATAAATAATTATCCTGCTTCTGCTCATTTTACTCTACATTAGCTCATGAAGGTCTATCTAGTTTCCTCTGAAACTATCCATTTTGTAATTTCTTCTGATACAATTAATATTCCATCATTTAACCATTCCCCAACTGGTGAGCACCCATTTAGTTTCCAGCTTTTTTGCTACCAAAAATGAACTGCTATAAATATTTTATACATGGACTCTTTCTTTGATAACTTTGGGGTCTATATCTAGTTGTATTACTGGGTGAAAGAATATTCACAGTTTAGTGACCTTTCAGGCATAGTACCAATTGTGTGTGTGTGCGTGTGTGTGTGTGAGACCAAAACTACCAGATTGGTCCAAGTTAGGGTTTGACTATAACAACACATTAGTAGAGGCTGACAGAATAGAGTAGAAAAATTGTAGACTCTTAGAATGCTTAGGTAGCTAGGTGGCACAGTGGTTAGATTATGGAACTTGCAATCAGGAAGACTCATCTTGAGTTCAAATGTGGCCTCAGACACTTACTAGCTGTGTGACCCTGGGCAAGTTACTTAACCCTGTTTGCCTCAGTTTCCTCATGAACTGGAGAAGGAAATGGTAAACCACTCCAGTATCTTTGCCCCAAAATGGGGTCACAAAGAGTTCAGTTCATGACTGAACAACAACTTAGAATGCTAGAACTGAGTGTTAGAGGTATAGGCTATTGCAGCCCCCTTATTTTACACGACAAGCAGTCTAGCTTGTCGTGTCTAATATGTCAACCAGACAATCTGGATGTTATGTGACCAGGGTGAAGTCCTGCTGACCTATCCCTTCCTTTGATCTACCATCCCTTTCTCTGTTATTAGTCCCACCTTCATTTCTTCTCCCGTCAAACCATACATTTTTAATTCCTCTCTTTCTATTGGTTTATTCCAATTTTCCTACAAACGTGCTCAGGTCTCCTAAGAGCAAACTCACAAACAGCTCTTAGCCTTTCTATCCTATCTCTTTCCCACCTTCCCCTACCCCTTTTTGGAAAAGTAATTCATACACACACACACACACACACACACACACACCTCTTTCTTCCTCCCTCGATGAACCATGGTTCCCTTCTGCTTTTGCAGTTATGATGGCAGAGCAATGGGGAAGTCAAAGAATTATGCAGTTCTTAAATCACATAAATATCAAATTAACTGTTTATACTATACCTATGAGTTCCTAGGCTAACACCCAATGTATCAGCATTCTAATAGAAGAATGGGGATATGTGAATCTCAACAAGTTTCTCTGTAAATTAAACCAGAAGACCAAAGAAAGACAAGGCTATGTGGAAGGATCACTTACAGGCTTGCCTTGGTGAGGCAAATAAAGAAACTGGCAACGTTGGTTTCGTTGTGTGCCCAAAGGCATCAAGAAACATCGTTTTGTGGGACACTGGATCATTTCAATTTACAGCGTTCATGGTGAGCACAAGCAAACAGACCACCACAGAGATAATTGCAACTTATATACTAACATATGTTATAGAAGAGGGCAAGGTGGGGAAATTGTTTGGAGAACTCAATAAAGTCCTCTAGACTAAATCAACATATCCCTTAACACCCAGTGACTTCATTATAACAATGGACCTGGGGAGGATGACAAAAAATACATTGGAAAATATAGTTTGGGATTAAGAAATGAGTTGTTGACTATATGTGTACATATATATGTGTGTGTATAAGTATATGTGTATATACACATGCACACACATAAGCATATATACATACATGGGTACGCACATATACACGGAAACACATATCTCAGTATATGTATAGAAACACATATATTTATATATAATATGCATACACATATATAATGAATGCTTCAATAATAATAATAATAATAATTAGCATTTATATAGGATTTCTCAAAACCTTTAGTAGCTTAAAACTGCATGAAGACTTTTAGGACACCCTGTAGAGTGTTTTCAGGTTTGCAAAGAGCTTGATATGACCTATATTAATTAATTCACTTGATTCTCACAAGAATCATGGGAGGTAGATGGTATTACAATGCTCATTGACAAGCATTTGGGAGAGGGGTGGGGAGCCTGTGCAAAGGCGTAGAAATGGGAGGTGGCATTTGAGACTGAGAAAAATTAATTGGCTTATACCAGGCCTCACAGCTAGTAAATATATGAGGCAGGATTCGACCTTGGCGCTTTCTGACTCAATGTTCAGTGCTCTATCCACACCTCCTAGCTGCCTAGAAGAGAGTTACATGGCACTGAAGGTGGTACACAGCTGAAAACAAAACCAAAAATGAAATTCACTCTAGCTAAACATGTAAGCAAAAAGTCATTACCAACATAGTGACGTGGCTGTCTGTGAGTGCTCAGATCATCAGATTGTAATTGCAACGATAAAAACCAAAACCAAATTTGAAGAAAGGCTAATGCTCCGTGCAGCTATAACAGCTCCAATCTAATCTAGTCAAATAAGTTATTAACAAAAAAAATAAGAAATAGAATAAGAAAAAGACATTAGAACATGCCATCACCATTTTCTATGGAAGTTTAACAGATATCAAACAATTCACACAATAAGGAGGCCAGAAGAAACCACCTCAGTCAGCAGCCTTACCGATGGTAGCTGAGAGCATCAACCATTTAGAACAGAAACTCATTCCCAAAACTTTATGGAGGGGTATTGCCTCATAAAACTTCAAAAAGTGACAGAAGAGGAAAAAGAGTTCATAGAAAGTTTGGCAGGAGACTCAATGAAGCCAAATCATAGCAGGGAAGCCTGGTATAGCGAATAGAGCATCAAGCTTAGAGTTAGAAAGATGTGGATTCAGATCTACTGCCGTAGACACTGACAAGCTGTCTGACCATTAGATTGTAAGCTCCTTGAGGGCAGGAGCTGTCTTTTGCTTCTTTTTGTATCCCCAGCGCTCAGCACATAGTAGGCACTTAGTAATTGTTTATTGATTATTTGAGTGACCCTGCGCAAGTCACTTAATCTCTTTGAGCTTGTTTTCTCACTTATGAAATAGGAATAATAAAAATAGCATCTACCTCCAGGGTCAAGCGAAATGAGGTATGGTGGATAAACGTGAGCTATTATTCCAAGAACATTTAAAGAGGAAACTGGAAAAGGACAGCAAACATATGGAACATAGTCAGCACTTCTACAATAAGCTCTCTTCTTCATCAGTGACATCGGAGTTGCCACACTTGGATTCAAACATCTCAGTCCTGGATGAGTTAAGTGAGGAGCTAAAAAAAATAGCACTATACAAGCAAAATCAGGAATTGCAGCTAGACCAGACCATGATATATCCATAAATATCCACAAAAGACAGATGTGCTGAAAATGGCACAATATCAAAGACATGAAGGGGCTTACTTTCAAGGTATCGTATACATATATAATTAATTATATTATCTATTCTTAAGGAAATCCAGTGAACAATTAGGGGAAACACAAAAGGTATTAGTACTTTAAAAAGGTGATCAAGAAGACATCAATAACTACTGGTTTACATTCCTGTTCTTCCCTCTCTGTAAACATTTTGTGAGCATGATCCATATCTGAACCAAGGGTATCCCTGAGGAAATCTGCTAAGGAACAGTCATGTTTTTGCAAAGGACTTTCTAAAGAAGACTATATATTTACCATTGCACAATTAACAGAAAAAATGTAGAAAATATTAGAAACAAGATCCCATGTAGTTATTGTTTGCTGATTGACGTTAGAAAAAGAAAAAACACATTTGATTTGTAAAAGCTAAATGCAGCTATAAAGATTGTCTTCCAATGAAGTTCCTCCCATACAAATGTTTATGTCATACAGAGTCTTTAATAGATACACAAAAGAGATAAATTTGTATAATGATTCTCTGATTATCAGTATCAAATGAGGCATAAAACATGGAGGTGTTAGGTTTGCTGAAGAGTTTGGCACTGTCATGGAGGAGGCCTAGCATAGGGTCCAAATGGAAGAGGGATTTGCTATACAAGCAGACCTTAGAGATATTTTGGGTTTCATTCAAGACCATTGCAATAATGTGAGTATCGCAAAAAAGTGAGTTGCAAATTTTTTGGTTTCCCAATACATATAAAAGCTATGTTTATACTATTCTGTATTCTACTAGGTGTGCAATAGTATTATATCTAAAAAGTACATATTTTAATTAAAAAATACCGCATTGCTAAAAAATGCTAACCATTGCCTGAGGCTTCAGCAAGTTGTAATCTTTTTGCAGCTGGAGGGTCTTGCCTCCATGTTGATGGCTGCTCACTGATCCAGTTGGTGGTTACTGAAGGTTGGGGTATCTGTGGCAATTTCTTAAAATAAGACAGTAATGAAGTTTGTTGCTTTCATTGACTCTTCCTTTCACTTGAACACATAGAGGCCATTGCAGGATTATTAATTGGCCTAATTTCAGTATCATCATGTCCTCAGGGAAGAGAGAGGCTGAGGAGAGGAAGAGAGAGATGACAGGGTTGGTGGGTGGAGCAGGCAGAACACACACAACCTTTATCAAGTTCACCATCTTATGTGGATGTGACGCAGAGACACAATGTGAGCACATCCTGTTGGAAAAACAGCACCAACAGACTGGCTGGACAAGAGTTTGCCATAAATCTTCAATTTGTAAAAAATGCAACATCTGTGAAACGCAATAAAGCAAAGTGAAATAAAATGAGGTATGCCTGAAGAGGGTGAGATCCTCTGAATATTCCTATCTTTGGATAAAAATGCATCAAATCCCCAAGAACTATAAAGCCCCCTCAATGATATCCATAATTATTGAAATGTTTGGACTAACAAACCTCAAAGAAAAAACCAAGTCAATGAAGAATACCTGTTGTCCAAACTGTCTCTATCAATGATGAGGTAGAAAAGAGTGCTTGAGGCAGATAGAGGAAACAGGATGCAGGACATGAGATAAGATGCAGGATGTGACCAGCCAGAAAGGCGATTAAAGAAGACCATGCATTGAAGCCCCAATATGTACTTATCTGTGTGATTTCACGAAGCACTGCCAATTGACCTGACAGCTCTCCCCCTCCCCTTTCCTATTTCTTTGATGATAAAGGCACCTCTGGACTACCTGATATCCCAGACATTTTGGAGCCATGCTTGTGCCTCATATTCTCTTGTTCCCTTTCCTCCTATTCCATAAAATTGTATTTAAATCATACCTTTAACCTGGCTAGCTGCCTTTGCATCCTAGAAGCTCCCTTAAGGGAGGCATACTTCCTATGCTCTGTTTCTTTCACAGGGGAACAGGGCCTGCTTGGGTGCATCACCCCAATAAATGCCTTTCTTTAACTTGGAGACTGTCTGAGCGAATTCTTTAAGGACACTAGGACCCACACATCTATTCCTCCTCATCAATGTGTGTGTGTGTGTGTGTGTGAGTGTGTGTACACACACACACATATATACACACACATACATATGTATATATATGTATATAAAATATACACACACATATGTATATATCCATATACATGTATGTATCTCTACATATTTATGTCTAGATATATATGTATATATATCTATATCTATCTACTTGGATGGACATCCCATTAACCTGGTCCACCATATATCTTGGACTAACACTGTAGATGGACAGTGATCTGGAGATGGCTGAATTGCTTTGGGGAAATGGCCTAGCAATCACAATGACTGAGAGCTGTTCCTTGAAGGAAAAAATACATCTTTCTAAAACAAATATTCTCCTACTAATGCCATATGACTGTGAATCATTAACCTTACTCTCTTTGAAAAATCAGTTCCAGCATTTCTGCCTTACTCAGTCCTTTATAGTTGAGTGGTCACCCTGGAATTGCCATCTGGTCATTTCAACTAGTAGAAACAAGAGTTCAGTCCCTCAGTAAGCATTCATGAAATGCCTAGCATGTACCAGACACCATGCTTAGAGCAAGGGATGCAAAGATAGGCAGACAACAATCCCTGCTCTTAAGGAGCTCATATCACTAATGGTAATACAGGTCAACAAGCATTTATTAAGTGCCTACTGTATGCTTGGCACTGTGCTCAGGTCTGGGAATACAAAGGCAAAAAGACAGTCCCTGTTTTCAAGGAGTGAGACAACATGCAAGCAATGAGGTACGAATAAGATGTAGGAGGGATAACTTGGAGATTATTAACAGAAGGGAGGCACTAAAATGAAGGGGAACTAGGAAATGTTTCTTAAAGAGGGTCCTCCTCTTTCAGAGATTTTGTTTGAGACTTGAAGAAAGGGAGGGAAGTAGATGAGGAGGGAAGGAATTCCAGGCATGGGGGATGCCAGTGAAAATGCAAGCAGTTCTTTCCTCCTCATTGTTGCTATTTGGGGTTTCCTACCCCCTTCTCCCAACTCCTGAAAATCATCATTATAATAATTATGTGTATATAATATAATATGTATAGTAATATGTATATATATATATATATTTACAATGATTGAAGATAATCCCCAAGGACTAATGATGAATAATACTATCCACCCCCAGAGAAGGAACTGATATTGTTTGAATACAGACTGAAGCATGCTATTTTTCACTTTCTTTCAATCTTTTTCTTTTATTTGAGTCTTCTTGTACAGAATGAATTAAATGGAAATGTTTTACTTGATTGCACATGTATAACCTATATCTAATTGCTTATAGTCTCACGTTGGTGGGAGGTGAGGGAGGGATAGAATTTTGAACTCAAAACTTAAAAAGCCTGCACAAATGTTAAAATATTTTAAAAATTGTTTTAACATGTAATTGGGGAAAAAATAAAATATTATATATTAACAAATGATTATATATAACTATATACAATTATATATTAACAAATAATTATATCTATGTATACATACATATGTAAAGGGAAAGAGACAGAGAGAAACTATTTTTCTATTATATTAATAACCTCTTATTAAATTACGATTAAGGTTTTTTCCCTGTCTTTCTTCATTCAGGGACCAGCCCCTGTAGGTCATTCAGTCAATCTCTGAAGAACAGATTGATGAGATTGCCCTAATCCTCAGGGTACATGCTCCAAATTGAACCAAAACCACCCAACTAGGAGACCTTACTTTTTAGAGTGTAAACAGAATCTGATATAAGTGAATTCCAGCCCTAAAGCATTAAACCCAAATCTTCATACCCTTTCACTGGAATTTAGGGTAATCCAGCTCACCTATGGAGAAAATCAATCAGAATGGTCTAGTAGAGATAGATTCCGTTGCCTGTGGTGTTGGAGGTGGCTGAGTCTCATGATCAAGCCATGCTCTTAGCAGGAGTTGACTTTTAGTCTCCCTTCTCATTAATATGTCTACCCCTTCATCAATTGTCCACCAATCAGATTTGATTTCTCCTCTCAGGGACATTCCTTTTTCTAAATTTATGTCATCCAGGATCTCCATTAGGAGTCAGTCTCTCTCTCTCTCTCTCTCTCTCTCTCTCTCTCTCTCTCTCTCTCTCTCCATATACATATATATATATATATATATATATATATAATATCTCTGTCTGTCTGTCTCTGTCTCTGCCTCTGTCTCTCTCTCTGTCTCTCTGCCTCTGTCTCTCTCTGTCTCTCTCCTTCTGTCTCTCTCCCTCTCTCTGTCTCTGTCTAGGTCTCTGTCTCTCTCTGTCTCTCTCTCTCCCTCTGTCATCTCTGTCTCTCTCTCTCTCTCCCTCTCTCCCT
Organism: Trichosurus vulpecula; assembly: GCF_011100635.1. Taxonomy (NCBI): domain Eukaryota; kingdom Metazoa; phylum Chordata; class Mammalia; order Diprotodontia; family Phalangeridae; genus Trichosurus; species Trichosurus vulpecula. The sequence continues at coordinate 347,220,410 of NC_050574.1, forward strand.
GTCCCTCTCTCTTCAAACCTTATATATACATGTACTATATACATGCTATCTATTATTATCTAGGTGCATAGCAATGTCTCTTGCCAGCCTTGGAATTTTCCCCTTCTTCATCTTAGAATGTTTAGTTTCCTTGAAGGTTCAGTTTAAGTGACACCTTCTTCATGAACTGTTACCCGATCATCCCAACCCACCCCCACCCTCCCTGTTGCTAGTGCCTTTTGATTCGATGTAACTTCATTGAGAGCATCTACTGTTTAGCTTTTGGTTTTGTCATCATAATGCTCATAGTAGTTGTTTAATAAATAATCATTGTTGATTAATTACCTGTATGACCTTAGACAAGTCATTTAACACTCTCCAGGCTTCAAATTTCTTTATCTGTAAAATGAAAAGGTTAAACTAGGTTATTCCTCCCTTCTAGTTCTAATCTATGATCACCTAAGTGACTTTCCCAAGGTAATTTTGAATAAAATTATGCAGAAAAGCTCTCTGAAATAAGGAAAAAAAATATCGAAGCATTATTTTTTAAATGCACAGAGGAATAAATTCTTTGTTATATGGGATGGCTCTCTGGAATAGATAGGAGAAACATGAGGAAATTCAAATACTTTAAAAAGAGAAGATATAAATAAAATGTAGTTTATAAAAAACAATAAAATGCACAGAAGAGAACAGAAGGAACACCAGAAAGAATCACAGGCAAGCTGGATAGCTTTGAAAATTATATGTTGAATTTATTATTGCAAAAAAAATTAATTTATTTTGTGAAAAAATGGTTATTATAGCCAATATCTTGGAGATTCGGAGCTTTCCCCAGCCCCTTTCTTTCTCACTTTAAGTTCAGTTTTTCTTCAGAAGGACATTACTGATTGCATTGACTTTCTTTATCCTGGTCAACGCCCCCACCCAAGTTCATAAGTATTTTAATCTCAGGTAGGGATGCCCATTGTGTTCTACTCTAGCTTGGGTGGAGACAATTCTTTTGTCTAGGTAGCCCAAGTGGTGGTGGTGGTGGTGGTGGTGGTGGTGTGTGTGTGTATGTTGGGGAGGGCAGGGGATTGGTCTGATAAGAAAGGTATTTCCTCTTTCCGAAGGCGAAATGATGATGCCCTGGCATCAGCCCCTGTTGAAAGGATATGTAAACTGCGTACCCAAACCCGAAAAATGAGCCCAGTTCCAGATTGGGCTCCCATCCATGCATGCCACCCATTTTGAGAGAAATAAAACATGGATACAATCAAATCCTGCTTGTCTTTCTTAGACAGAACTCTGGAGGTTGACATTATATACTTGAATGAACAGAAAGTGGTTTATAAAAGAAACTTACAATTTCATGTGCAATCCTCTCTGTTGTACTTTGTATATTGGACATAGCCATCTTATTTGATGTTTTTTATGATCAGCATAAAAAATAAAATCGAACAACAACCAAAAACTCTCTGAGAAAATCCATAATTGAGGTCAGGCTCTCCCTTGTTTATTTATTTTTATAACCAAAGTGCAAAATGCAGCCTTTTTATAGAGCCTCAGTTTGACACCCAATCTGTAGCTGAATTTTGTTTTGAATTTAGAAGAGTACAATGAACTCTATAAAATCATGCAACAACCATTTGAACTCAGTCTGAGTATAAACTCTGTACTCCTTTGCAAGGGAAATCTACCAAAATTTGTTCCTTCCTAGACTTGAAAAAAGAAAAGAAATGGAGCGAGGTTTTTGTAGTGACTGAAATGTCCCTAATTTAGATGAAAGAAATAAGGAACTCACTAGTACTTACTTGTTCCCTTTTTAATGTATATAATTCTCTTTTTAAGTATATAATCCTTTCTTCTATATCTTTGGCAGATGTTGGTAGGGGAAAAAAAACTTACAGATGTTCTGATAATCAGCCTACAAAGGCTGATATCATTGTTGGGTTTCTTCAGGCTGTTGGATCCCATCCCATCATGAAGTGACAGTGTTTTAGAGGGTCTTTCTAGTTATTTCAGTGGTGTAGGGAAAGTAGCTACCAAACTGAAATTGTTTAGACATGTATGAAATAAGAACATTGGCACCTTCTGATTTATATCTTGTGTTCTGAATTGTGTGCCTCCTTATTCTACTTCAGTTATGTCCGGAGGTGCTGGTAAATGTTTAACAACTGGCTCTCAAGAGAAAAAAAATGAATACACAACATAATCCTTTAATCTGTATTATTGATACTTTCTCTATTACTTTAAGTCTAGGCAATCAACAAAACAAAAAAAAATTAAGCCCTGGTTTGTAATATTTGCTGACTTCTGAGATACTGAAAATTTAACAATCAGCTCTGAGGAGTTGGTTAGAGCTGGCTCCAGCACACCTCTGGTTAGTGCATGCTTTAAATACCCATTAGAGTTAAGGCAAAATATGAAGAAGTATGAAGCATTGATAGCTAGTCAAGATAGGTGTTTATTATCCTGGGAATTTCCTCTCAATACAGCAAAATGTGCCAATAGCCCTGCAACAGAAATTAGTTACAAGTATTGTGGGAGAAGTTTCATAGGCCCGAGCCAATTTCTAGTTAATAAACCAGTATTTACACTTGCATACAGTTTATTCTGCAGAAAATATTTGTTCTTTTGAAGGCATATATTTAGGGCTCAATTGTCAGGTTCAATTTACATTTATGAATGTCATGCCAAATGCACCTGCCAATTAATCAATCAAGCCTTTATTAAGCACCTGCTATGCACTAGGCCCTATGCCAAACACTGGGATACAAAGAAAGGCAAAAGACAGCCTTTGCTTTCAAGGAGCTCATAGTTTAATGGGGGAGAAAGGACTTATACTGAGTTTCTAAGATGAGTACAATAAAAATGAGTACAGAAGAGAGGAGAGGGGAAGGGAGGGGAGGGGAAGAAAGTCTAGATGGATGGAATGGCCAGATCCAGAGTACAGAAGTAGGGAAATTCCACTTGTTTGCTGGGAACAATGAGTGGCATGAAAATTGCAATGTTTTAGGAAGACATGTAGCCGGGTGCGCAGGTTGGAGAGTAAGCTCAATTAGATGGCTATTGCAGTAGTCTAGGTCAGAGGTGTCAAACATAGGACCACTGGCTGCATAAGGCCCATAACACTATTTGGGAACTATTTAGCAAAATAAATAGAAATACAATAAAACATAGATAATGTTAATTTGTGGTTTTCTAAGTCAATGTACCACGGGAAGGGATTCTTTTATACACACACACACACACACACACACACATACATACATGTATGTATATATGTATGTATGGCTTTTTTGAGATTTTGACACTACTGATCCAAGTGATAAGGCCTGAACTAGAGTTGTAGTTATGAAAATGGAAAGGAGGGGAAGGAGATGAAAGGTATTGCAAAGGAAGTTGCTCATGTGAAGGGTGTTTTGTAAGATGAATTGACAGGTTTTTGTATCTTTTATATACTTTTGCTCTATTTTGGATTTTTCCTGTGTGTCCATCTTAGTCCCCCTGTTAGCTCCTTGAGGTGGTATATGTCTTTGTTGTTGTTGTTTGTCCTTCATTCTCAAAGAGGACCATGACATCAGGGAGGTGATGCCATGACTTGCAAGGCAATTGATATAAGTGAGGGGGGGCTGTGCAAAGTCACCAGCCTCACTTTCTCCTCCGCAGCCATCTGGGTCCAGTGGCAAGATATAGATCAGGATGACTGGAGATGGTCCTGGATGCAGTGGGAGACCTTGGCCTTTTTAAGCTATAGTCTTTTATGGGTCACAGTTTGACTGAGGCAATACCCATTCAGTGATTAAGGTTAGGTAAGAAATGAGGCAGAAAATGACCTCTTTTACCCAATTTTAAAAAATCAATCTGGGAGGAGGAGACTCTCAGGGTTTCTGGCCAAAATATAAAGAGTTACTATTTACATTCACTATGAGCCAATTAGGGCCCAAACAATGACCAAGTGGGGTTTGGCCTGGGACCTTTTGTTGGCCAATCAATGAGAGCCAGAGTGATTTGGGTTTAAGGAATGGTCCTCATGAACAAAAAATCTAGCCAGTAAACCCCAAGATATCTTGAGAAGTTTCAGCAATTAAAATTTACATTCCTTTGGGCAGAGCATCCACAGGTAAGGGTATGATACCCTATGTCAGGCCTGCACTACATTTGGCCTGTGGGCTGCTTTGGTGCATTTAGTGTCAGTATGTTGGGCAGACCTGCCCTATGTGGACAGAGGGAAGGGAAAGAAAGAGAGAGAGAAAGAGAGAGAGAGAGAGAGAGAGAGAGAGAGAGAGAGAGAGAGAGAGAGAGAGAGAGAAGGAGAACAAGAAGAAGAAAAAGGAGAAGAAGAAGAAGAAGAAGAAGAAGAAGAAGAAGAAGAAGAAGAAGAAGAAGAAGAAGAAGAAGAAGAAGAAAGAAGGAGGAGGAGGAGGAGAAGAAGGAGTGAAAGAAGGGAGGGAGGGAGAGAGAGAGAAAGAGAGAGAGAGAGAGAGAGAGAGAGAGAGAGCAAGAAAAAGCAAGATATGGCAAGATATAGATCAAGATGACTAGAGATGGCCCTTAAATACAATTCACTTGTATGTCATGGCATCATCTTCCTAATATCATGGTCCTCTTTGAGAGTGAAGACCAAACAACAACCTCTGTGAATAGTTATAGGGGGTGCCCACTGAGGACCTAACTGGAACTGGCCAAGTGGGCAACACGGCTTTTTCTTTCTTTCTTTCCTTCTTTCTTTCCTTCTTTCTTTCCTTCTTTCTTTCTTTCCTTCCTTCCTTCCTTCTTTCCTTCTTTCTTTCTTTCCTTCTTTCTTTCTTTCTTTCCTTCCTTCCTTCTTTCCTTCTCTTTCCTTCTTTCTTTCTTTCTTACCTTCTTCCTCCCTTACTTTCTTTCTTTCTTTCTCTCTTCCTTCCTACCTTTCTCTCTCTCTTTCTTTCTTGCTTTCTCTCACTCTTTCTTTCCTTCTTTCTTTCTTTCCTTCTTTCTTTCTTTCTTTCTTTCTTTCTTTCTTTCTTTCTTTCGTTCTTTCCTTCTTTCCTTCTTCCTTCCTTCCTTCCTTCTTTCTTTCCTTCCTTCCTTCCTTCTTTCCTTTCTTTCTTTCTTTCTTTCTTTCTTTCTTTCTTTCTTTCTTTCTTTCTTTCTTTCTTTCTTTCTTTCTTTCTTTCTTTCTTTCTTTCTTTCTTTCTTTCCCTTCCCTCTGTCCACATAGGGTATCATACCCTTACCTGTGGGTGCTCTGCCTTTTGATCACTGAAACATCTCAAGATATCTTGGAGGCTTTGCAGGTTAGATTTTTTTCTTAAGGACTACGCCTTAAACCCAAATCACTCAGGCTCTCATTGATTGACCAACAATAATTGGTCCCAGGCCAAGCCCCACTTGGTCATTGTTTAGACCCTAATTGGCTTAGAGTGAAATAATAATTGTTTCTGTTTTGGCCATAAACCCTGAGGATAGGTAAAAGACTAGGTAAAAGAGGGCGTTCTCTGCCTCATTTCTTGCCTAGCTTTAATTACAGAATGGGCATTGCCTCAATCAAACTATCCATGTATCCATGACATACTTTTAAGTTTAATTTGCATTATCAACATTTTTCCCATAACTTTCTTTGGTTTAGACAGTCAACAAAACAGTAGGACAATCTATGTATCTACATCTTAATGTATCTATACCTCTTTCTATCTCTGTGTCTCTCTAGAGATATTTCTCATTCTCCACAGATGTAGGTTTGGATATAGGTATCAATATCGATATAGATATCAGTAGATACAGATATAGGTATAGCTATAGTCACAGCTATAGGTATAGGTATAGGTACAGATATAAATAGCAAAATTCTAGGTAGATGGAATGGTAAGAACCAAAGTTCTTTTATTGTTTTGTTGATTGTCTAGACTTAAGAAAATTATGGAGAAAATATTAATAATGCAGATCATTATTATGTATAGACATCTCTATATAGATAGATATCTGTATCTATATTGAGAGATAAAACGCATACATACATATGTCTATGTATACATATATGTATATATGTATGTGTATATATATGCATATATATACATATATATACACATACATGCATAGAAAAAGTTTTAAGCTTTAAAAGCTTAAAACTGTAGTAGGACTTCTGGAATACTCTGTATATCACAGGTACTTATTGAATCTTGGCTGTGTACTGCTACTGATTGGATACAGACAAAAAGTCTGGGGGAAATCAAAGATGACCCAGAAGTTTGCATCTCATGAACCTTGAAAAATAGTGGTAGTATTATAAATAGGGAAGCAGGAGTGTTCTTTTTGGAGGGGGCAGAGAAGATAAAGCTCAGACTCATTTAGTTCGATGTTATTTTAGCTCAGCAGGCAATTAGAGATGTGAGACTTGAGCTCAAGAGAGAAGGGAGGGCTGAAGATGGAGATTAGGGAGGCTACTGTGTAGAGTTAATGGTTGAAACTTTGGAAAGTGACATAGTGGAAAGAAGAGATGAAGCCTGGACCTGGAAGGGATATCCATATTTAGGGGTGAGAGGGAAAGGGGAGCTAGCAAAAGAGAAAAGAATTGATAGACTGATAGGAGACCTGGTAATAAGTAACATTCTGGGAGTCAAAGGGAAGAGTCTCAAGAAAAAAGTAAAGGCCAGCGGTCTCAAATATTACAGCTAGGTAAAGATGGTGATCAAGAGGTTCCCTGTGACCCTTGAGGGACCCACTTCAGTAGAGCAGAGCAGAGCAGGGTGGAAGCCAAATTACATGGTGGTTACAGAGAGTAAAACTGCAAAATATGCCATTTTCTTAACTATATCTACTATCTTCTTTGGAAGGAATATTTTAGCTTCCTCTCCACCCCACCCTCTGCCCCCACCAAAAAAAAAAAATTCTAACACTTTGGTGAGTTATGGCTTTGTTTAACTTGTCGTAGAATTATGGATTTAGAACTGTATCTCATACTGCCTCTCAAAAGTGGAAAATAAGATTGTAGATATAGAGCTGAAAGGGACTTCAAAAGCCAGTTAGTCTAACTCTCTTTATTTTAGAAATGAGTAAACTGAGGCCAAGGTGGTTAGTATGAGATGGGATTTGAACTCAAGTCCTCTGACTCCAGAACCTCTCTACTTTTCCATTGTCTCCTACTCTGCTTCCTAGAAAAACCAATAAAAATGCTTTGCCTGAGACAAACCATATTCTCTTTAAACACTTGATTTGTCTCTCTATGACAGTCTCTAGTGATGTAGATTGTCCCCAATTTACAAATCAGATTACATTCCAAAACTTTGCTATATGTCGGTTATTTGAAACTAGGAATGTCTTTACCTATGAAGAAAGTGGTCTACTAGTTCAATGAATTGGGCGTGCAACTAAAAAAACTAGAAAAAAGGACAATTGACCTTGGGCAAGCCACTTAACCCCAATTGCCCTGCCAAAAAGCAAAAAAAAAAATCTCCAGTTAAACACCAACTGGAAATCCTGGAAATCAAAGGCAGATCATAATGCAATAAAAATTACATTCAATAAAGGGCTGTGGAAACACAAATTAAAAATTAATTGGACACTAAGTAAGCTCATCCTAAGGAATGAATAGGTCAAAGAACAATCACACACAGGAACAATCGATAATTTCACTAAAGAGAATGACAACAATGAGACAGCATGCCAAATTGATGGGATGCAGCCAAGGCAGTACTTAGGGGAAATTTTATGTCTCTGAAAGCTTACATCAATAAAATAGAGAAAGGGTACATCAATGAATTGGGAATGCAACTAAAAAAAAACTAGAAAAAGAAAATACTATACCAAGTAGCAGGGAGGGAGAAAAAGGGGAAGAGGAGCAAATAGAGACAGTATAGAATAACTTAGCCCTGAGTCTGGCTTTAGGAAACAATCAGATCCTTCACCTTTTCTCCTCTCAGTTTAGGGGCACAGTACTCTGCAAACAGGTCCTTAATGATCACTTCTACTGTATTATAAAGCCCAGCTGGCTCTGCTACTTCTTACACACACAACCTCGAGCAGTCAGTCGACAAATATCTAATACTTGCCTCTTCTATGCCAGACACCATGCTATGGCTAGGGATAAAAGTACAAAGTTTGGGGGTTTGGGGTTTTGCTAAGAAAACCCCAAGTGGGGTCACAAAGAATTGGACATAACTGAAAACGACTGAACAAAAAGGGCACAAAGAATGAAACCATCTCTACCCACAAAGAGCTAAGGACTCTTAACACCCCCCCATACCTCAGTTTCCTCGTTTGCAAAATAAGCAGATTGGAATAGATGATCTCAGAGTACTTCCCTCCTGCCTCCAACTATGAGTCCTGTGATCACATAAAATCAAGTAGCAATATGGCAGGAAGGTGAGGTCCTGGGGACAGTCATTGTGGGGCAACCATTTGTATTCAAGTGGAATGTGTAAGTTTAGAAATATCTACATAGTTTTAACATAATTAAAACAAATTATCCATTAACTGGCACCCAACTAGCCATAACCTTGACATTGTACTTTTTTTAAGCTTATGGAAGAGATAGTCAACTGTGAGGAAAAAAGACCAAATGATAAAAAAGGGGGAAAAAAGTTCCTAGTAGTGATTTAGTCCAAAAAGTGACTTTCAGAGTTGATACTAGACACACTATGGGGCAATACCATCTTCTACATCTTTTTCTATAGGACTACACAATGCTCAGGTCCTTAAAATCAAAGATTAAAAGCGTCCTCCCACAAACTCTACTTACTGACTTAGGAAAACAGATTGAAATATCAATTTTAGAAGTATCTCTAGTAATTGTGGGTTGAAAAACAAAAGTTTTCTGGTTAGCCCTAGGAAAAATCAGTTCAATAGAGCACATCATTCACTGGGCGTTCTCTAGAACCCTCTCGAGCACAGAATTCTAAAATAAGTGCTCAGGACCCAAGAAAGCTTCACTGACGTGAAAATGTAATACTGATTTCATCTCTTGACCAAGAAAACTGCTGGAAGACCACAAAATCTCCTAGTAGCGGTGATCTGCAGTTCTGTGACTTCACTGAAGCCAAATGTTGAAAGGCCAAGGAAGCATAATAGAGAGTACTGCACTTGAAGTTGGGAAGGCCTGGGTTTGAGTCATGCCTAAGACATTGATTAGCTATGTTACCTTGGGCAAGCCACTTAATTGCCCTGTGCCTCAGTTTTTTTATCTGTAAAATGGGGGTGAGGGGATATTTGATAGCCTTGAAGTTCATCTCTAAATCTGTGATTTTATGATCTAAAACTCAGTTAGATTTGTTTCCCTAACTTGTAAGACTTCTAGGAGGAAAGGTTCTAAAGAATCTCTGGGAACCATACGAATGTTCTCATGTCTGGTTTATCAGACTACATATAAAGAAAAACTTTCTAATCATTACAGCTATCCCAAATTAGATTGGGATGTCTTAGGACAAAATAGATTCCCCAAGAAGCAATGTGGTTCAATGAAATGAGCACAGATTCTAAAATTTAAAAAATTAAAAATTAGAATCTGATTTACCTGTGTAACCTCAGGAAGTTCATTTAACCTCTCTGGGCCTAAGTTTCCTCATCTGTAAAAATGAGAGGGGTTGGATTAGATAGCTTTTGAGGCCCCTTCCAGTTTTAAACCTATGATCCTATACTCTCCTTCTCTAGACGTCTTTGGACAAACCTGGAAAGCCACTTGTCAGGGGTGATGTAGGAGGGAAGTTTTGTTCAGGCACCGGTTTGAGTTAACTGACTTTTGTCAATGGTAAGAAAATAGACGCTATCAGCAGATTATTCAATATGGTAGGGAAAAGAAGGAGAAAAATAGAGGAGTAGCTGTTGGGGACAAGTAGGGCCAAGTGAAGTGGGTTTTGGGGTTTTTTTTAGTTTTTGCTCTCTAAGACAAGATACACCACTGCGTGTTGTAGTCAGGGAAGGAGACAGCAGAGTGAGACAGATTGAAGATGCTAGAGAGATTGGGGAGGGCATGGCAGAGGAAGTAAGGTCCTGGAGGAAGCAGAAGGAAATGGGACTGAAGTCACCAAGTAAAGGGACTGGCCTTGAAAGAAAGAACACCTTTTCTTCTGATGGAAGAGAGAATAAAAAGATGATAGAAGCAGAAAATAGGATTCACATGGAGGAGAGAGGGGAACCAGTTTTTTTTTTTCCATTCTAAATTCTGAACTTAAAAAATGCCAGATAAAATGAACATATCTACACCACATTGTAGAACAGAAAAAAGATAATTTAAGATAATAATTTAAAAAAATAAAATAAGAAAAAAGATAAAAATTGTGAATACCGAATAGTATATAATAAATTCATCATGTAATTTTCCTTTTTTAACTTTTATTTAGTGTTTTATTTTTCCCTAATTAAATGCAAACCCAATTTTCAACATTCATTTTTAAAACTGTGAGTTCCAAATTCTCTCCCTTCCTCCCTCCATGTTCCCCCACACCCCATTGAGAAAGCAAATAATTCAATATAGATTATACATGTATAGTCACAACATGTAATTTTCAAAGCTGTCCTACTTATCTGTGATTCCTTCTTGCCTTCTTTCTTCTCATTTTTTGAGGGGAGGGGGGAGCATCCTATTCCTATCCCTATCTCTTCTCCTTCTGCCTTTTCCATTCAGAAAAAAGAAAAGAAAAATGAAACTAAGGAACTCATTCCTAATAAATTTAAGGAGAGAAGAATGGTGAGATAAGAGAGAGGGTGGGATGAAAGGTGCCAAGAAAGTAGAAAACATTTGAAAGAGATTTTGTGACATTTGAAAAACTAAGGAATTGAAAAAAGATAAATTAAAGGATTGCTACCCAGTGGCTAAGGGCCTTGTTGAAATGAGCGGGGATGTGTAATAGATGGGAACAAGGGAGCGGCTCAGCTATAGATAAATAAAACAGTAATGGGAGAAATGGTGAGTTGAGCCTGGTGCTCTAATTTTCTGTAGCAACATGGTAGTCTGAGGATAGCAACTGAGAAAACTCAGGATAGGAATGATTCTGGTTCTAGGATTTTGGTGAGGGTTATGATTATCATGACTGACCAAGGATTGACGTGACTGACCAAGGAGTGAACGTTCCACAAAGAATCAAGTAAGTAGCAGGAGAGGAATGAGAGCCTGGGTAAAATGAGAGAGATCCATTGACTGAGTAAAAAAAAGAATAATCTAGAATTTGTTGTTGCTAAATAGTTTCTGTGACCCCATGTGGAATTTTCTTGGCAGAGACACTAGACTGGTTTACTATTTCTTTCTCCAGCTCATTTTATAGATGAGGATACTGGAGCAGAGTTAGGTGACTTACCCAGGGTCACATAGCTAGTAAATATCTGAGGCTGGATTTGAACTCAGGTCCTCCTGACTCCAGGTGTAGCACTCTGTCTGCTGTGTCACCTAGCTGCCTATTAAGAATATTTCTTAAAAAAAATTCCCAAGTAATTGAACTCTGTCTATGTGCGTGTGTGTGTGTGTGTGTGTGTTACATCTTTGAGTCTCATAAAGTCTATAGAACTTAGGATAATGTCTTTTAAAAAAATTCCTAATGGAAGGAAGTGCTACATTTCTTAGAGGTTAGTGAAAATAAAGATGTAACTTTTTTCCAATCTAAGTTCAAGGACCCCAGAATTTTGGATCTAGAGAGTACCAATGTAGGAGAAAATAGTAGCAACACAGCAAGAGGAGTTTGTAAGAGGCAAGCAGTTGAGAGACTGTTTCAACTAAAAACATCCTAATTTAATTCAATAACATCATTAAGCAACAACTTTATGAAGCAATCATATTAGGTGCTTTGGGAAAGACAAAGAAAAATAAAAAGTGGTTCCTGCCTTTGAGGTGCTTATAATGAGATAGGGGGAATAAGACAAGTAAACATAAACTAATACCATACCTAAGACTGTACTAATACTGTCATGAAAGCAGACTGCATTGTTGCAGCTAGGAGGTGCAGTGTGGATAGAATGCAGGATAAACCCGAGTTCAAATCTAGCCTCAGTCGTTTACTTGCTGTGTTACTGTGGGCAAGTCATTATCTGCCTCAGTTTCCTCAACTATAAAATGGGGATGATAATAGTAGTGTTCTTATTTTTTTCCATTTTATAAATACTTTATTTTTTCCAATTATACATAAAAACAATTTTAACATTTGTTTTATTTTTAAATTTGAGTTCCAAATTCTCTCCCCTCCCCCTCATGGAGAAGGCAAGCAATTTGATATAGGTTATAGAGTCATGCAAAACATATTTCTATATTCGTCATGTTGTGAAAGAACACACAGACCAAACACACACACACACACACACACACACACACACACACACACACACACACAAATAAAGTAAAAAATAGTGTGCTTCGATATGCATTCAGACAGTACTTACAAAGTGCAAGTGTCTAATAAAAATGGAAGCAGGTGAACAGTGAGCAAAGAGTTCACTTCAGACCATGATCCTTCCATTCCATACCTAGGTTTTCTCAACTACTCTTAATTTTCCAATTCAGAATGCATAGGAGAAGTTGCCCAAGAGAGGTACTATACCTTATGCAAACAAAGAGAATTAAGTTACTACATTAAATGTCTATTCCCCAACCTCTTTCTTGACCAAATGATTTGAGAGCTGGATAGATTTCCCCAGCTGGTTCGAGATGAGCAGTCAGTCAAGAAGCATTTATTTTTTATGTGTGTGTGTGTTTCCCCAATTACATATTAAAAGTTTTTTAACATTTTTTTTAAGTTTTGAGTTCAAAATTCTAACCCTTCCTCCCTCCATATCCTCCCCACCCACATGGTAAGGAATCAGATATGTGCTATACATATGCAATCATGTAAAACATTTCCATATTAATCATTTCACACAAGAAGACTCAAATGAAGAAAAAAATGAAAGAAAAGAAGTGGAAAATAGCATGCTTCAGTCTGTATTCAAACAATATAAATTCTTTTTCTGAAGGTGGATAGTATGCTTCATCATTAGTCCTTTGGGATTATCTTGGATCATTGTATTGTGGAGGATAGCCAAGTCACTCAGAGTTGATAATTGTACAATGTTGCTGTTACTGTATACAGTGTTCTGGGTCTTCTCACTTCACTTTGCATCAGTTTATGTAAATCTTTCCAGGTTTTTCTGAGATCATCCTGCTTGTCATTTCTTATAGCACAATAATATTCCATCACAATCATAGATCATAGCTTGTTTAGCCACTCCCCAATTGATGGGCATCCCTTCAATTTCCAGTGAGCATTTATTAAGTACTTACTAAATGCCAGGCATTTAACAAGGCAAAAACACAAAAATGGTCCTGACCCTCGAGGAGGTCACATGAGGAAGACCACATGTAAATAACTCAGTATATAAGATATAAAGACTAGATGGAAGGTGATCTCAGAGAGAAGGCACTAGAAGCCAGGTGAAATGGGAAAGACCTCACACATGAAATAGAGTCTGAGCTGAGTCTTGAAGGAATCCAGAGAAATTAAGAGGCAGATGAAGAGGGAGAGCTCATACCCAGCATGGGGACAACCAGTGCAAAGGCAAAGAAATGAGAGCTAGAGTGTTGTATATGTAGGGGAGGCTCTTGTAGCTAGATTGTAGAGTGAATGGAGGGGAGCAAAGTATAGGATTGGGAAGATGGGAAAGGATCAAATTATTAAAAGCTTTCAATGTCAAAAAGAAAACTTTCATATTTGAAATGTAGAATCTTCCTATATAAACAAAGTGGTAAACAGTGTCTGTGCAGAGTAGAAATAATAGACTACATAACCTCTAAGATGCCTTCTAGCTCTGGGAATCCATGATTCTATCCAACTTTGAGTATTATATACTTCAGGTACATTATTAGTTAACCTGGCTTATGTGGAACTGGCCTGGTAACTTAAGTACCATTTATATTATTGTCCCTAAAGGAAAATCTATTCCAAGTGACCAAGTAACAGTCTTTCCCAAAACTTTTTCCTAAGTTGGGAATCACCTATATTGACCTAGCTGCCACCTAGCTGAAATATATGGGGACTTTCTATCAGTGACTTCCTTGGGGTATAAGGCCAATAAGACTACAGTCTCTGGTTCAAAGGGTATAGACATTTTAGTTACTTAATTTGTATAATTCTAACTTGCTTTCCAAAATGATTACCATTTCACAGTTCTACCAACAATGTATTAGTGTGCCTATTATTCCACAACCCTGTTTTTTTGGTCATTTCTTGCCAATTTGTAGGATGTGAGGTGAAACCTTGGAGTTATTATAATTTGCACTTCTCTTGTTACTACTGATTTAGATCATTCTTTCATTCATTAGGTTGTGAATGCTTTGCAGTTCTTTTGAGAGATGTGATATCCTTTCACCGCATTTATTGGGGAATGGCTTTTATTCTTAATAAATCTGATTTAGTTCCCTATATATTTGAGAAATGAGACCTTAATCAAAGAAATTTGCTGTAAAACTTTTTGATAGTACTTCATTGTCTATGGTACCTGTTAGCAAAATGTAGTTTCCCTGATTAACTCTTTCACTTAGGTCTATTTTTGTTTTTGCTTTGTCCGATCATGGTTGCTACCCCTGCTCTCGTTACTTCAGCTGAAGCACAATAGACTCTGCTCCAATCCTTCATTTCACTTCTGTTTGTATCTTTCTGTTCCACATGTGTCTCTTGCACAAAATGTATTGTTGGATTCTGGTTTCCAATACATTCCAGTATCTGCTTCTGTTCTGTGGGTTAACTGTTAACTTACACCATTCACATTCACAGTTATGATCACTAACTGTGCATTTCCATCTACATAATTTTCCTGTTTTTCCTTCTCTCTCTCTTTTCATACTGTCTCTCTTCAAAAGTCTGTTTCGACCACTGCCTCCCCCATCCACCCTCCCCGTTAAGAGTCTCCACACCATATTTCTTATCCCCTTCACCTCGTATCTCCCTATTGAGTAAGATAGATTTCCATATCCAACTGGGCACACACACACACACACACACACACACACACACACACACACACACATTCTTTTCTCTTTGAAACAATTCCAATAAGAGCGAGGTTCAAGTACTGCCCACTAGGCACCCTCCTCCATTTTTCCCTTCAGTATAAAAGGTCTTCCTTGTGCACTTCCTTTCCATGAGACATTTTTTGTCCCATCCTGCCTCTTCTTTCCCTCTTCTCTCAGTGAATCCCTCTTTCTCACACCAGCATTCTCTTTTTGGAGATCATCGCAACATAATCAACTCACATCTATGCCCTCTCTCTAATGCAGACTCCTTCTAACTGCCCTAATAATGATAGAGATCTGAGGAGTTACATGTTTCATCTTCCCATATGAGAATGTAAACAGTTTAACTCCATTGAGTCTCTTATGATTACCCTTTCATGTTTACCTTTTTATGTTTCTCTTGAGTCTTCTGTTTGAATGTCAAATTTTCTATTCAGCTCTGGTCTTTTCATCAGGAATGTTTGAAATACTCTATTTCATTACATATTCATTTTTCTTCTGAAGGATTAGACTCAGTTTTGCTAGATAGATTATTCTTGGTTGTAAGCCTAGCTCTTTTCCTTACAGATTATCATATTCTAAGCCCTCTGCTCCTTTAACTTGGAAACTGCTAAATCTTGGGTGATCCTGACTGTGTTTCTACAATATTTGAATTGTTTCTTTCTGGCTGCTTGCAACATTTTCTCCTTGACTTGGGAAATCTGGAATTTGGCTATCATATTCCTGAGAGTTTTCATTTGGGGATCCCCTTCAGTAGATTCTTTTAATTTCTTTTTTAGTTTTTGGATCTAGGATATTGGGGGAGTTTTCCATAATAATTTCTTGAAATATGATGTCTAAGTTCTTTTTATTGTGGCTTTCAGGTAATCCAATAAATATTAAATGATCTCTCCTTGATCTATTTTCCAAGTCAGCTGTTTTTTCTTTCTTTCTTTTTTTTGGGGGGGGGGGCAGGGCAATTGGGGTTGAGTGACTTGCCCAAGGTCACACAGCTAGTACATGTGTCAAGTGTCTGAGGTTGGCTTTGAACTCAGGTCCTCCTGACTCCAGGGCCAGTGCTTTACTCACTGCACCCCCTAGCTGCCCTGTCAGCTGTTTTTTCAATGAGATATTTCGTATTTTTTTCTATTTTTTTCATTCTTTTGACTTTGATTGTTTCTTGAAGTCTCACAGAGTCATTAGCTTCCACTTGCCCAATTCCAATTTTTAAGGAATTATTTTATACCTCCTTTTCCATCTGACCTATTCTACTTTTAAAAGAGTTCTTTTCTTCAGTGAATTTTTGTGCCTCTTTTGCCATTAGGCCAACTCTCTTTTTTAAGGTGATATTTTCTTCAGTATTTTTTGGTGCTTCTTTTACCAAGCTCTTTATTCTCTTTTCAAAAATTTCTTGCAGTACTCTCATTTCTTTTCCTAATTTTGCCTCTACTACTCTTTTCTTTAACTCTTCCAGGGATTCTTGCTGGCCTCAGTTCCAATTAGAATTTTTCTTTGAGGCTTTTCTTATTGTTGTCTTCTTCTAAGTTCATGTCTTGGTCTTCCCTGTCACCATAGTAGCTTTTTTGGTCGAGTTCTTTTTTGTTGTTGTTTGCTCATTTCCCAGCAACTTTCTTCATTTTGAAGTTTAATTTAAAGTTGGGCTCTGCTTACCTGGAGGTGGGGGGGCACTGTGCTAAGCCTCAGGCTTTTTCTTGCTGCTGTTTTTAGAGCTAGTTCTGAGGGTCCACAAGTTTTCAGGCCTTCCAAGGTAGTGTTATCCTGGGAAAGTAGTGGTCTGTGCTCTGATCTTTACCCAGGAAGGGCCCCTGCTCCCCTGTAGCCATAAGTACTAGTGATTTTCTTGGCCTTGGAACTGTGACCAAGGCTCCTGCTCCCCTGTGACCTATCAGAAGCACTTCTCTCTGTCCCAGAACTATAGCCCAGAAAGGCTTATGGGCAACAGAGTTGCTAGCTGTACCCAGTGCTAGCAGACGGTCACCTGTATTCTTTTTCTGACCAGTGGTCTGACCCCGTTACCATCTCTGGGCTAAGAGCTCCCAAAGCTGCTGCTGCTACTGTTGTTGTAGCTGCCTCCAAGGTCTGCTGCTGGTGGTCCTGCCATGTTCTAAGCAT
Source organism: Trichosurus vulpecula (assembly GCF_011100635.1). NCBI lineage: Eukaryota > Metazoa > Chordata > Mammalia > Diprotodontia > Phalangeridae > Trichosurus > Trichosurus vulpecula. The sequence continues at coordinate 347,237,433 of NC_050574.1, forward strand.
ACACCCACCCTAGTGTTATAGATTTCTCTTGAGGACCTTCTAAGTTGCCTTAGGCTGGACAAATGTCTTTCTCTAACCTTCCGCTAGTTCTCCTGTTCCAAAATTTGAGTGGAGGCATTCTTTTAAAGTTGTTTGGAGGGGAATGTTGGGAGAGTTCAACTGGGTTCTGCCCTGTACTCTGCCTTCTTGGCTCCTGACCCTGGGTTTTTCAAGGCTGTTTCAACACACCATGACCTCTCCTAGGTCCTACCAAACTAGGAAAGTTTCCTTCCTAAAGTGACCTGGCCATGGACATATGTCTGATACCTGAGGGTTAGCCTAAACTATATTCCTAGAGTTTTATCTCCAAAAGGATGACCGCCAGGTGATGATTTTTTTTTGGTCCCATCAACTCATGAAGAATGTCTACTAAGGCCTGACCTTTGTTGATGGAGAGGAGAGACAGCCCAGAACAATAAAACCATATATCTTTGGAAATATCAAAGAATTATTAATGAAGACATTGTATAAAATAGTGTGCCATGGTGCCAAAGAAGACAACATATATGAATTTTACCTGGAATTCCTAGAACCTGTGAAGCCTCAGCTGGCTCATAACCAGACCCAAAGGCAGATGAACATCAAAGTGCAGAAGAAAGAGAATCATTGGTGGGAGACACTTACCAAACAAGAAAAATGCTCAGTTTTTTTTTTGGCCTTTGATTTTGATTGCTGGATGGATGGGTCTGATGCATAAACAGAACTCAAAGCCAAGGAAGAAGAACAGACAAACAAAATCAGAATGGAGTCCAGAGTTCCAAATGACTCTTTTGCCAACCTGAAGAGAGGATACTTGTTTGTGTATAATCTGGTTCAGTTCTAAGGATTCTCCTTTGTCAACATGACAGTGTGGCTGTTTATCTCAGGAAAAGATTCTTTTTATGAAACATTCCACACCATGGCTGGCATGATGTATTTCTGCCAGATGCTGGCAGTTGTTGAGATCATCAGTGGCTTAGTAATTAGAGTCACTCAATTGCCAGTGATTCCCACTTTGATCCAGTTCTTTGGCAGAAATGTCATTTTACTTTTCATCATTGGCAACTTGGAAGAAATGGAAATCAAAGCCGTAGTTTTCTTTATATTTCATCTGTGGAGCACAATTGAGAGATCCAGGTATCCATCATATATCCTTGCCTTCGTTGACCTAGAATGGAAGTTACTCACATGGATCCGATATTCCATCAGGATTCCTTTATTCTGTGGGAGGTTTGGCAGAAGCTGTCTCACTCATCCAGTCAATTCCACTATTCAGGGCAATGGGGAGATTCGGCTTTAGGTTGCTATATCCATTGAACATCACTGTCAAATTTTCATTCTTTCTTCAAATCTATCTTATAATTATATTTTTAGGACTGATTTAAAATTTCCATCACTTTTATAAACAATGAAGGTGGCACTATGGACCCAAAAAGAGGAAAACCAACTAAACAGAGCAGCAAATGGCTTCTTTCCAGATTAATCATAATCTCCAGTTCTTAATGGTTTTGCCTATTATGCCAATACAAAGGCTCTTATAAAGTTTACTAATTTTAATCTTAAGTGATTCCACAGCACCAGGTAACATTCCTCTACTTATTGTACCACTTCACTACAGAATATACATGACCAATATCTCATTTTTAACCAACTAAACTTCCCTCCTAACTTTTCCTATCCTAAGAACAATCTGTAATTCCTGTATATACTATGTAATTAGTGATAGCAGGAGGATTTACCCAAATCTCTGTTTCCAGCAGCCAGCCAACTACATTTACTGAACACTTAAAAGCAGAACTATTTTCTTAGTTGACATTTCTCATTTTCAACAATAGCCTGTAAGAAAAAGCAAGATGGCGCTCTCTTACAGGAAATCAAAAACTCGTGATGAGGCTCAGAGACCAAAAAAAAAAAAAAAAGCATGAATACCACAGATATTTATTGAGTTACCACAAAGTTGTTATCTTTTGATGATCAGTTTAGGGTCAGCCACCATGTGTTAATTTAGCACTTTGGGTTTTCCTCTGGCCAGTTCTTTGCTCATGTTGTAGGAAAGGAAAGAGCATTATATTAAAAACTCAGCATTACAGTGGAGAATACTACTTTCCTCCCATCTCTGATAAAATTTTGCATTTGTAAAGCTCATTTCTTCCCAGGGATAAATCATTTAAATGTACAGAGGTAAGGTCATGAATAGTAGCAGCTCCAGAAGCAGGGATTTCCATTACTCCTTCTAGTCAGCACTTTAACCATCAGCTCATGCAGCCTCTCTATCACAGCAATGGAGAGTGCAACAGTAAACTTCTCGTGAGCAGCACCAGACAAAATTTCAAATTGGCATCTGAAATGCCTGCGCTGTTAATTCAAACCACTGGACTAAGTGACCTTGGTGGAGCCCTTTCAGTCCTAGATGCTTTATTCTTTCTGGACAAAAAGGTTCACATGACCCTCTGACATAGTCTTCATAGTGCCATGTCAAAACATCAGGGTTTTGTTATTCCTCAATAAATATTATTATGCAACTAATTAGAATGTGGTTTAGTCACTCCGTGTTCTCATTCCTCAGCAAAGGGTAATGATCTTTTCCTTTTGTTTCAAAATCCTTTTATTCACCTTTTATTCTACCCCAGCTAGAATTGAAAATTATCTAACATAGTACCTAGTGTATAATGGTCACTTAATAAGTACTTGTTAATTGACTAATTGAGTACATAGGTTCATAACTCTAGCGCTGGTGAAGACTTCAGAGGCCATCAAGTCCCTCCTTCCCTCTTCATTTATTCAGTAACTTTCTTTAAGGTCATAGTGTTTTCTCCTTTATTTCACACAATATGTCTGGTTTAATTAAATAATCACTATGCAAGTATTCATTTAGGATCTTCTCTGTTCCTATCTTTATCTTGGGTACTTTCTCTTGACCAATGATACCCGTGATCCCACTGTGGAAGAAATATCCTAGTCAGAGTAGGATGTTTTCAAGAGCTGAAGGTCAAGAGTGAAAGAAAATAGTCTAAGTATTCTGTCTCAGGCCCTTCAGTTATAGGGCTCTGGGACTTTTTTATTCCAAATCCAGAAAATGAGGCAGCATGGAATAAGGGAAAGACTGATGGACTAGGAATCAGGGAAGACTAGGTTCCAATTCCACCTCAGTTACTTCCTAGCTATGTGATCTCAGTCAAGTGCCTTAGTTTCTGTGGGCCTCAGTTCCTTATCTATAGAAAGAAGGGGTTGGGCTGGATGGCCTCTGAATTCCCTTCCCTCTCTATCTCTATGAGTCTATGATTGGATCATCTAATTTGTGAATTAGGATGTTAGAGAAGACAGCTATTACAATTTTTTATTTCTGCAATATCTTCCTTCCTTGGCCTATACTTTATGTTATCCCAAATGGGATAATATTTGTAAAGCACTTAACATGGCGCCTGGCAATATGCCTGTGAAGTAAGTACTTCTTACACACTTGTCCTCTTCCCCTATATCAAACTAATTTTTGTTCAGTCATTTTTCAGTTGTGTCCTACTCTTCATGACCCCATTTGGGGTTTTTCTGGCAAACATACTGGGGTGGTTTGCCATTTCCTTCTCCAGCTCATTTGACAGATGAGGAACCTGAGGCACACAGGGGTAAGGGACCTGGCCAAGGTCACACAGCCAGTAAGTGTCCGAGGCTGTATTTGAACTCATGTCTGTCTCCAGGCCCACTGCGCCACCTAGCTGCTCCATATCAAACTAATAGCCAGGAGCTTATACTTGGTTTTTTCCAACTCTGTGATTTTCCTCTTGTTGCTGAAAACTACTTCATCCTGGTGAACTTTAACAAGATCATTGACCTCTGCTTTACCCACAGTAAAGGTTGCAAGCAGCAAGTGTGACTAACGTCTTTCTAAATCCAGTCAAGTGCCCCCTTCCCTCTGCAACCTCTCATGACCGTAGGAGGTATCTGCTGAAGAATGGAGGTGGGGGTGGGGGGCATGATAGAGGAAGGGGGGATTAGAAGACAAGTGTTCATATGCTTTGGGGAGGGGAGGCAGGAGAAATGAGTGTTGATATGTAACAATGAAGTGGATGACCCTTCTCATCCATGAGTACAATTCTGTCAGCCAGAGTTAAAGTTAAGTAAACTTTACGTTTACTTAAAGTAAATTCTGACTAAGGCAACAGCCCTCCTGAGGTTTCAAATTTTTTTACTCTCTACCTCTAACTTCTAGGGTGTGTGTGTCTGTGTGTCTGTGTGTGAGTGTGTGTATGTGGGTGGGTGGGGGCAAGGGTGGGAGGGGGAGATTGGTTGTATACTTAGAGTTGAAAATAAAAAAGCTCCCTCTATTGACTCCTGAATGGCTGAGATAAAGAGAACCACATGGGAATCATTGTTAGAAATGAGAGCTCCACAGCCTGGCCTCTTTTTTCCCATTATTGTGCTATTCTCCTCCTTTTCCCTACCCCTCTGTCAATCGTTGCAATGCCCCCCTAACCATCCCCCTTCCCTCTCATAGCCCTAAAGATTCCTTTTTCTAGCTCGTACTCCTTCAGCCCCCTCAACTGAGCTCAAGACCTCCATTCAGAATCACTGGTTTGGGTAAAATCCCTTATTCACCCCCCCTCCCTCATCAGCTGAGCTTCAGCTCAGCCCTCACAAAACCAAACCAAACCAGCCCGTGTAATTGATGGTTGCTGCAGTGAGACCCCCTCTACTCCACCCCCACAGTGGCTCCTGCTGTTGCCACTGCTCTTCGGAACTCCTTTCTCCTCCCTACCCCCCACTCGGGGCTTTATTTTGGTAGTTAACAAGTGTGCACTGTTATTCTTGTGCCCCCTATCACATCTATCCTCTTTCAGATATGAGGGGCACCTTTGTGCCCCTCTCTCTGATGAGAGGTGGGGATGGTGAGGGCGATGGTGGGGCTGCAGCAGCAGCAACAGTCTGCTGAGACGGGGAGAACAGCATTTAAAAGAAGACAAGAACAAAACCCCAAAGCAATGGGCAACAAAGTGAAAAGAGGAAAAGACATCGAAGTATCCTGGTGACCCAATGGTCAAAAGGCACAGGGGAAAAACAAAGGGCTTAATTAACTACAGCTCATTTAAAATTAGTTTACTTCTCTCTGAAGTTGTGAGGTTATGATCATGTCGGAATCACCTTACCCAAATCCAATTTGGGTATATTCTATAACCCGAGATTATAATAATATTACTAAGGTTGTATAAGACTGGCAAAAGCATTTGCTTTACTACTTTAGGTGAAGTAGAAGAAAGAAAGGAAGGAAAGGGGAGAAAGGAAAGGGAAGGAAGGAAGAAGGGAGGGAGGGAAGAAGGAGGAAGGGAGGAAGGAAGGAAGGAAGGGAGGGAGGGAAGAAGGGAGGGAGGAAGGGAGGGAGGAAAGGAAGGAGGAAGGAAGGGAGGACGGGAGGAAGGCAGGAAGGAAGGGAGGAAGGGAGGGAGGAAAGGAAGGAGGAAGGGAGGGAGGAAGGGAGGGAGGAAAGGAAGGAAGGGAGGGAGGAAGGGAAGGAGGGAAGGAGGGGGAAGAGGGAGGGAGGGGTGAGGGAGAAAGGGAGGAAGGAGGGATGGAAGGAAGGAAAGGGGAGAAAGGAAAGAAATAAAGGAAGGAAGGAAGGAAAAAAGGAAGGAAGTAAGGAAGTTCCCTGACTTGTTCACAATATTTCATAATTGGATGTTATTAGTAGATTTGGTAAAATCTTATTTATTCATTTTTCAAATAAAAAACTTAGAAAAAGCAACCATTCCAAACCTGTCTTTTAGTATTTTCATAATTTTTCAGATTTCTTTTATCCTTTTGCATTAAGAATTCTATAGTTGCAAAATGGTAGTATCTAAAGGTGTTTAGTTTTAAAATAATGGGCAATTGGGGTTAAGTGACTTTCCCAAGGCCACACAGCTTGACATGTGTCAAGCATCTGAGGCTGGATTTGAACTCAGGTCCTCCTAACTCTAGGGCTGGTGCTCTACTCACTGCACCACATAGCTATCCCCAACTCTACCATTTCTAATGCTGCATGCTAAGAACACTGACAAGCTTGAATGTGTATTCTGCGTGGGACAACAAGGATGATGAAAGGTTGGTTACCATATTATGTGATAATAGGCTTGAGGAAATAGGGTGATTTAGCTTGGAGAAGAGAAGACTAGTGGTGGTGGGTGAAGCAGGGAAGTCACCATTGTTGTCTTCAAGTGGGCTCTCATACGGAAGAGAGATTAGATTTATTTTGCTTGACTCTTAGAGCAGAATTAGGGGGCAGTTGATGAAAGGAAAATCATCTGTTAGTAGAATGAGCTGCCCCAGGAGGTGGTGGTCTCTCCTCCGCTGGGTGCCTTCAAGCTGCAGCTGGGGACCACTTTTTAGGGATGTCATAAAAGAGATTTCTATACAGGAATAAGTTGCACTATATGGCCTCTGAGGTACTTTCTAACTTTGAGATTCTGTTATCTCTCTGAATGCAGAGAATGATGAAAAACAAATGGATGATGACTTAAGTAAACACAGATAATTCCAACTTGACTTCTCAGAGATCATTATCTTCATTTTCCAAATGTGGAGGGGGGGAAGATAAAGAAAAGTAAATTGATCTGCACTGGATCCAGGATAAAACAGGAGGATCGGGAACCAGGCACTGCTGGCTGCCAAGCCTAAAGCAAACTCCCTAAACCACAGCTCTCAATTTTTATTATATTTCTCACAGAGTTCATTTCCAGTGCTATGGGGCTTTGAGGTCTAGCAAAGGAGAGATGTATTCTAAAGAAAGGCAAGGTTCCAAAATGTTCCTATAGGGGCAGAAAGTGTGTCTAGATAAAATGAAATGAAGGGTAAGTTTTCTTCATTAAGGCAATTAGCCTGAGGGACATCTCACCTTGTTAATGAATTTTTCTTCCCTTGTAAGACAAAAAGCAATGGGAAAAAAAAATCTCATTAAAAGGCTACTCAAAATAACTCACCGAGAGGCTTCTCTGATCATGTTCTTCCTTTTGTCTAAATAATACCTTGCACTTTCAAAAACCCCTTCTTTCCAAGTTGCTCAGAGCATTTCACAAACATTAATTAAGCCCCACAATATCTGTGGGAGGTAGGTAGGTGGCAAGTATCATTATTCCCATTTTACAGATGAGGAAAGAGGTATAGAGAGGTTAAATATCTGTCCAAAGTCACTCGGCAACTTGGTGGTGGAATCCAAACTAGAGTTCAAGTTGCCATTTTTTTTTGAGACTGGGTCTCTAGCCCAGGGTGGAAGTGCAGTTGGCCACTCACCAGCCAGCGCCACTGCTGACTAGCAAGCCTGCTTTGATCTATGCCATTTCTGATCTGGGCTTGTTTGCTCCTCTTTAGGCAGCTCTTCCTCTGCCATATTTGGTGCCAGACTTAGCGTGCACATTTGATAGACTTAATCCCTATGGCAGCTCAGAACGCCCAAATGGAAGGGATTTACCACCTCAGACTTCTCAATAGCTGATACCATATTCAGTGTCTTATTCTCTTTCAAATCAATCTATCTGTTTATCTGACTATCTTTCTTTCTTTCTATCTTAGTCAGCAAAAATCCACCTTTTCTCCCTCCCACTCCTCCCTCCTTGAGAATGAAAGAAAAAAAATACCCACTGTTAAAAACACATATGATCAAGCAAAACAAATATCTGCATTGTCCATATCCAAAAACATGTAGTCTCATTCTGCACACTGAGGCCTTCACGGCTCTAGCTGGAGGCGAGTAGCATATTCCATCATTAGTCCTCTAAAATTGTGGTTAGTCATGATGCTGATTAGATATCTTAATTCTTTCAAAGTTATTTGTCTTGACCATATTGTCATTGTATAACTTGTTTTCCTGGTTCCGTTCACTTCCTTCTCCATTAGTTCATATAAATCTTCCCAGGTGTCTCTGAAACCACTCCCTTCATCATTCCTTATGGTATAATAGTATTCTACCACATTTACATATCAATTTATGGAAACCTCCTCAGATCCTCAGTCTTTGCCACTTGAAAAAGAGCCATATATATTTTTGTGCATACTTAGAGTTTGTTTTGGTTAGAAATAATATTTTCCTTAATCTTTTCTCCCTCTAATTCCCTCTTCTCCCTTCTCCCCTTTTCTTCCTATTTTCCTGTTAAACGAAATATATCTCTGTACTCAACTGTGTAGGATAGTTAGGTGGCAACGTGGATAGAGTGCCAGTCCTGGAGTCAGGAACACTCCTCTTCCTGAATTCAAATCCAGTCTCAGACATGTACGAGCTGTGTGACCCTGGGCAAGTCACTTAACCCTGTTTGCCTCAGTTTCCTCATCTTTAAAATGAGCTGGAGAAGGAAATGGCAAACTATTCCAGTATCTGCCAAGAAAACCCCAAAAGGGGTCATGAAGAGTTGGACGTGACTGAAATGACTCAACAGCAACAACTCAACTGTGTATGTGTAGTCTTCCTTTTATTGAGCAATTCAAATGCAAGTGAGATTCAAGTATCAGTTTTTCCTCCCATCCCTCTCCTACTTGTTTACACAGATAAGTACTTGGTCACCCTGATTATGAGAGAAAATTTTTTCTAACCTTCCTTTCGCTCCTTTGCCTCTCAATGCAGTCTTCTTCTCCTTTCTTTCCATTCTTCTATAAATACATGACAGAATTACTCTTAGGCCTTGTCTAATTAGGTTCCCTCTATGACCCCTGATGATGATAGTCTTCAGAGGGGACACATATGTCATCTCCCCATATTTGAATGTGAGCATCTTAGAATTGTTTAATCCCATATGATTGTTCATTTGTGTTTACCTTTTTATTTATCACTTAACTCCTGTATTTGAACTTCATAGTTTTTATACAGCACTGGTCATCATCAGGAATGCTTGGAAATTCTCTATTTCATTAATTCTCCTGTAGAATTATACTCACTTTTGCTGGGTAAGTGATTCCTGTAAAGCTGTAAGCCTATATCCTTTACCTTCTGGAATACTGTATTCCAAACCCTCTTCTCTTTCTTTTTTTAAAAATTTATTTATTTGTTTAATATTTTTAGTTTTCAGCATTGATTTTCACAAGAGTTTGAATTACAAATTTTCTTCTCATTTCTACCCTCCCCCCCCACTCCAAGATGGCATGTATTCTGATTGCCCCATTCCCCAGTCAGCCCTCCCTTCTGTCACCCCACTCCCCCCCATCCCCTTTTCCCTTACTTTCTTGTAGGGCAAGATAGATTTCTATGCCCCACTGCCTGTGTATCTTATGTCCTAGTTGCATGCAAAAACCTTTTTTTTTAACATCTGCTTTTAAAACTTTGAGTTCCAAATTCTCTCCCCTCTTCCCTCATCACCCACCCTCCCTAAGAAGGTAAGCAATTCAACATAGGCCCTTCCACAGCACTCATGTTGTGAAAGACTAACTATATTTTGCTCCTTCCTATACTATCCCCCTTTGTTCAGTTTTCTCCCTTGACCCTGTTCCTTTTCAAAAGTGTTTGCTTTTGCTTACCTCCTCCCCCTATCTGCCCTCCCTTCTATCATCCCCCCTTTTTTATCTCCTTCCACCTTCTTTCCTGTGGGGTAAGATACCCAACTGAGTGTGTATGTTATTCCCTCCTCAGGTCAAATCCAATGAGAGCAAGATTCACTCATTCCCCCTCACTTGCCCCTCTTCCCTTCCTACATAACTGCTTTTTCTTGACACTTTTATGCAAGATAATTTACCCCATTCTATCTCTTCATTTCTCCCTCTCTCAATATATTCCTCTTTCATCCCTTAATTTGATTTTATTTTTTTAGATATCATCCCTTCATATTAAACTTACCCTGTGGCTATATATGTATATATATCTATATCTCTCTCTCTATATATATATATCTCTCTCTATCTATCTATATCTATCTATCTATCTATATCTATATATATATATATATATGTGTGTGTGTGTGTGTGTGTGTGTGTGTGTGTATATATATATATATATATACATATCTATATCTATCTATATCTATATCTATATATCTTTCCATGTAGGAATGTAAACAAAACAGTTCAACTTTAGTAAGTCCCTTGTGATTTCTCTTTCTTGTTTACCTTTTCATGCTTATCTTGATTCTTGTGTCTGAAAGTCAAATTTTCTATTCAGCACTGGTCTTTTCACTGAGAAAGCTTGAACATCCTCTATTTTATTGAAAATCCATATTTTGCCTTGGAGCATGATACTCAGTTTTGCTGGGTAGGTGATTCTTGGTTTTAATCCTAGCTCCACTGCTCTCCAGAATATCATAGTCCAAGCCCTCCGATCCCTAACGTAGAAACTGCTACATCTTGTGTTATCCTGATTGTGTTTCCACAATACTCAAATTGTTTCTTTCTGGCTGCTTGCAGTATTTTCTCCTTGATCTGGGGGCTCTGGAATTTGGCAACAATGTTACTAGGAATCTTCTTTTTGGGATCTTTTTCAGGCGGTGATCAGTGGATTCTTTCAATTTCTATTTTACCCTCTGGCTCTAGAATATCAGGGCAGTTCTCCTTGACAATTTCTTGAACAATGATATCTAGGTTCTTTTTTGGATCATGGCTTTCAGGTAGTCCAATAATTTTTAAATTATCTCTCCTGAATCTATTTTCCAGGTCAGTGGTTTTTCCAATGAGATAGTTCACATTGTCTTCCATTTTTTCATTCCTTTGGTTCTGTTTCATGATATCTTGATTTCTCATAAAGTCACTAGCTTCCACTTGCTCCAGTCTAATTTTTAAGGTAGTATTTTCTTCAGTGGTCTTTTGGACCTCCTTTTCCATTTGGCTAATTCTGCCTTTCAAGGCATTCTTCTCCTCATTGGCTTTTTGGAGCTCTTTTGCCATTTGAGTTGGTCTAGTTTTTAAGGTGTTATTTTCTTCAGTATTTTTTGGGTCTTCTTTAGCAAGTCATTGACTTGTTTTTCATGGTTTTCTCACATCACTCTCATTTCTCTTCCCAATTTTTCCTCTACTTCTCTAACTTTCTTTTCCAAATCCTTTTTGAGCTCTTCCATGGCCTGAGACCAGTTCATGTTTTTCTTGTAGGCTTTTGATGTAGGCTCTTTGACTTTGCTGACTTCTTCTGGCTGTATGTTTTGGTCTTCTTTGTCACTGAAGAAAGATTCCAAAGTCTGAGTCTGAATCTGAGTCCTTTTTCGCTGCCTGGCCATGTTCCCAGTCAACTACTTGACCCTTGAATTTTTCATTGGAGTATGACTGCTTGTAGAGTATCCACCACTTAATTCCTTCCACCAGGTGGGCCTGGGGCCAGAAGCAACTGTAGCTGTAGTTCTGTAGCTGTACCACCTCTGCTGCCTCCGGGGTGGGGCCCTAACCTCAAACTCCTTTCACTCTGTCCCCACAGTTTTTTCCCACTAACCTTCTCTGTTGTCTTTGGTGTTTGTGTGTTGAGAAGTCTGGTAACTGCCACAGCTCAATTCCAGGGCCCTGTGGCCTGTTACACCGTCTCTTGGTCTGGTTCATCAGGGCATAGCGCACGCTGGGCTCTGCTGGGCTCTGCTCCCAGCACAGTGCGATAGACCTTACCCAGCCACCATCCAGGCTGTCCTGAGCTGGAGCCCTGCTTCCCTCTGCTGTTTCGTGGGTTCTGCAGTTCTAGAATTTGTTCAGAGCCATTTTTATAGGTGTTTGGAGGGTCCTGGGGGAGAGCTTTAGGCACATCCCTGCTTTCCAGCCACCATCTTGGCTCTGCCCCCCTCTTCTCTTTCATGTGTAATCCTGACTGTGGCTCTTAGGTAATTGAATTCTTTCTTTCTGGCTGCTTGCAACATTTTTTTTCTTTGACTTAAAAGCTCTGGATTTTGGTTGTCATGTTCCTGGGAAATTTCATTTGGGGTTTCATTCAAGAGATGACTAGTAGGTTCTTTCTATTTCTACTTTGCTCTCTAGTTCTAAGAGGTAAGGAAAGGGTTTTTTTAAAGATTTCTTGAAATATAATGTCTAGGCCCTTTATTGGGGGGTCATAACATTTGGGTAGTCCAGTAATTCTAAATTTTTTCCTCTCAATCTGTTTTCAAAGGCAGGTGGCATTTGTTAGGAGGTAACTAAGATTTTTTAAAAATCTTTTGATTTTGTTCTAATATTTTTTTTCTTATCCCATGGAATCATTGGTTTCTATTTGGTCCACTCTAATTTTTAGGCAGTTTGTTGTTTGGACAAGGTTTTATATCTCTTGAGGCAAGCTGTTAATTGTCTTGTCAATTCTGCTTTCCATAGATTTCTTTTCTTTTCCAGTTTTTCCCTCCAGCATTCTAATTTCATTGATAAAAACAATTTTCAACTTTTTGTAACTCTTGCCTCATCTTTCCTAGGAATTCTAGTTAAATTTGTGCCCGAGGTGTTTTTTTTCTTTGAGGCTCTGCTTGTAGATGTTTTGGAGTCATTCTCTTCTTGGTTTGTGTCTTGAGCATCTCTGTCACCTTAATAAGTTTTTTGGGGGATAGGATGATTTTTTGTTTTTGTTTTTGCTCATTCTTTCAAACTACTGCTTAACTTCAGACCCCTGGTATGGGGTATCTTCTTGCCCAGGGCATACTCTTTCCCTGGATGCTGAAGCTCTCTGTGGTGGCATGCTCTTCATCCAACCTATTTCCCAGTGTTCATAGACTTCTTTGTCTGTTTCCTGATGCTGATGACTCTCTGTCACTTTTTCTTTAATTTCTCCTTCAGGATTTGATCTGATGCATTTTCTAGATCTATTTGGAAGTGTTTTAGGGCAACCTGAGCTTCTCTGCTTCTTGCTACTCTGTCATTTTGGCTCCACCTTGCCTTAATCTTAATATAATGATCTTTCTGCAAAAATCAGTGGTTCTTCATGTTTTGTTTATTTTTTCCAGCAAATTACTTGCTGTGAAATTTAATTAAATTTCACTTACATAACCTAATTATCCATGGAATCTAATTAAAGTTCAGAATCTTTTCCTTATTTTTCCTGTGCCTCAGTTTTCCCTTGTTTCACTGTTTGTTCATTGCTTCTATTATTGGAATGATAGGTTTTTTTCTTCTTTTTTTATAATTAAGATTTTTTATTTTTAGTTTACAACACTCAGTTCCACATAACTTTGAGTTCCAGATTTTCTTCCCTCCCCCCGCCCCCGCCTCCCTCCCCAAGAAGGCATGGAATCCAATATATCTTCTACATATAATTTCACATTGAACTTATTTACACAATAGTCATGTTGTAAAGAGGAATTATGACCAATGGAATGAATCATGAGAAAGAAGAAATAGAACAAAAAAAACCCCAAAGACAAAAACCAAAGAGAAAAAAAAAGGGGGGGGGGAAAGTGAGCATGAAGTGTGCCTCAATCTGCATTCAGACTCCATAGTTTTTTCTCTGGATGTAGATGGTTCTTTTCATCATGAGTCCTTTGGAGTTGTCTTTGCACTTTGTATTGCTGAGAAGAGTGAAGTCTATCAGGGTTAGTCATCACAGAAGCAATATATCTGTGGTTGTGTATAACGTTCTGGTTCTGCTCTGCTCACTCAGCATTATATCATGTAGGTTTTTCCAGATTATTATGAAGTCCATATCATCCCCATTTCTTATAGCACGGTGGTATTCCATTACCTTAATATACCATAACTTGTTCAGCCATTCCCCAATTGATGGGCATCCCCTTGATTTCCAATTCTTTGCTACTACAAAAAGAGTCGCTATAAATATTTTTGTATATATGGGTCCTTTTCTCACTTGTGTGATCTCTTTGGGATACAACCCTAGAAGTGGTATTGCTGGATCAAAGGGTATGAACATTTTTATAGCCCTTTGGGCATAGTTCCAAATTGCTCTCCAGAATGGCTGGATCAGTTCACAACTCCACCAGCAATGTAACAGTGTTCCAATTTTCTCACATCCTCTTCAGCATTTATCATTTTCCTGTTTTGTCATTTTAGGCAATCTGACAGGAGAGATGTGGTATCTAAGAATTGTTTTGATTTGCATTTCTCTAATCAGTAGTGATTTCGAGCATTTTTTCATATGCCTATAGATATCCTTAATTTCTTCCTCTGAAAACTGCCTGTTCATATCCTTTGACCATTTCTCAATTGGGGAAGGAATGATAGTTTTTAAACATGGATAAAGGGCCAAACTTGAGAGGCAGCCTGGCATTATGGGTACAGTTCTGGTCTTTGATTCAGGATGACATGATCTCAAGTTCTGCCTCTGAAATATACCAGCTTTGTGACCATGGGTAAGTCGTTTGATATCTCACTTCCTTAGGCAACTCTTTAAGACTATAAATTATCAATTTGCTGGTCTGGATAGCTGAAGGGAGTTTCCACACCTGTGGTCCCCCACATATCTGAAATCATAGTTCTAGACCAAATAGGGTGGGAGGGGAGGGACAGAATGATACTTAGATTTGTTGGTTGGTTGGTTGTCATCCTTCATGCTTGAAGAGATCCAAAATGGCATTACTATGTTGGGGTCAAGGTACAGTGTCTGACTGTGGCTGCTCAGACCAACTTGAGCTCAGAAGGCTTTACTACAGGTCACGCACAAATATCCATATGAACATTTGGAGAGGAGATGTCTCTAAATTTGTGCATCTTACATTTCTTTTGAGCTACTGCAATTCTGCTTTGCTCATAGAGCATAGCACCTTCTTTGTTGTGGACATGCCGTGCTGGGTGGTCCAGTGCCTGTGTCTCCATGTTTCACAATCAATTCCAAAATTCTTCAGTTCTTCAAAATTCTTTCTACATGTAGGAACTGAAACCTATTAGATGGAATCTGATATATTAAAAAAAGTCCCAAATCAATCTCTTCATCTCCTTGAAAGGCACCATGGTATGATGGAAAGAGGATTGTTCTTGGAATTCAAGGAACTAGGGTCAAATCCTGGCTCTTTTACTTACTAGCCAGGTGGCCTAGAGCATGTCCCTTTACCTCTCTGGGATTCCTCAGCTCTAAATAAAAGTTGGGCTACATGATCTCAATACCCCTTTCAGTCCTATGATTCCTCATTCATTGCAACTGCCCTTTGGGCATCTGTACACTTTCACCACTTTTCATCCAGTTTTAGGACACGCTCGATTAAGTCACATTTCTTCCTTGTCATTATGCTTTCCATGGTCTCAAAGCCAGTAAATACTAGAAACAGAATTCAAACCAGAGTCCCTCCCCGCACCTCCAAACTCAATACTCTTCTCTCTTTGCTATGTTTCCTCTGGATGACCCCATAAATTAGATAAATGAAATGGTCCAAAGAAGCACCTTTATCAGTGAAATGGCTTATTTTTGTGGACGGTAGACATGTCGCCATTTTTTTTCTTTCATTTTAGCAAAATTATGATGCTTTAATTTTACTTTCTAATATAGACTATGTAAACCTATCCTGTGCCTCATCTCCATTTTAGGTCTATTTTTAAAAGATTTTAACAAAAATGGCACCTCAAGGGATGTGTGTTACCAAAGACTTTTCATCAGCCTCTATTAAGTTGTCTCAGGGTCACACATAATCACCAGTGCGGTGCTCTTTGAGAATGAAGGACAAACAACAGCAAACAAACAACAATATGCTTCCCACCACTTTGTTAGTCCTCTGTTCAAAAACCTGTTTGTCATGGCCCACAAGGATAAGTCAAAACACCTTAGGATCTCCAATAATTGACCCACTTCTTCAACTTAGTTTCCCACTGCTCTCCTACAAAAATCCTCCGCTTTCCCTGAGTTTTTCTCCCTAAGAGACTGTGAAAACCAACATTTCTACACCATTCTTGCATCACTTCCCTGGCCTGAAATTCCCTCCTTTAGCCAACTCCTACTCCTTACTCAAGGTAAAGAAGTTTATTCAACTTTTCCACCTTTTTCTCAGAAGCCTCCCTTTACTATGCCAGTCCTCAGTGAAGCATTTCTTTCTCTCTTCTGAACTCCTGAAACATTTATTGCACTCATTTGATTCTTAGCACATGCTTCCTGTTATTGCTGTTTCTTTTTTAAAAAATTCATTCCTTGTCCCCACCCACCCAATCAGTCAACACTTATTTATGAAGTGCTCACTTTGTGCCATGTGCTGTGCTAGGTGCTGGGGATACAAGTTCAAAGAATGAAATAATCCCTACTCTTATTCCATCTCAAGTAAATTATAAGTCCCTGAGAGGTTTACTATACATATTTGTATCATATTGCCTAACATATAGTAGGTGTTTAAAAAAATGTTTCTTTACAATGACCTCCCCTATGCTAGGTTTATGGTAAATACATCCCTACTTACAGACTGAGTTGCTCTTTCCATTCTGAATTCTTGGAAGACATCACCAAGAGAAGATCCACTCAGGACCACATATTCACATTTTCTTTGGAACATATGGACAATATTTCTCAAGTAAGGAAGGACCAATCTTTGGGTGAGTTTAATAATATACTAGCCGATGGGTGGCGATCTTG
Organism: Trichosurus vulpecula; assembly: GCF_011100635.1. Classification (NCBI taxonomy): domain Eukaryota; kingdom Metazoa; phylum Chordata; class Mammalia; order Diprotodontia; family Phalangeridae; genus Trichosurus; species Trichosurus vulpecula. The sequence continues at coordinate 347,253,844 of NC_050574.1, forward strand.
TCCTGTACAAAAAAAAATAATAATTCAACAAGGACTTTCTCTTGACAATGACAATTTAAAACCAGCAAACCAATTTCTTCCTTTCTTCCTTCCTCCCTTCCTTCTTCCCTTCCTTCCTTCCTTCCTTCCTTCCTTCTTTCCTTCCTTCTTTCCTTCCTTTCTTCCTTCCTCCCTTCCTTCTTCCCTTCCTTCCTTCCTTCCTTCCTTCTTTCCTTCCTTCTTTCCTTCCTTTCTTCCTTCTTTCTTTCTTTCCTTCCTCTTTTCTTTCTTTCTTTCTTTCATTCTTTCTTCCTTTTCCTTCCTTCCTTCCTTTTCTTTCTTTCTTCCTTTTCCTTCCTTCCTTCTTTCTTTCTTTCTCTTTCCTTCCTTCCTTCCTTTCTTTCTTTTTTTCTTTTCCTTCCCTCCTTCCTTCCTCCCTCCCTTCCTCTTCCTTTCTTGCTTTCTTTCTTTCTTTCCCTTGCAAGGCATTTCTCCCTGAAATTTTTTACTGATTTCTTAACCTCTCTACCTTGTCATAGGTTTGATCCATCTGTCTCATTCTAGATCTTTTTCCTCTTCTTTAATCTTCATTCTTTCTATTTTACAAAAGTCTTCTCCACAACACTGCTCTTCAGAATTTTCAGCCTCCCTCTGCAGGCTTCCAGAACACTTGATAGCTAAAAGGGCATGTCACTTAACCTCTTCCTGCCTCAGTTTCCTGAACTCTAAAATGGGGATAATAACAGCACCTACCTCCCAGGCTTGTTAGGAGGAAAAAATGATAATATTTGTAAAGTAGTGTGCATGCGAACCTTAAAGCCCTGTGGAGCTATTGTTATGTTACTTTATTATTGTTATTCTAGTAGTTGATCCTTTCTTGGCATTCTTCCTTCCTTAATTCATTATTCTTTTGGTCTTTCTTTTCTTGGCCCTTTGTATCTCCTTGAAGTTGTTCTGGGCAACCCATCAGATGAATTCATTAATATGGGTATCCTGGAAATACTAGAGTGGTTTGCCATTTCCTTCTCCAGCTCATTTTACAGATGAGAAAACTGAGACAAACAGAGTTAAGTGACTTGCCCAGGGTCACAAACCTAGTAAATGTCTGAAGTCAGATTTGAACTCAGAAACATGAGTCTTCCTGGCTCTAGGCCAGATGCTCTGTGCACTATGGCGCCACCTAGCTGCCCCAGGAGAGGACATAAAGAAGTCAAAGGGAGCACCCCAGGGGGTTTCTAGTTGATTAGGAATTCTGGACAAGCTAACTAAAGATGCCCCTCTCACTAACTCTACAAATTGAAGTAGAATGAATGGGCCATCTGTGGCTATGATGAAGAGGAGATTCTAGAATTACGTTCAGCATAGTGCAGTCCCCTTATGAAAGGGACCAGCAGGTTCACATACGAGCTGTGTCACCCTGGTTAAGTCCTCTAACTTCTGTTTCCCTCAGGTCTCTTGGCTTTAAAATGGGGATTATAATAACACCTACCACTCATGGTAGTCGTGAAGATCGAAATGAGATTTGTAAAGTGCTTAGCACAGTGTCTGGCACATAGTAGATGCTTAGTAAATATTGTTTCCTTTCTTTTTCTCCAATAAGCAGCTGCATCAGGAAAGCCCCTTCCCTCTGTAGATGGTCTAGTTCCTGCCCCTGAACTCTCAAACTTTGGAAACCTTGAACTTCAGAACTTCTGATTTGTGCGGTTTCCTTTCTCTAGGTAATTACTGGTGATTTGTGGTGGAAGCACATGGGTACAGGTTCCCATCTAAATGCAGGTCCACACTATTGTCTTCTTCCATTTGTATTCTAAAGGCAGAAAGGAAGAGAACAACCAGGTGACTTTTTTAGACCATGGAGAGGGGGAGTGGCTTAATCCTCATTCAGTGGATCATTAGTAGACTGCTCTGGTTTCTGAATACTAATCAATACGGCGTCAGTGGCTAGGCTCACATTCCATGGGAAGGTGCCCTCTACTTGCCTCTAAACTAAGGTCCCTTCCACATATTATCAAGTTGACCTGGCAACTTGAACCAACCAAATTGAACCATCTACATTTCAGTTGTGATGGTAAAAGTTCTGGGTGCCTGATTAGGAACAGAGAGGGAGAGAGAGGAAAAAAAAGAGAAAGAGAGAGAGAGAGGGGGAAAGAGAGAAAAAAAAAGAGAAAGAGAGAGAGAGAGAGAGAGAGAGAGAGAGATACTGAATACCATTTAGTGCATTTTGGCAATTTTGTATTAACAAGGGGATAGAGTGCCTTGATTTCAGATTTCTTTCTTTTTAAAAAATATATTTTGTTTTTATGTTTCCTTCATTTTTGAAAATGTTCTTTTCTCTTTCTTACCCAATGAGCCATCCTTTGTAATAAAGGATTTTTAAAAAGACATGTCAACCAAGCCCAACATTAGATACAATATTCCACACCCCCCAAAATGGAGGAAGGTTCCTTTTCTCGGCCCTTCTCCAGGTCCAGACTTCTTTGTCATCATTGTAATGCCATTTACCATAAATTGTTCAGCCATTCCCCAAGTGATGGGCATTTATTTTGTTTCCAGTTCTTTGCTAACACACACGTGCACACACACACACACACACACACACACACACAGTGCTGCTATGAATATTATAGTGTCTATGAGACTTTTCTTTCCCTCTTTAACATCCTTAGTGTATATGTCTAGGTATCAGTTCTTTCAATATAAAGATCCCTAGAATATAGAAGGGAAACTCACCAAATTGCTGTTGCTTGACAGAAATATCCCTTAAGAACATGGACCTTTTTTTACTTTAATTCTATGCTCACCAAGCAACCTTCTGAACTGAAATTTTGTCTCATGGTTAGACCTGCCCACTAGGTGGGGATGCCCCGTGCAAAGTTCTCAGGCCAAACATGTCACCTACTCTAAACTAAATGACATTTGAAGTTTAAAGTCAGACTCCAGTGTGTGGTTAGTATTGACTGTCTAGAACCTGACCACTCCTGGATGAACTGGTAAAAATGAGGTTCTGAATTTGTAAACTTAGGGATCAGACCCTAGATCTGGGATAACCCCACCCACCAAAATGCAGACACCTGAAGTCATAGGATTTGGAACTGAAAAGGATTTTAGAGATCATTAACTCAACAGTCTCATTTTTTTTCATTCTTTAGGGACAAAAAAAGGTTTTATTGATACTTTTTACAACATAGCTATTATTTCTTAATTCTGTTTCTCTTCTGTTCTCTCTTTTCTTTCTGTCTTCTCTTCCTCTCTCTCTCACACACAGAGACTAAAATCCTATCTTTTCATAAAGAAGTATAATTAAGCAAAAGAAATTGACACAAGACTGCCATGCTGATGCCTTATTCACACCCAGAGTAAAAAAGTGAAAAATTGCGTACTCTTTGGAGTCAGAGAATGCAGGTTCAAATAACCTCCTCTAATTCTTATTGCTTGTGTGATCTCGTGCAAGTTATTTAACCAGTCTGGGACTCAATTTCCTCCTCAGCAAAAAGAGGTTGTTGGAGGAGAGCCCTTCCAGACCTCAGATCCTGTGAGTCTGTAACTTCTCTGCTAGGAGGAAAGAGGTAGTCCTTAGTCATTAAGTAGTCATCAGTCCTCTGGAGTCAAGATAATACCCTGATTTTTGAGATGAGGAAACTGGGTTCTAGAAATATGAAATAACTTGCCCAACAACACATTGGTAGCTATTAGCAGAGCCCAGCCTGAAAAAGCTAGAAAACTCTTGTATTGACCCACAATGACTAAGGTACCTATGCTATCCATTTTTACCCTCTGTTCTCGTTGAAAGTGTTGTGCTATTTAATTTCATCTCTCTCTTGAAATAAAAATAAAGAAATAAAAAATAGTGTATGTCCTTGTGCCTTTTTGGGTGCTAATTTTAACTCTTCTGTCTGCCATTCTTCTCTGCCTTTCACTTCTTTACTGGGGAGGTATAAGTCAGTGACTTAGAAAGCATCTATTTTCATTTCCTCATTAGATTCCTTTACTCCTCCTGGGACTCTCTCCTCAATGCTTCTTTGTTTTCTGTTTAACCCTTGGGATTTGGATCCTTTCTTGTGTGACTCTTGGAACAGCTCCCATTTTTCATGTGCTTCCCTTTCCTCCTTCAAATCCCTCCATAAAACTCACTTCTTTCACTTTGCTTCCCAGCATTGACCTTCTCCCCAGCCACATCAACTCAACTCAATGTCTTACTGTTATTCACTGTTTTGTTTATGTCTAACTCAGACAGTAAACGCCTTGGGGCTGGGTTTTCATTCTCAGAGTTCCATGCTTTGCAAAATGCCATATGCACTTACCACACTCTATAAATAATAAATAATCAGACAGAAGAATTGGTAAACTGATGCCAGAACACTGATTAGCATAAGAACTCAACTCAGAAAGACTTGTGGCTGCTGCTGACACAAAACCTTTCTTTCCAAGAAAAATAGGGGAGTGAAATGGAGCCTGGAAAAGATACCAGAGTTCAGGATTGCATTTCAATTCAGATTAAGTAGCAGGCTTGCTGCTTGCATAGGAGAAGACTCACAGGGCTCTTTCACTACTATGTCTTGAAGGAACTTCCCTGTTAAGGAATAGAATGGCACTTGGGTCTACCATGTGCATCCTTGGAATGCTTCCTTGACTACAGCATTCTTCTTTTCCATTTCTGGATTCTCTGGAGGTAGCATGCGAAAGAGAAACTAGTTGTTCCAGAAGAATTTCCAGTTCTTCAGTAATCACTCTCCTCAGCTTATTGGCCCCTAGAAAAAGTCATTTTGACGTAGATGTCCTGTGTTCAGGAATGTGGGGGCAGGGAGAGTAAGAAGATAGCAAGGAAGCAAACATAAGGGATGGGGGACATTATAGCTGAACATTTTAATATTGATAGATTTCCTGGTATAGTGACCCTACCAGTTTATTTATTAAAAAATAGTTGTTGGGGGCAGTCAGGTGGCACAGTGAGTACAGCACCGGCCCTGGAGTCAGGAGGACCTGAGTTCAAATCTGGCCTCAGACACTTGACACACTTACTAGCTGTGTGACCTTGGGCAAGTCACTTAACCCCAATTACCCTGCCTTCCCCCCTCAAAAAACAAAAATATATATTTTTGATTGATTAAATGATTAAAGGAATGGTTTTAACTATCCAGAACTCATCTCTTATAGTCTCATTTATCTAGAACAGTGGGGGTTCCAAAGCTGGGGTTGTGGGCAACTGGAGGAGCATGGTCAGACTTCAAAAGGGACTGTGTCTTGTAGGATTAATGAATCATAGAGTAGGAACATGGGTCTCATCCTAACCCTTTCTGCCATAGCAGAGACTGGGACTTGACTCTAACACAACCATCCCTAGGTTTTGCCTCATTCCCTTTACTTATGAATGCCCAATTTCTCTTCTGAGCTGGGTGGCTCTTCATGGAGGTTACATCTTAACCCTACCCAGCCACCCACAGCAGCAGCTATGCAAGTACCACTGGGGAAATACTCTCCCACTCAGGAATAACTGGTGAATAAGATCTCTCCTTCCTCCCCCACACATTTTTCTGTGGGGTGGATCAGAATGAGTGGCACAGGATGAAGGAGGCATGGATTGGTAGTAATCTTCGTCACAAATCTCAATACCTCTCACCTCTCTTCCAAACTTACCTATTACTGCTGACAAGGGAATTCCCATCTTTCTAATCATGCAGGATCAAAAAAGGTACCAGCTTTAACCCTTCACTTTCCATATCCAATCCATTGCCAAATCTTGGCATTTCTACCTCCAGAAAGACTTTCGTACCTTTTCCTCTTCCTTTCTCTCCAATCACCCAGCCACCACCCTAGTTCAGGTCCTTATCTCCTTTCAAATGGACTGTTACTATAGCTTCTTAATTGGTCTCCCTGCATCAGGTCTCTCCCCTCTCCAATGCATCCTCCGCACCCCTGCAAAAGTGATTCTTTCAAAGCATAGGTCCAACCAATTCATTCCTCTATTCAATAAACTCTAGGGTCTCCCTAATGGACAATAGGATTAAATATTATTTAATCTTTCCTCCTTTAACATTTTTATTTTTCTGTGTTTTATGATGTACATAATTATGAAAGTATATGCTGAAAGTGCATTTATTTCTTTCTTTCTAAGAGGCATTTATGATAAAAAAAAACTTGGAGACCAGTTATCTAAAATAGGGCTGAAAAAGATGGAAATATGGCAACTCAGTGACCAGAATAAATGTCACAAACTTCACAAACTAAATTTAGCTCAATTACTTACTCATGTGAGACCCTAAGGACCCGACTAGGTGTCTACAGTTTTAAGAAATTTATATATTTGGTTTCTAAGCTCTTAGCGCATTAGCTATCAAATGGAAGTGGGAAAATGCTTTTTAGCAGGCAGACACAGTGATATCAGTAAGTTATGGTGTAGTGAGTGGGAAGGACATCAGAAAGCTTGGGTTTGAATCTGACTGCTATTCATGCCCTTTGTGACCAGTTATGTTCTTTGCCCCTCAGTTTCTTCAGGTTTAAAATAGGGGGAGGGAGGTTGGATTCGATGATTTCTAAGGTCCTTTCTCATCCTAATAAATCACCACTAACAGCCTGACAGGAAGGGAAACAAAATCTATATGAAGCAGATAAAAGAACTCACAAAGCACAGCAATTTGGGAACATTTAGTTTAGGGGCCAAAAGTCCCAAAGTTTGAGAAGGTAGCTGTGGACATGTTACTTCCAGCTACTTCTCTCTTCTCCCTTCAAGGTAAAGACATTCCTGGGCACACACAGGTAAGCTTATCCTGTGTAAGTAATTAAGGCAGTTGTTCCCTTAGAATCCGTGTCCACAAATGGGCATGTGGTAGGATGAGAACCCAGGTTTGAACCTTTAATTAGTTGTAGTCTGGGTATTAGCTGTTATCTACTTTTAGGTATTTCCCTGGGGAGTATCTCCACCAAGGGACACCTGGTCCCCTCCAGATGAGAAGACCTCTGGTCCTTCATTATGTTGTGGTCTTGCTCCCAATGGTAATTCCTCTATGTCTTGTTGTGGCTCATGGAAACCTGCCTCTCTCTTGAACTGCTTTTCTGTGCCAAAAAGAAATCCTCTGGAATGGGTAGTATGTAAATAACAATACTGTACTATTTCTATCTAGGAAAAGCCATCTCTTCATCTCCCAGCAGGTTGTACTCCTTTTGACTCGTCTGTCCGTCATGCCCCAGAAATCTCTTTACCCTTTAAGATAACCTCAGCCCTGGAACTGACACCTCAGAAGCACCTTCTGCTCCTGGGGTCCTTCCCCCTGGTTGGAGGGTGAATTTAAGGAGAAGAGTACCCAGACCAGCTATATCTTCATTTCCCACCAGGCTGGACTCTTCTGAGCTTCTCCATCATGCCCCATGCCCAGTACCTTCTTTTCCCACCCCTGAATTCCCCTTTTCAGCTTCCTTTTATATGTTTTCCTTGAAGGCAAGGACTGTCTTTCCTTTCCTTTTACTTATATTTGTATTTGCAGTGCTTAGCACAGTGTCTGGCACATAGTGCATGTTAACTGACTAGGCATTTGACTTTTTATTTCCCCTATAGACCAGTGACAATGATCATGCTTTGTTTTCAGCTTACAATTGGCCATACTTCAATCAGTGGAAGCAGAAGTTCTGAACACTGACCTCAGCTGGCACACCTCACAGCTAAGGGTATGTGTTCATCTAGCATAGTGTAATGGTAGTGTAAATTTGAAGATCTTCCCATCTATTAATAGGCCTACGTGACCTGCTTATGTCACAGGAAGCCTAAGTCACGTGTGGTGGGAGGAGCCTGCTGAATGAGTAGAACAGCAAGGGTGGAGCAGGAAATAGAGCAGTTAGAATGGTGGGAGGAGAGGAGTCAAGTAGGAAATTGTGAGTGTTTATTTGTGGGAAGGCCCCAGCAGGGGGGAAGGCTTTGGGATGGAGCGGCTCCCTGCTGTGATAATGCATATTAACTTCTTTGCTGCCTGGATGGATTGGACTTACTGGTTTTGGGATTCGGTTCTCTGGTGTCTGAATAAGTGTTGCTTCTGTCTTCTATATGGAGAGTCTATTATATTTTGTGATTCAGAAACCACGCTGGCATACACAATAGCAACTGTTGTGAATATTGCCTTGGTGATACACATAGGAAGGGCAGCTTTTCCAGATGTCTCACTGATTGTCCTTTTGCCTGTACTCTTCCAACAGGGTTTAGCTGAACACTTCCCCTACCCAAATCCTACACAAAATTTAAGGTCTTGTGTAAGCCTCACCCTCTTTGTGAAACCTTTCTTAACCACTTCACCCCACAGGAATCCAACCCTCCTCAGAAATATTATCTCTACCACTCATTTGGTGATTATCTTGTCCTCTTTAATGATCTTATGACATTGTATCATCCCATTAGAGTGTTGATGTCTTTTTTCCCCAGCTAGACTCTAACTTCTGTGATGTATAAAAAGTTTGAGAGACAGTTTCTGGGTTATTAATTATTTTATTAATCATGTTAGCAACAATTAAGAAAAAAGGGGTCAGTGACACTCTTGAATGCCAGAAGACCCCTCATGGAATCTATTCAATGCTTATATGCCCTTGGTGTTCCTGAGGTTGTCAATCAACTCTGATTGATTAACAATGAGAAGAATGAATATTATAATGGTGGGGGGTGCTTATTCTAATAAGGGTCTGGGGTAGGGCCTGACTCTGATCACTCAGTTTTGGTCAAACAGACTATCCAGGGCTGGGGAACTTGAGGCCTCAAGGCCACATGTGGCCCTCTAGGTCCTCAAGTGCAGCCCTTTGAACACAAACTTCATAGAACAAAGAGGGTGGGGAACCTGTGGCTTCAAGGCCACATGTGGCCTTGACTGATTTGTTGGGTCACACTTGAGAACCTAGAGGGCTACATGTACCCTCGAGGCTGCAGGTTCCCCATCCTTGATCTAGACATAAGGGTCTGCTCTGCCTGGACCTGGCTGAGGGGAACACAATGGGCCTGAATTCAACTTGGATTAAATTCTTTGTAAATTTCTCTAGTTGGGTGAGGCAACAGCTCCCACTCAGGATTGAAGGGCATGTACCCCAGGGATTTGTATAATCTCATCCATCAACAATGTCCTTCAGATGCTGCCTTGGCCTAGTAGAGAATGAGGATCTAGGAAGGGAGAAAAACCTGGATTTCCCTAATTGCTTATATATGGCTTGACTGATATTATTTAATAATAATTTCTTTCAGGTCTTTGAGGGCAGGGGCTGTAACTTATATTCTGTATCTGCTGTAGCATCTAGCACAGTGGTACATTTACTGAGTTCTCAGGAAAGTTACTTTAATTTGACTCTTGATATCTTCTGTTTTTATACTATACTCATTTCCAGATTATACTTTATTCTCTTCCCTCCCCACCCTGCACTCTTTCTCCAACTGAGCCATCCTTTGTAATAAAGAAAAATAGATAGACAAATGTGAAAAAAATTACTACATCTGATAGCATCTGCATCATTCTACTCTTTCCTCCCTCTCCCCATCTCCCCCTCTGTACTGAGAGGAGTTAAGTATATTTCATCATTTGTCCTCTGGGACCAAGATCGGTCAGTCATCACAATTAATCTGCCTTTAGTGTCTTTTATTTTCATTATTGTAATCATTATGTGTCATGTTCTTTGGGTTCTATTTATTTCCTTTTATGTCAAGGCATATGTTTTTCCCTGGATCTGGAATCAGAGCACCACGTTTGAGGAGGCAGCATGGCAAAATGGAGAAAACACCAGCTCAAGAGTCAGTCTCTTCCACCTCTTGCCCAGGTGACTGTTTGCTAGTCACTTAACCTCCCTGGATCTCAGTTTCCTCAACTGTAAAATGAGGAGGTTGGACTAAATGGTCTCTAAAGTCCTTTCTAGCTTTCAATCTATGAGTCCATGCTCTCAGTTTCTCATATCTGTCATTTCATATAGTGCAAGATTGTTCTATTACATTTGTATCAAAGGACTTCGATTAACCATGATTCTAAAGGACTGATGAAGAATGCCGCCCATCTCATGACAGAGAGATGATGGACAAATATGGAGAATTAGAAATGCATTTTTGTATATGGTCAATGTGGGAATTTTTTTCTTGACTGTACTTATATGATACAGAGTTTCTTCCTTTTTCTTTCTTCCTTCTTTCCTACTTACCTTGATCCCATCCCTTCCCTTCCCTTCCCTTCCTTTCCCTTCCCTTCCCTTCCCATCCCATCATTGGAAGAGGGCAGAGTAGTGGTAGCCTGAAGACCAAGAAAGGCCTTCTGCCAAAGGTGGTGGCACATAAGTATAGGCTTAAAGGAAACCAGGGATTATAAGAGGTTAGGAGGGAGACAGTCAGTGCAAAGTCATAGAAACAGGATGGAATGTCATATAGAAATTAATATACTGCGATTTGTTTTGCAATTGCCCAATTAATGGGTGCTGAATTTATTTATTCTTGCTGCTACAAAAAATTACTATAAATATTTGGGGCACGTACAGGACTTTTCTCGGTTTTTTTTATCTCCTTCAGGAACACGCCTAGCAGTAGGATCATAGTGTTAAAGGGTATGAACACTCTGGTGATTGTTCTTTCATGATTTTAAATTGTTTTCCAGAGCAGTTGGACCAATTCACTCCTCCATCAACAGTCTTTATCAACAGTGTGTCTGTCTTCCCACAGCCTTTCCTACATTGACTATTTATCTTTTGTCATCTTTGCCAACTTGCTTTGTATGAGGCAGAACTTCAGAGTTCTTTAAAAGTACAATTCTCCTATTATTTCACAAAATTGTATGCTGCTTGATCCCCCTTACCATGCATGAGAAAATTTTAAGTAGAACTGAAAACCTTAACCAACAGTTTTACTAATTTAACCAATCAGACTTTTGGGGATAGGAGGTAGATAGAGACCTTCTTTCTCTATGCTAGCCTCCAAAGTCTCTTTAAAGCTTATCTTTAGTCTTTTTACGTTGTTGATTTGAGGATGTAGGGGAAGGCTGCTTTAGAAAGGAGCCATTATGTTTTCCAAATCGTTCTTATTAGAATGACAGCCAATATCAAGACAGAGAAGAATATTTTGGCATAGCTCCAAAAGAGTACTTGGAGTTAGAGAATGAGGATGTGAATCCCAGATGTGCTCCTTATATTACCTTGGCCAGGTCATTTCCCCTCTCTTCACCTAAATCTTTATGTATATAAAATGAGAAGATTGGACTGTATTGGGGTTCTTAACTTAGTATTCACAGACTGCCCCCTACCCTACCCTGAAGAGGTCCATGGACAAATTTCAGGGGATACAGGAACTTGGGTTGGAAAAAAAAAATTACTTCTTTATTTTCACTAACCTCTAATAGAAATCCAAAATTTCCTTCAAGTATGAATTAAAAACAATAGCCACAACACCAACAAAAACAACACATTATTTTGAGAAAGGGGTCTATGGGATTGACCAATCTGCCCAAGGGCTCCATGTCACAACAAAGATTAAGAACCCCTGAACTAAATGATCTGTAGCATCTTTTCCAGCCCTAAATCTTTGATCCTCCCACAAGTTCATACATCCCCGCAGGAAAAAATACAGACTTCTCTCACAAAGGCTTTGCTCAATCTGGTCTACTAGTAACCTCTTTCTTTAAAATGTGATGTGATTTTTTAAAGCTGATGATAGGTGTTAGTTGGAAATCCTGGAACCAAAATCCAATTTATTCACTGGAAAGGTACAGCTGGGATAGCTATGGCATAAACTTTTCTCATTGAAACTCAAAAGACTCAGGCTTGGCACATGAAAGGCATTCAGAGACGACTGTTTGGCCTCAGCAGCTCATTCCCATTTTGGCACTTTTGCCTAACCTGCCTCCATGCCAACACAAACCCAGGCCTCATGATGAGATCAATATTTTTCCACTTGGAAATAAGTAAGGTCATTCTAGATGGTCTTCCAAATGAAGAAAGAAAGATTGCTCTTAAAAGACAGTGTGGTATAGAAGGGAAAATGATGTCTTAATTTTCCAAGTCTGAAAACTAAGCCGATTACATTAACTTTGATTCCTGACAAAACTCTAGACCAGGTTATAGAAGGGGAATTTTGCGGATATTTAGAAATAGAATAGGTGATCACAAAAAGCCAGGCTAGTGTGGCTTCTTCAGGAGCAAGTCATGCTAGACTAATTTCATTTTCTCTTTTGATGGGATTACTAGACTGCTGGGTCAGGAGAATGCAATAAAAATAATTTACATAGATTCTAGCAAAACATTTGATATAATCTTTCATGTCATTCTTGTAGAAAGCTAGTGGCCTAGCATCTGGTGGAAGCGTAGCTGGCTGAACAGCAAGAACCAAAGAGTAGTTATGCATGATTCAGTGTTAGCTTAGAAGGAGGTCTATAGTATAGTGCCCCAGGGATCTGTGCTATTTAACACTTTTGTCAACAACTTGCATAAAGGGATAGATGATATGTTTATCAAATGAGTACATCACATAAACATATGAAGGGTATGGATATGGTACTAATGTGTTGGATGACTGAATCACGATCCAAAGAGATCTTGCCAGAGTAGAATGTTGGACTAAAATCAAATCAGATGAAATTTACTAGGAATATAAATGTAAAATCTTACACCCAGGTTAAAATTAAAATCAGTTTCACAAACATAAGACAGAGGAAAAATGGCTAGATAATTCATCAGAAAACACCCAGGTTAAAATTAAAATCATCTGAACAAGTATGAGATAAGACAGGGATGGTTAGACAGAAGTTCATCAGAAAAAGTTTTTTTTTCCTTTTTTTCCCTTTCCTCCTTCCTTCCTTCCTTCCTTCCTCCATAAGCCCAACACAAATTTACAATGTGCTATCATAACCAAAAAAGTGAATGTGATCTCAGGCTGCATTAAGAGAGGATCCAAGACTAGGGAAGGAATAGTTTCCTGGTGAGATCTTATCTTGAATACTGTATTCAATTCTAGGTAGAAGATAACTAGAGGGCATCTAGAGGAGGGAACTAAGGTCATACACACCATTTGAGATCAAGCAGCTAATAGAACTAGAGATATTAGTCTTGAGAAGAGAAGATCTGGTTGTGATCTTGAAGCATTTGAAGAGCTTTGTCATCTAAGAAGGGATTCAATTGCTCTTCTGGCCTCAGAGCGCCAGTAAGTTGTAGGAGAAATTCTTATCCAGGTATAGTTGGGACTAGCTTCTCTGAGGTCTTTTCCAACTCTCTAATCCTGTGATTCTTTGTTTTTGGAAAAAAAAGCTTTTGACTTGGAGTCAGTAAAGTCTCAGGTTTAACTCTTGTCTCTGATAATAGCTGTGTGACGGGAGCCAATCTCCTTGATGTTCAATTTCTACACCTGTAGTATAACAACCCTTGTAGTTCCTATCTCATAGGACTAATGTGAGGATCAAATGAAATTACATATAATATGCAGGAGCTCCACTAATAATCTCAGTGTAGATTAAAGCTCGAATAGCTTTTAAAACTGCACTGAGGCTTCTGGGACATGCTGTATATGTAATATACGGTATTTTTCATACTCAAAATGTGCTGTTACATTTTATATAAATATTAGTCATTATCTTTAGCATCATCATAAAATAATCTTGATTTAAAACAGTGATTTAGAGAAGATACCAGTTACACTACAATACCTGGTCATCATCTTTCATCTATGTGTCACCCACCATTCACTCTTACTCTAACTAAACATGGCCCTCAAAAACCAATCACCCCATTGACAAGTATTTATTAAGTGCTTGTTATGTGCCAGGCACTGGGGATACAAAGACAGATATGAAGCAATTCTGACCCTCAAGAAGCTTATATTCTGTTGGGAGAAATAGCATGTACACAAGTAAGTATATATAGCACACATACAAAGAAAAGACAGGGTAATTTTAATGGAGGAGTGAAGGCAGGCTTTAGTAGCTGAGGGAATACAGAAAGGTTTCATGGAGGAGTTGATATTCGAGCCTGAGCTTTGAGGGAAGCTAGGGATTCCAAGATGTGGAGGTGAGAAAGGAATACATTCCTGGCATGTGGGACAGCCTGTGTAAAGATACGGACACTGGAAATCTCCATGTCATATGTGTGGAACAGTAAAATGGCCACCTTGGTAGACCTACAGTGCCTGAGCAGGAAGTATGTGTGATAAGCCTGGAAAAGGTAAGTTGCACACTTTAAAATATCCCATGATTTCATCAGTGTGGTTGCTTTCTACACCAATGCAGATCATAATCCTTATATGTTGTCATTGTCGCTTCTGATCTGCTGTGGAGATTAAAAAGGAATCGTCACAGGTTATCCAAACTTTGGCTTAGTCTGGTCCTCAAATGACAAAGGTAGTCTGTTGCTGGTCCTTAAACCAAATCTTTCCAGCTAAGTGGCATCTTCCAGAGCCTGTGCTCTGTGCTTATGGCTTCTAAATGACCTAAATAGCTGTGACCAATAATTGCAATTCTTCCCAAATCAATACTCATTCAATCAGTGCTGGAGGATAGAGAAGGAGGATAGAGAGGTCAACGATGCTTTGGCTTTTCTCTTTGGCTGTTCTCTCCCTTCAGGATGCTGAAATGCTCTTCTAAGTAGCCTTATTTCCATCTTCTTCCCCCGCTCACTACTCTTCATCTTCATCTGCCTTTCCCTCTCCCCATAATGACAGGGTTGGGTAGATTGGTGATGGTGGTGGTGAGGTTTTCTGGGGAAAGCCACTCCTGTTGCTTGTTTTTTTCTCTGTCTTGAGGCCTATAATTCAACATGTATACATACACCCATTATACTGCCTAACATTATTACGTTCATCAAGAGGGTTTTGTTGGTATTACCTTGATTTGTAACATTAAATCTCTTGTATTCTTGCCCCGTCTTTCTCTACCATCCTCATCCTTCTATCCTAAAACAGTACTAGTAATAATAGAAATCATCATCATCTTCATCACTGACATTTAGATTTGGCTTTAAGTAAATAAATATTTTAAGGTTTGCAAAGTAATTTTCAATCCAATCCAATAAACATTAAGTGCCTATTATGTGCCAGGCACTGTGCTAAACTCCGGGGGTACAATTAGTAAAAAGAAAGACAGTCTCTACCCTTAAGGAGTTTATATTCACACAAAAGGAGACAGGAAAGCAGTGGAAGGGGGGTCAGGGATGGGAATGGGCCACCATGTGGCCCATGGAGTTGAAACCAGGAGAGGCAGCAGATGGAAAGTGAGGTGAGCTGAATATAGTTTCTGCCTTCTATAAAGGAAGGCATTAGGAGGAGTTTGGTACTCTAGCTTCCATCCCTCTAATCAGAGGAGAGAGGAGGCTCAGGGTAGTGGAGTCAGTCAAGGCTTGAGTTAGCAGCACGGTGGTGAGTTCAGAAATGATGAACAGATCTTGGGACGGGGCATCTTATTCCACGGAGTTGAAACCAGACAGGGCAGCAGATGCAAAGTGGAGTGATCCGAAAGTCCAGTTTCTGCTCTCTATAAAAGAAGGCATTGGGACTTTCCACACATTGTCTGGTTTGATATTCATAGCAGCACAATAAGCTGGATACTACAGGGATTATTATTATTAATTATTACCATTTTACAAATGAGGAAACAAGTTTAAAGCAGTTACATGATTTACCTGTGGTCACATAACTAGTGGAACCCGGGTTTGAATCCCAGTTCTGTCATTGCTTGTCTGGCCTTGGGCAAGGCATTTAGCTTCTCTATAGCCTCAGTTTCTCCATCTGTAAAATGAGGGAGCTGGACTAGATGGTCTTTAAGGGCCCTTCCAGCTTTAAATCAATGAACCCATGATCTGGAGATTATTATATATAATGATAAAAATAAGTGTCAGAGGCAAGATTCAAACTCGAGTCTCACCTGACAGATCACCTGATAGACAGACTTTCTATTACACTAAGCTGGCTCTCATAATAGATATTTTACTGTTGTTATCATTGGACTCCTTGCCTGAATGGAGCTCACTCCTTTCTGGATTGCATAGAGGACCAAAAGCTAGGCCAGGAGTCCAAAAAGCCTGAGTTAGGATCCCACATCAGACATGTGCTAGTCATATGACTATGGCAACCTTATGCAACCTTCATCCTCTGAACCTCAGTTTTCTCATTTGTGAAATGGGGATAATAATAGCACTTACCTTACAAGCTTGTGGTGAGGATCAACTGAGAATATCTGTAAAGTACTTTTACAGATAGATTTTAATATTTTTATATTCTCACATAAATGTTAACTATTGATATAATACATCTCTCACACACAGTTTGCAAACCTTAACGGGCTCTAAAATGTAAGTTTTTTTAGCATTGTAATTATTTCTTTTGTCTGGAATTCCCTTGCTTATCCCTGTCCTCCAATTTCTACTGTTCTTCCACAGTACTTGCATGATGCCCTATACATGGGGGATAAAACCTCTTCATCAAAGAAACCTCTCTCCTACTTGACTCAGACTTCCTTTACTCCAGAATCTAGCTTATGGGAATGAAACATAATAATTTTCTAGCATAGTCTCATTTCTGTTACTAATTCATTCTTTTTTTCTGGTGGCACACTGTACTTACTACAAATTGAGATGCCAGGATGGTCTTCACCTGTGTGCCTCCCCTTCCTGGTTTTTTGATTAAAAATTAAAGAAACACTCATTCTCTCTCTCTCTCTCTCTCTCTCTCTCTCTCACACACACACACACACACTTCTCACACACATACTCTCTCTCACATACACACAGACACACATTCTCTCTCTCTCTCTCTCTCTCTCACAGACACACAGACACACATTCTCTCTCTCTCACACACACACACACACACACACTCACCCCAACAACTAAAATCTTTTTCGTATAAAGCTTGGAAGTGGAGACAGAGCACTTAGGGATCAATCTTAAGTGCCATGAACTCTGGTTCAAACTAAAGTTCTCTTATGTGCCCCGTCAGGCTGTGATTTACTGTGGCACTCCTGTCAAGAAGTGCCATACAGGGAAATCTCTGGGGAGGCAGAGAAGGATTTAGAGGCCAACCAGTGATTACTAGCAAATCAGATGCAGACTTCAATGCAGAATTTTCCCCTGTTGCTTTTAGAAGTTTAATAAACATCCATCTGCTGGGCTGTTTCTCCTTGTAGCTCTTCTCTTGTTCAAGTCCTGGGCCTGGATTCTATGGTTTAAGATTGCTTTTTCAAGGCCTTGCCCAGTTGTGGCTCTGGGACAAAGTGTTCTTTTTCCAGGCATGGTCTTTTTAATCCTGAGCCAGCCATGACATTCCCTCCTCCCCTCCTTTTTTGGCCATAATGTAAGCATGAATCTGAAAATGATCTGTATAAATAGGGTTTTATGGCTTTTTCCCCCTCCAACATCCTAGGAGGCCAGAAAAAAGAGAACAGAATTCCATCCTCCACCCTTTTTTCTTATTAACTTGATTTTAATTTCTTTTCCCAACAAAAATATTGAACAAATTCCCTCGTTTTCTGTTTTTCAGATGTGCCTAGAGCTAAGGGGGGGAGGGAAGCAAAACAAAACATGGCAGGCATATTTGGCTCAGGTGGGCAATACTAGTCTATAGGAGTTTCATACTTGAAGAGTTTGGTGTGGGGCTTTTGTTTCCTACCAACCCATATGGCAATGACTGAAAAAGCGCATTGATGTCACTGTGGGAGGGCCCTGAGTTATAACAGCCAAGAAAATGGCAGGTCAAGGTTGAGATGTGTTGGCAGAGACTTGCTTAAAGCAAAGTCGCGTTGCTACTGGCGGGACTGGAATAATTCTAACCAAATGTAATTTCCCAAGTACAATTCTCTTTCCAAGTTGACAAAAAAATTCACAAGAAAGATTCTAGAAATAGAACAAAGCACCTTACAACTAAATTCAAAGCAATCTTGGTTCTTCCCTGACTTCCAACTGGACCTCAGGAAAACAGGGAGCCAAAGCAACTAAGGGTTGAATAGCTTATTAATATATAACTGAAAGGTCCATTGTAATGTAGACCAGGGGTTGGCAATCTATAGCACAAATGTAAATTTGGCACAGATGAGGATTTAAAATGTCATGCCAGGACCTGCTGTAGGTAAAATTGTGAAGGCGATGTAACTAGGTATAGTAGAAACAGAATTATATGTAGAGTCAAAAGGCATAGGTTTGGGTCCTAGAACTACCATTTACTTTGACCATCAGCATATCACTTCATGTGTCTGAGACTCACTTTCTTCATCTGTAAAATGGAGACAATAACACCTGCAGTACCTATGTCACAAGGCCATTATGTGAATCAAATAAGATAATATTTAAATAAATACTTTGCCGCCATAACGTACTTGAGTCAGGAAGACCTGAGTTCAGATTTGGCTTCAGATATTTACTAGCTGTGTGACCCTGGGCAAGTCACTTAACCTCTGTTTGCCTCAGTTTCTTCATCTGTAAAATGGAGATAATAAGAATTCCTACCTGCCAGGATTGTTGTAAGGATCAAATAAGATAATAATTATAAATCATTCAGCACAGTGCCTGGCACATAGTGCAGTAGAAATGTTAGCTATTTTTAGATATTACTATTGTTACATAAAAATGAGTTCCCAGCAGACAAAATTTATCTCTGGCACCTTCCTGCCCCTCCATGTATTGTAATTCTTTAATGCAATGATATATGATGTTGTATATTTTAGTTATCTGAGTTTATGTCTTTTCCTTCAGTAGACTATATGCTTCTATGAGAGCAGAGACCATGTCTTATCTAAACTTTATATCTTCCCAATGTGCCTAGTTCATGCTCTACGCTCTTTCTGTGTGTTATAAATATTAAATGAACGAATGAGTGAATGCTCCTCTCTCCTCTCCAAAAATCGATCCTGTGTTCAAGTTTTGCT
The DNA here is from genome assembly GCF_011100635.1 of Trichosurus vulpecula. Classification (NCBI taxonomy): domain Eukaryota; kingdom Metazoa; phylum Chordata; class Mammalia; order Diprotodontia; family Phalangeridae; genus Trichosurus; species Trichosurus vulpecula. The sequence continues at coordinate 347,272,650 of NC_050574.1, forward strand.
TTCTCTTGGCAGTCCATTAAGCTGGGCTAAGGTATTTCTTTCAGATGGTTGTGCTGAGATCGGATATTTTGGGGTCTGTGGAATAATGCAAAACCTCACTACATGGGGTGGGAGTGAGAGAAAAAGAGAAAAGTTCACATCATTGTTCTTTTCCTCTTTCTGGTCCTTGCCAGGATCCTGAGGTTATGGGAAATCATCTTTCGCCCACTCCATTCCCCTCTATCCTTCCCCCTCTCCCATGCTCTTCTGGACTAGGCCTCGGCCAAACTGTTACAGGCAATTGACATCTGAGAGCAAGGGGAGGAGAGAAATGACCTGGGGCCATTCTCCAACCCCAAGATGTGACTAAGTGAAGACTTGGCATGCTACCTCTGAAAAGCTGCCAATTACTGATCTAGACCACAGAATACCAGACGTTTGGCTTATGTGGGAGTAGGGAGGGGGTTCTCCCACAATGGTTCAGTCAGATGTTACCCCAGCTTGACAATTCTTCCCAAAGAAAATGGTCTCTTGAGAGTCAAAGGTCTGAGACTGAAGAACCCAAGTGACAAAGTAACTAGGTATTCTGCTCCTGATGCTTTGAAAGTAACATAGTATCAGTGAGAGGAAACTTCGGGCTAGTCAGTAGAACTGAGTTCTGATGCTGACTTTGCCTCCAGCTACATTGGGCAAAATTTCTTCACCTTTAAGATAAAGGGGTTGAATTAGATCAGGGACTGTTCACCTGGTGTCAATGAACTTGTTTTTTAAAATATTTTGATAACTGTTTTTCAACAAAATTGATTTCTAACAAATGTAATAGTAACTCATTCCTCTAATTCTTTTTTTATGTTTGTTTTGTTTTGGAGGCAATCGGAGTTACTTAACATGCCCAGGGTCACATGTCTAGGAAGTTTCTGAGACCAAATTTCAGCTCTGGTCCTCCTGACTCCAGGGTCAGCTGCTCCATGCACTTCACCACCTAGCTGCCCCTAATTAGGTTTCCAAGTTATAAACACACACACACACACACACACACACACCCCTCTAGAACTAGAACAAAGCACCTTACAACCAAACCAAAAGCATTCTTGATTCTTCCCAGACTCCCAGTTAGGCTTCAGGAAACTAGACAGCCAAAGCAACTAAGAGATGAACAGCTTATTAACATATAACAAAAGATTCATTATAATGTAGACCAGAGGTTGGCAATCTACAGCATCTAGACCAAGTGATGATTTATTTAGATTAGTGATGTCAAACTAAGATAGAAAGGGGGACCACTGAACCGTACTGGGGATCCTTGCAGGCCACATATTGACTTAGTTTTAAAATGTAACATACATGCTTTATCATATCAATTTAAATATTTCTCAGTTACATTGTAATGGTTTGGGCCACCCTCGGGAGTGTTGTGAGCTTTGTAAGGCTTGCAGGTTGTGTGTTTGACATCCCTGACTTAAAATCTGAGGTATCAGACCTTGGATCTAAATCACAGGCAAGTCTCTGCCAGTGGATCTTGACATTGACCTGCCATTTCCTTGGCTCTTCCAACTCAGGGCCCTCCCACAGTGACATCAATGCCTTTTTCAGGCATTGCCATGTGCATTGGTAGGAAACACCAAACTCCTTGAGTAAGAGACTCCCACAGATCAGAACTGCCAGAGCAGTCCAGTACCACCCACCTGAGCCAAGTATGTCTGCCATATCCCCTTCCCCCACCCCTAGCTCTGGGTACATCTGAAAAATAGAAAACGGAGGGAAACTGTTCAATATTTTTGTTGGGAAAAGCAACTAAAATCAAGCTGACAACAGACTCATTCTAGGGCCCACTTTAGGCAAATTTGTGAAGGAGATGTAGAGATTTTGTCAGACTCCCAAAGGGGACCATGACATAAGAGGTTTAGAAGCACTGGACTAGATGACCTCTAAGGCCTCTTCTCTCTTTAGGATTCAGTGGGTTCTTTGATAGAGGTATAATGTCTGGGGTCACATAACCTAAACTGTAGTTTTTGAAGCAATATATCCTCATATTCTGTAACTTTTATCATCCCTTAAATGAAACTTATTTGGGAACCAGAAGAAGCCTAATATAAAGAGGTAATAGGCACAGTGTTTGCCTTGAAGGATATGAAACTGTTCTGAAAGCAGGAGGAGAATAAGGAGAAAGTTTTCCCGGGATCAGAAACACTTTGAAGAAACTGCACTGCCTTTTTAGCTCACTGGAAACACTTCTTTCATTTGGGTCAAACAATTGACCCATAGCATCATCATCATTCTCACTGTCATCATAGCTAGCATTTTTAAAGTGCTGTAAGGTATGCAAAACATGTTATAATTATTATCTCATTTCATCCTCAAAACAACCTTAGGAGGGCAGTGCTCCCCATTTTATAGATGAGAAAACTGAGGCAGACAGAGGTTAAGTGACTTGCCTAGGGACACACAACTAGCAAGTAAGTGTTTGAAGCCAGATTTAAAATCAGTTCTTCCTAACTCCAGGTCCAAAGTTCTGTCCTCTCTGCCATATTTTTTTGGTCTATGCCAATGATTCCATTGTTCTAAAGGGAATTACTGGTATGGGAAACTTTCAAGCAACTCATCTGTCACTTAGGGTGTTGGAGAATTGCCTTGGGCACTGAGATGTTAAATATCTTGCCCTAGTTTCCTGATTTGAACTCAGGACTCCTTAACTTTGAGACCAAATCTCGGTCTTCTCTGAACACTGCTTCTCTCATTAAGTGGAGCTGTCAAAAATGCCCCCTATTGATTAATACAATAGATGAATTTCCCCTTCATGAACAGAGGCCTATGGGTAAAACGAATTTACCCTCATATCTAGTTTCATGCTGTTGCCCACCCTATCTTTCAGAGAGACAACGATATAACTACTCTCATCTTACCCCATTACAGACTCAAAATATTAGAGCAAGGTCCTTAATTAGACCTTGTTATTACACATCAGAGCCCCATCTTTCTAAGGAATGAGATGGTATGGAGGGCCTCTATTTCTTCTTTTTGACAAGGATGTGGCTGCCACTCAGGTAACCAGGGCACTGCAATGCCCAGGAAGATACATAAACTTAGAAGGTTTTTCTCAGTCATCTACATGCTAACTGATGCCTCTTCTTTCTCAGGCTGCTCTGGCCACATATAATCTCAAAAACAATAAAATTGTTTTCAGCAAGCCCAGTGTCTCTAGTTTAATGATCTCCGAGCTCAGCAATAACAGTCATATTCTGGTGTGTTTGAGGGCAAACAAACATTTTCTAAGTGTCTGGGGAATCTCCTGTGTTAGAAATCAGAGAACAACTTCCTTATTACTATAGCTGCTAAGAATGTGGAAACAAAAGAGGCTGCTCACAAATTCTATATTATTTATGCTGCTTTGACAACCTTTAATGTAACTTTGGGAGGCCCAGCTAAAAGAGTCCAAAGGTTTTGCCGTGTATAATGTTTTGTAAATTTAGGAGAGGCTGAATACTGGATACTTCTAAGCTTCAGAAGGAGATTGACAGTTTTATAAAATGAAATGCTTGCCTTCTCTTTGGGTCAGCTTTGGTATGAGGCCTAATCTCAGGTCTGACCTTCTCCTGGCTGCCCTACCAGTGACCTCAACCTGACCCTGGTTAAACCATGCTCTTCTGAGTAACAAATGTATATTGGGGAGGCAAGGGGTGGGGGAAGAAGGGGAGCAGACAGTTGGGGAGCTTGGTAAGAATCAACCCAAGGTTTGTTTTACCACAGTGGAGACATTGTGGTCTTATTTGAATCACTTTCAGCTTTACATGCACTTTGGTTTTCTGATAAATGCACCGCTATTTGCCCAGGGGGTGAAATGAGTCTGCCTAGATCAGCCACAAATAGGGTTCTGGCTGGAGATAAGTTTCCTGAGAAAAAAGTTTTGGTTCACCCCTTCTCTGACATGATAGGGTTGCCCACTCTCCCCTTTCTCTAGCCCACTCTGATTACTCTAAGTTTGGGTTACATAACTTCTTAGTCAAATTAAGCTCAGCCAGGGTTCAAATTGGACATTTTCTGGAGGTTTTGTTGCTGGGGAGGCAGTCACCTCCAAAATAGAAATTCATATAAATTATTTTATAGGAAATCCATCTGCAGCCCTTCATATCTTGGTCTCCCTTTTAAGATGTAGTCCTTCCATTCTCAACAATCAATTCTGTCTTAGGCCTATTCATTTGTGTCTTCGGTCTCCAATCTTTTCACCCTTTTCCTGGGATTCAAAATTGGACTTGGGGAACAACATATGAGTTGTATGTTCATATCCCAACTGATGTTGCTTTCTTCTGATTTTTCTTCACATACAGTTATGAGCTTCTCCATGATCCTATGTTATTAGACAAGATGGCCAACTTCTTCTTGTGTCCTTAGCTCATACGTTGTAGGCATCATCATCAGCATCATAATGAGCATTTATCTAGCACCTACTATGTGCCAAGTGCCATAGTAAGTACTTTACAAATATTATCTCATTAGGTTCTCGTAATAACCCGGTGAAAGTAAGTGCTATTATTATCCCCATTTTATAACTGAGGAAACTGAAGCAAACAAAGGTTAAGTGACTTGCCCAAGGTCACACAGCTAGTAAGTGTCTGAAGTCAGATGTGAACTTAAGACTCCCTGATTCCAGGCCCAGTTCTTTACCCACTGTGCTACCAAGGACAGTAGTGAGATTATTCAGCAATCATTAATCCTCGCCTCTATTACTCATAAATAACTGTGCTGGTCTCCAGGCTACTTGAAAAATACCTCGGAATTTCTAGGAGTGCTCAATGAGCGCTGATCAGTTTAAGAACAAAACAATTTCACAAGTTGGTGTTAAGTTCTTTAGTATCTAACTCTTACAAAGTTGAAGTTGAAGGGACACTCAAAATGCTGTCTTCGGTGGAAATAGTGAGGAGGGAAATAAACTCATCAGGGAAACTTACAAGGAAATCCTTAGATGAGTTTTCACAAGTCAAAAATTTGGAAAGGAAAATGCAAAATCTGGTTTTCTCATGGACAATCTCATAAATGTGGAAGGACAAAAAGGCATCCTGGAAGCTAATCAACTCTCTTTCTCGTGGCTCCCTGCTCATGGCAGCATCTGCTATGGGGTTCTGGTCAGAGTGGCCCAGCTGGCAGATGATGGTTTTTGATGAAAGGACAATTGGTTTGGAAATAACCAGTGCTCTCTGTGAGTAGTGGTTATGGTCAACAGTGCGAAAGCCTTTTATTGCCTATTTGGTAAGAACTTGATTTTACAGTGAAGCCCATGGGGAAGTGATACATGATAAGCTTCTCTGTGAGCAGTAGTTCCCCAATTCACATAAGTGAAACCTCATTTATTTAGATTATGTTAAAACAGAATCTGATCATTCTGACATCTCTCATATGCAAATAATTTTTGGGCAGGGTCCAGACATGGTTCATCTGTGTGGGGAACTCCTGTGTGCAAACTCCCTCCACTGGTGCATATCAGCACTTATCCTAATTTATAGAGTTGCCCTGGGCCCTGAGAGGTTAATCTACTTACTGATGGTCACACAGGTATTTGTGTCAAAGCCAGGACTTGAGTAGGACTCTTCCTGCTCCAAGGGCAAGCCTCCATTCTCTGTACCTCACTACCTTTCAGCATACATTTTGTTAAGGTCAAAATAATGTATTGACCTCAAAGAAAGATGAGACCCTTACTACTTGTCACTAATTCTTCCATTCATTTCTCTCTATTGCATTTCTCATAGGTGTTATTAAAAACTTTCCCACTTTCCTCAGGCTCTCAACTCTAAGAGATGACTTCTCCTACTTAGGTGGCAGCCATTGGTTTAAGCTCACTCAGCCTCTCTATTCCCCAGCTCAAAATTGTCTTCATTTTCCCCATCCTTTCCTCCTTTTCCTTTATCTTGCAGAAAGTGTTGTCCTTCCTCCTTTCCAAGGCATTTATGCCCTTTTCTATGTCCTTATGTCCTTGGTGTCATCTCCTCCTGATTCCTTAGGGTTCCTATTTCATCAATCACTCTCTCTCTCTCTCACTCTCTCCTTCCCTCCTCCCTTCCTCTCTCTTTCTCTGTCTCCCTCTCTCCTCTTCTGCTAGTTCTTTCCTACTGCATCACAAAGTTAGATCTCCCTTACAATAATAATAATTTTAAAAATTCCCTTGACCCTGCTATCTATTCCAACTGCTGTCCTACTTATCTCTTTCCTTTCATTTCCAAACTTCTCAAAAGAATAGTCTGTATGTGCTCTTCTTCTCTACCTTACCATTCACTCACTCCTTAATAAAATCTTGTCCTCAGCTCTCTTCTCTTTCTACATTCTCTACCTGGCTGATCTCATCTACTCTCATCCCTGTCACATCTATGCAGTCTTTATCCCTAATCCTACTCCCTCTCTCGAATTTCGATCCTACATTTCCAGTTGTCAGCTGGACAACTCCATTTGAATGTCTCGGTAGTACTTCAAATTCAACATGTCTAAAATAGAATTTATCATCTCTCTCCCCCAAAATAGTTCCTCCTCATCAGCTTCCATAATGGTTAATGGCACCTCCTGGGCTTTGCCTTTTACCCTATATCTAACAGCCCTCTGGGGCTTTCTGTCCACCATACAGCTGGAACTTCCTATATGCATTGTCTTCTCCATGGGAGCAGGGACTTTCTTATCTATTTGTATGTTCAGAGCTTAGCAACTGAAAAATGTTATTCATTCACTCACTCCTATTCATTCATTCCTTCTCCCAGTCACCCAGGGTTTGAAGCTTTAGTGTTGTTATTCCTTCCTTTCCCTTGTCTGGCATATCTAGCTGCCAGATCCAATATAATCACCCTTTGTAGTGAATCCATCTCCTCCTTTCCACTCCCACTCCCACAAAATCCAAGCATTTAGAGTCATCAACAAGCACTTATTAAGGACCACAGGCTTCGGTATATTACAATAACCTTATAACTTGTTTTCTGCCATTCAATCCCTCTCCCATTTCCTACAGCAATTTGTACTCATCTTATGGCCCTTATACATACTTCCTTTCCTTGCAATTATATATGTACATGTCTAATCTCCCCTTTTAGCAAGCTAGCCTAGCTGAAGTAGTAGGGCATCCTGGAGGAGAGACAGGAGGCAGAATGTGCCAGGCAAATCAAACCACCATCACCATTTCAGCCACAGCCTCTCTTCAGACTCAGATGAAGATACTCTAGGACCCTGGACCCCAGAATCTTGGCAATAACCATACCCTCCAGACCACTGGTCCTACTTCCAGCCCAGCCTCTGAAGCCATGGGGCCAGGAAGGGCAAGGTGGAGAGAGGAAACCCCTGTGGAGAAAGGCCCAGACATCCCCAAACAACTGCTGACCAGCTGCTACCTTTGTGACAAGCAAGCCAACTCAACTAAAGAATGGAAGAACATTGGGGAAGAGACAGGAGGCAGTGTGTCCCAGGCAAGTCAAACCACCACCACCACCATCTTCTGGATGAAGATAGTCAAAGATCATCATTGCCAAGAGTCTTAGGAATAACATTGCTCTCCAGACCATCAGTATTGCTTCTAGCCCAGGCCCTATAGCCATCACTGGGAGGCGGGGGGGGGGGGAGGGGGGGGAGAAATTGCTGTGCTGCTTCTTTTTTTTGCTGACCAGCTGCTACTTAGGGGCACATAAGCCTAAGAGCTCTGGAATTTGCAGCACTTCCTGCATCACTGAATCTGCTTCCAAGCCAGCCCCTCTTAGCCATCGGCTTGGGAAACAGTCCTCATAATGATGTGGCCTCCACTGTTTCTGCAACTGTTGAGGCCGTAGCTACTGAAGACCCAGAAAAAGAATTTCTTGTCACTGTGGTTCTTCATTCTGTTAAATGGTTCAACATCAGAAACTGATATGATTTTATCAGTGGAAAATGACATTAAAGAAAAAACATTGGGGCAGCTAGGTGGCACAGTGAATAGAGGATCATCCCTGGAGTCAGGAGGACCTGAGTTCAAATCTGAACTCAGACACTTGACACAGTAAGGATGTAAGTACATAAGCTTACAAAGTAAGCTTTGCGACCTTGGGCAAGTCACTTAAGCCCAATTGCCTTGCCTTCCCCCCTCCAAAAAAAAAAAAGGAAAAGGAAAAGAAAGAGAAAAAGAAAAAAGAAAAACCATTGCCATCTGCTTTGACCTTGTACCATAAGGACTATGGGAGCTTTCCACCTGACTTACCTCTGAAACATCCTATGTATGTCAATTCTCCCATTTGAATATGAGTTCTTTGAAAGCAGGGACTGCTTACTTTTCTGTTTGTATCTTCAGTGCTTACCACTGTGTTTTGTCCACAGTAAAGGCACATTCATTCATTTGCTCATGTCCTCCTGACTCCAGGCTTGGCACTCCATCCGCTGCATCCCCTAGCAGCCATACTAGACTGAAAGCCTCATGAGGGCAAGGGAGAGGCTTTCTCATCTTGTTCCTTCTATAGCATCTTGAATAAAAAATAGTCAGTACTGAAAAAAAATTGGTTTAAAGGAACAACTTATTTCTATCACTTCCACTTTATCATCTTCAACTTCTCCCTTATTTTTAGTGTCAATCCTATTCTCAAGTTCTTCTTCCAACCTGAATAAATCTTTGAGAGGATCTCAGTCAATAAACTGTGGGGCCTCTTCTAATTTTAAAGTTCTATAATTCCATGACCTTCAGAAGTATACATGCATTCTAAAATACAGGTTTCCTTGGGATCATAGGATTTCTGAGATGGAAGAGACCTTAGATCAGCTAGTCCTACCCAACCATTTTACAGATGAGGAAACCAATGCCCAGAAAGAAGTGACTTATCCAAGGTCACACAGCTAATATCTGGTAGAGCCAGGATATGAACCTTGGCCCTCTGACTTTTAGCACTTTAGCACTCTTTACGCTGTCCCACATTGATTCAAGTCTGTTAGTTACAACTTTTGGATTCAATATAACGCATATCATCTTAAAAGGAAGGACGTGCTGGAGCTGGCTGGCAGATGTTGAATGTTCAGCATGAGCATTTACACTGGCAAATGTTGGCAAATGTTACGATTCAGGGCTTGATTTATTGTTTTGTTGTTTATCTAGATTTAATAAAATGATGGAGAAAACATTAAACTTAAAAGTAGGCCCGGGAGGGAGGGGGAGAAAATTTGGAACTCAAAACCTTTTGGAACTGAATGTCTTAAACTAAAAATAAATTAATAAAATTTAAATAAAGAAATAAAACAACAACAACAAAGTAGGCCTGGCATACTTTTTTGTGCAGAGCCAGTTAAATATTTACCAACACATTCCCACTTAAAAGCCCCATGGTATAGTAGAACAAATTGAATAGCAAACCAGGATACCTGGGTTCTAAGCTAGGCCCTGTCACTAACTAGCTCAACCAACTAATGGCTCAAGTTCTTTGGACTTCAGTTTCCTTAACTACTTATAACACACAGAACCATTACTGGGCCTCAGAGAGGTAGAGGTAGCGAGGGTGGGGGTGATTTGCCCTCTCCCTCTTCACTATAAGGCCCCTCTCAGCTCTGGACCCATGCATACAGACTGAATTCATTCCCAGGCAGGGGGTGGGGTGGGAATCTAGCCTCCAAAGAAAGGGGTTCAGCTCTTTCTCCACTTCAGATTCTTTGTGTGCCCACCTCAGAGCATACAAAGTTTTGATATGACTCATGGTTAAGGTCTCCCCCAAAAGGAAAGGTAGAAAAGTATTTAATGTACAATGGAAATGGAGTATAAGACAACTACTCGTTTCCTCCACAGAAAAAAAACACAAGCATACAATTGACAACCTTTAATAAGCGGCAGTCACTTATATCTACTATTATATCATCTCATGTGGGTGATACTTAACAAAACATGGAGCAGTTTTCAGGACTGCTAAAAAGACATCTCACCTTTGTCTAGACTATGCACTGTCCAAATTATTCCTTCCACATCCATGTCTTGTGGCAAGCCAAGCTGGGGTTGGTGGTCATATTCTCTAATGTAGAAACTCCTCCTGTTGTTAGTCAGCTTTGAATGAGGGACCCAGGAGCTCCTTCCTCTTAAATTCGCAGAGTTGCCTCCTAGATTAGAGATTCCCATTTTGGGATCACTGTTTGGTCACCTATGATCGGGAAAGAAACACAAAGCAGAAAAGGTAGCCAAGGACCTAAGATCTATGCTCAGCCCATTCAGCTTTGGCTGCCGTGTGCTCGCATACACCATACTGCTGGAGAAGGGAAGGTCAAACTTGTCCCTCTCCCAGCCCTCTAAGATGAGTCTTGAAGAGTTCTGACATCCTCAGCATTGTTGTTGTTGTTAATTCGCTGCTTTTGAAGAGGACCAATGATATCACGATATTGGGCTCTGGGTACAGTGTGTTAAAATAATAAAATAGCAGATGATGGGAGATGTCTTGACTTTTGAATGCATTGGATTTAAGTGAGGCAGATTTGTGCAAAGTTGTCAGCCTCAATCTTTCTTATGAGAAAGAGAAAGAAGAAGAGGGCAGGGTTATTCTCCTTTAAGGTCTACTGAGTAGATCATCCTGGCTTAGTAGACGGTCTTTGCTGCCATCATGGGAGAAAGGTACTAATAAGGGGACTACTTTAGTATTCCAAAGTGTCCAAGTCCTTCAGCGATGAGCCACATGTGTTTGGCCAGAAGGAGTCAAGGCAGCTCAGCGCATACTCCCATAGGATGGTCCTGGTAGTTTCATATCTATGTATGTCCCACAGGAAGAGTTCATAGCCAATTGCCGCTACATATAAAACAGAATTTTTTTATTAGATGATTTCTAAGATTCATTTTAGTGCCAAAACTCTATGGATACAGCAATAACAAAGTAATGTTTCTCACTAGGCTTCTTAATTTTCCATGTAATAATAAAAGCTCATCAGGATAGGTAGAATTATGTAGTAGATAGAAATCCAGCCTCAAAGTCAAGAAGATCTGGATTCAAGTTTTGTCTCTGACATACTGACTGTGACCCTGGACAAGTTGACTTAACCTTTCAGTTTCCCCAGGCAACTCTCTGAGGCTATAAGTATCAGAGAACGGGAAGTAGAAGGAAGAACTCATCAGAAGTTCCCCCATATCAATGAAATCCCAAGTCCAGTCCCACCTATCCGAAAGTTAAATCATGATTCTGTGAATGCATACTGCTGCACACTTAGAATTCATTATCAACATAAAAAAATTTTCCCCACTCACATTTCATCTTCTCACAATCTGCCACTTCACAAGCCACTTACAAAATTTGCAGAGACCCATCTAACTGCCAAAAATCACAATGGAATTCTATAGCAGAGAGTCTTATTACATAGCATTTCTATCCCTCCTCCCTTTAGTAATGAAGTCAATTTAAGACAATGCTCTGTTTTTTAGTTGAACTCCAATAAAATATGCTAATATATCTGTGATCTCATTGCAGATGTATAGTGGAAAGAACACTGGTTTAGCAGCAAGAGGACCTGGGTTCACATACCACCTGTTACTACCTGTGTGATCTTGGACAAGTCACTTAACTCCTGTGGGCCTAAGTATCTTCATTTGTAAAATAAGGGTACTAGACTAGATCAGGAGTATCAAACACAGTGAACCAGATTAAAATGTAATTGGGAAATATTTAACAAAATAAGTAAAAATACAATAGAACATAGATAATGTTAATATGTGGTTTTCTAAGTCAATGTGCAGCTTTCAGGGATTTTTATGAAAGGTTTAGTGGTCCTGCTTTCTATTGGAGCTTGATACCATTTGAATACTGATACCACACTAGATTGTTTCAGAGATCTAACCCTTCTAATACCAGATTGATGATCCCATGATCCATTCATGCGTGGTCATCCTATGTGACCCCCATCTATGCAATGTACTAAGTGTTTTGTGTCCTCTTGACATTGCTAGGATACCAGCGGAGCATATGGCTTGTCCCTCACTATTGCTAAATGACTGGCCCATCTTTTTTGGTCATACTTTCTCTTTGGTTACAACCTTTATACCACTTTTCAATGGTTCCTTGTTTATAATCTGTCAGCCTATTCAAGCTCACCGTGTACCACTCTCCATCAAATTCCTTAGGGAAAATAATGATTTTTTGTCAAGAAAATATAGTGATATAACTTGAGACTTTGCTTTTAATATTCATTGTTATATAATGTAGCATCATTGTGAAATAGAATCTTTTGGTTGACTCTTTTTACTTAATAATTCTCAGAGATAATCATATTTCATAATTTATATTGTTATTGTTAAGTCATTTCAGTTGTGTCCCACTCTTTGTGACACCATTTGGGGTTTTCTTGACAAAGATACTGGAGTGGTTTGACATTTCTTTCTCCAGCTCATTTTACAGATGAAGAAGATAAATGGGGTTAGTGCTTGAGGCCTGATTTGAACTCAGAGATATGAGTCTTCCTGACTCTATGCCTGGTACTTTATCCACTGAGCTATTTAGTTGCCTCATTTTTGAAAAAAAATCTATATTTTTGACTTTTTTTTTTACTTAGGTTTTACTTTCATTAGAAAATTCTTAACTTATCTTCCTTGGTCACTTTGGCTAAATCTGCCTGTCCCACCAATGCTTCAAAAGCCATGCATTTAACTTTAAGCATCAACTTATGAGCCTAGTAATAGAACATCTGGGCTATGTATATGTGTCCAGGACTCTGTGTGACTAATCACCAACTCAGCACTAGAGTTGGTTGTTGTTTCTCATGCAAGGCTGTCTCTGGTCCAGGCTGGTCCAAAAGAGCTGGCCATCAGCAGCAATCTGGTGACTATATTTTCCCAGGTGCCATCACATTCAAGGAAAAGTTGAATTCATGCCACTAGCTGAACATCTTTGAGTCAAGGAGTAAAAATGTGTCATTGTTAACATCTCCCTTCTCTACACATTCACAGCACTCTAGGGAGGCTTATTGATCTGCTTGAGCTTAACTCAAGAAATCCAGAGATAGATTAGAGCACAAGGCGCACATTTTCTGGTTCTCTGTTTCACATATCTGCTTATAAGTAATTTTCCAAAGTGTAGAGGGGTGAGTTAATATGTATACCAGACCTTGCCCTTTGTCCAGGACTACAGAAATAGAGATTGCGGAAGACTGAAACATCTGGAACGCATTGTCATAAATACAGATATGTATCTACATTCATAAATACACACAATACATACACATACAATATACAATATAGACATATCATATAATAAGATACATGTATATTTTAAGATAGAGTGGTATAATCCTAGGTATATAATAGAAAAAGGAGAGCCTTTAGAATAATTCTCAAAGCCGTGTTTTGAACCGTGTGCATGTATATGAGTGTGAGTGTTTTTGTATATGTTAGACATGTGTATTAGTGTACTCTGGGAATATGCATTAGTGTTAGGGTGTTCCGGGAATACTCTGGGCTATTTCTTCCCTCCATGAATAAACCCACTTTTTTGTCACAAAACTTTCAAAATTTTAGTTCTTAAGGCACACATTTAAATCTAGGGTTGTCAACTATATTTTGCCAAGGAACTATTTAAAACTTGAAATATATTGATTAAATCCATAAATACTGGTCAGAGATGGAAGACAAGGATATGGAATACCCTTGGGATAAATGAATATTGGGGAAATAGTGGAGCTAAATTACCTGAAATTAAACTCATTTTCATATCAAAATCATTGCTACAGGTAGTAAATACTTTATATATATATGCACCTATATATATATATACACATATATATGTATATATATATGTAATGTTGTATTTCAGAGGGGGAAAATATTGCAAGGAACTATTCCCCTATTCTTCTCATGTGGTACTACGAATACAGTTTGGGAAATGGTTTAAGGAATAACCAGAAAGATTTAAGAAATAACTTCTTTGGCAGGGAAGATGAACACTGTTCTGCATTTCGATTACGCAATAGACACTAAAGTAAGGTCAGCCTCTGACCCTTGGCTTAACGCACAGATTCCATGTTCCATTCAAGTCTTTGGTGAAAGAAACACGAATAATACCTCTTTCTGAAGCTTTTGCCATCTCAGGCACAGACTTGTTGGCTGCTGCAATAGGACGAGCTTGTTGATCCATGCCCACTTCTCAGGAAGCAACTTGTAAGATAGCAGTCAGTAAAAAAGGTTATTCATTTTCTGAGTTATAAATTTAGCATGGAAATCTTGCCTCAGGAGTACAAAAGAGTTAAATTCTGTTCTTTCTAAGGAAGGCCAGAAGTTGGAGTTTACTTTCCAACTCCCAGCAAATTGACACAATTATCTGATTCTAATTTCGTTTGAATCAAACACTCTCACTATAGCCCCCAAACCTCTTCCTCCACGCCCCCCCCCAACAGTCAGGTGATTCTGCTTATCCTAAACTAGACCCAGATTGCATTTGCTCGTGATCAGAAAACAACCCTCACAATCATGTGAATCTACTTTGTCTGGGAGATGTTTCTTTGATTATCAGCGTCTCTTTTGCCTGGGATAAGTCTATATGTCTCCATTCTGTCTGGGGTTGAAGAAAGTGGAATTACATTGGTGGGATGGAATGTAGAAGATTAGTTTCATTTGTTTGGTTTGAGTCTAAAGCCAAAAATGACACTTGCAATGGAATTCATTTATAGCCTCTTGCTGCCCCCTGGTGGAAGAACAATGGAATATATAAATTATAATGCAAATAAATACTAAACCAGGCTTTTACTCCCTAGTCCAGGGCTGTCCAACCTTAGGTTATCTTAGGGTCACATTAAAATAAAATAATTATTCAAGGGCTGCACCCAGAATAAAAAATACAATACGCTAATAGAAAGTGGGGGGATGAGCGTCATCAATACGACAAGCGAAAGCACAAAGCAGGAAAGCAAACACAAAATAACAAAGAGACAACACAAAAGTCTAAAGGCAGGTGCATACTGACTAGTCTTCATCATACAGACGGAACGCATCCCACAGATCCGATTGAAAATTCCGTGTGATATGTTCCGTCCGTAACACTGCTTAAAAACACCAAAGAAAATTAACATCAACGAGATTCTTTATTAGCGATGGAATTAAAAAACCTAATACACATTCCATGCAAATTATTAGTTTATTTTTTCGCTTGTGAAAATTAAAACCCACAAGTGGGTCGCATAAAATCACACTGCGGGCTGGATTTTGGACAGCCCTGCTGTAGTCTATATAAAAGCAGTCTAGATTGGGAGTACAAGTGTGGCATTAAAATACATAGATATAATTGCGTGGGTAGCCCCTGAGCACTTGTGTAACATAAAATCTGGTTTTAGGGTTCAAAAATATTTTAAAGCTATGCTGGTAGTATGGATTATCACTATTCTTTTAGCTCTGTTTAGTAGCCTTCTATGACAGCAGAGCATGTAACATAATTGGAACTGTCCAGAAGTGGAAGGTTATGACTTCCCTGGCCCTAGAGACCCAGAGGTGGGACCAACTTTTCCATCCTCTAGGGTCCCTCAGTTGCTGAAGGCCTCCACTGCCTTCTCCCTCTGCTTCCTCCTCCTTTCCCCTCTATCATGAGGTTCTGGTACAGAGGAAGTAGATTTGTCTGGTGACAGCCTGAAGTTTTTCTGTGAACCTCTTCTGGACTCTCTGCAACACTGCTTCCATTGCTGCGGTGATGCATCTGCTTGGCAGAACCCATTTTCTGTCTGAAATAGGTATTCGGTAGGCTTTCCTCCTACCTGATCCCACAAGGCCTGTCTCCAGACATGGGACTTCATTTGATTACAGTCAAGCCAAGTGAAAAAAAAATCAACTGGCCTTTTCCCCCCACTTTGACATCTTTGGTTACATTCTTTGCTTTCCATAATTCAGCTTGTATCTTATATGTGTGGCCCTGGGGGCTCTTGTTGATTTGGGCAAGGAAAGCAAAAAATTAACATTTTGAATTTTAAAGGGATGTGCCTCTGGTCATCAGTCTTTAAAGCAGAGGTGGGGAACCTGGGGCCTTGAGACCATGTGTGGCCCTCTAGGTCCTCAAGTGTGGCTCTTTGACTATTTGGATTCAAAGGGTCACACTTGAAGACCTAGAGGGCCACCCCTGCTTTAAAACTCTACTGCTGGTTCTTCAAGTCAATATATCCATTTGGAATAATGCTTCTTTAGCCAAGAAGATAAGACCAGCAAGGTTGTTCTGTATTTTAGGGGAAGAGAAAAGACTTGTATAAAAGGATCACTTTGGAAAATTTGTATGTTTTGAGTAAACTTTTTTTAAAAATTAAATTTGGTTAAGTTTTAGTTTCTTTAGTTTGATAAACCAAAAATTATATCTTTTATGGTTGAATATCCAATACGTTTGCCTCTAAAAAATAAAACAAAATTTCCCATCTGTATATTCTAATGAAATGTGCTATACATATCTTTAATCATAGATCTAGAAAGAAATCCAAAAGTCATTTAGCCCATTCCTCTCATTTGACAGATGAGGAAACTGAGTCCTCGAAATCATAACTTGATCACAGAGGTAGGATATGAACCTACATCCTCTGATTCCAGTCAGTGTTCTTTCCCCTGTACCACAGTAGCCCCTTCTTTGATGCTAATTCTAGGTATCTCCAGGCTCTGATAGTCAGGAAGTCTACGTAATTTGGACTCCATTGACTACATCCCAACCCAGCCTCAATAAAAAGGACCTGTCCTTCCCTCACAGGAATCAAATCATGACACATAGAGGATTGCACCTGATAAGGCAGCTGCAAAGGAAGAGAGGAAGTCAAAGGGATTGTTTTGTTTTGTATTTTGTATATGTACTGGATTATCAGCAATCAATCAGGATCATCCTTGTCAAGAAGCAGGTATCCCCTCAAGCTTCCATGTGGTTGTCTGGAACCAGGAATGGTGTTTGAACATGAACATGAGCCATAAAGGGGAAGGCCCCCTACTACACCATAATCCTATAAACAGTTCTCTTGACTTCTAGGATGGATTTCTTTTAACCATTTTGCTGAAATATGTCCTCCCTTAGGGGAAAGGTAGGGGACTGGGACTCAGCTAGGTGGTGAAGTCCATAGAGTGCTGGGCTTGGAGTCAGAAAGACCTGAGTTCAAATCCAATCTTGGATACTTAATAGCTGTGTGACCCTGGGCAAGTCATTTAACCCTGTTCACCCCAGTTTCCTCAACTGTAAAATGAACTGGAGGAGGAAATGGCAAAGCACTGGAGTATCTTTGCCAAGAAAACCTGAAATTAGGTCATGAAAAGTCAGAATGAAAATGACTGAAGAACAAGAAGAAGAACTAGGGGCATGGAGGCTAGTCCTTGCAAAGGAATGGTGCAGCAGGACAAGCAGCTAAGCAAGGAGGAGAGCAGCTCATATCTTTCAAGTATACTCTGGTCCCAAGTTCACCTCTCCTAATTCTTACCTCCCACCCCTAGGGAAAGTTTAAATAATCTGAGGTAGAAAGGGCCACTCCAGGGAAAGAAAAATCTAGGAGATGGGGGGGGGGGGTAGCGGAGGGCAGAGGCATTCCCAGCAAAATAGGGCCCCTTCCTCTGCTAAGCCTCAGGAAATGTTTGAGGATCTCTGAAGTATACATTTCCCTTTCCCCCATCACAAAGAGCAGCCTAAACCTACATATTCCTATGTTCCTGAGCTCCTAAATTGGATGGTTCTGCTATGGAAATGAGAGACTTGAGCAGATACTATTCCAGTTGGTGACATACTAAATTATCCGGAACTGCAGGTGTTGGGGAATACTGGGAGAAAGAAAGAAGAAAACAGTTCCTTCTCCATCTTGTGCTACAGAACTGTGAAGTGTCAAAGAAAATGCCAGGGGCTAAGTGATGGAAAGAGAATTAAAAGCAAACTTGTGAGGATACCTCCACATCTCCCTGTCACTCTTCCAGTCAAGGGAGCAAATCCTACTGATATCAAACTTGTGGAAGTTCTGTCTCTCTTCTCTTCCTGTGACATGGTACACTCAGGAGCTGATTCTGCCTCTGCAACTGACTGCATGAGCTGCAAGCTTCTTCCTAGCCAACAAAGCTCCCTCATTGCTCAATGCCTTTTCATTGCTACCATTTTATTCCCCTTTATATAGAAGAAAATTCAGCGATCACTGAATCCTTGTCTATTATGATTAATGCTGGAATGAGTAGAGATTAAGGGAAAGGTTTGTATCTCTATAGAGGAACCGAGACATGTCCCTGCTTCAGGAATGGGGGAGGGCAGACGTTGCTCCATTGAGAAGTTCCAAATGCAATGGAAGTATACTTACCCATAAGCAAATGCAAGCTTCCAGTGAAAAGAGAGATTATAGTGAGAGAATAATGTGGCAAGACAGTTATATCTAGGGGTGAGCACTACAGTAAATGTAAATTTATCAACTGACCCTCTAGGGGGAAAATGTGCTCAGGACTCACTTTTACATTTAATCTGAAACATTAACATGTTCTCTATCAGTTTCTTAAGTCAAGACAATCAACAAAACAATAAATCAAGCCCCGATTTGTATGCTCATTTCTGAAGTATAAATGCTCACAATGAAAATTTAACAATCAGATCCCTAAGCTGATTAGAGCTGGCTCTAGCCCACCACTGAAGGTATCCCTCAGGCTTAATAGAGGCAAAAGTCAGTCAGGTACTGGATGGGGGTGGTGGCGGCAATTATCAGCTACCTGTCACTACATGAGAACCCTGTCCCAACTGGGTCATCAGTAGGAGCAAACCTGACTTAGGGGTTGAAGGAGTCTGTTGTGTAACACATGGCAATCACATAATTTCCTTGTATTTCCTATAAGGGAGAGCTTTTGATATTTTGTTCAGTCATTTCAGTTGTGTCTGACTCTTTGTGACTATTTGGGGTTTTCTTGGTAAAGATACTAGAGTGGTTTACCATTTCCTTCTCCAGCTCATTTTACAGATGAGGAAACTGAGGCAAACAGGGTTAAGTGACTTGCTCAGGGTCACACAGCCAGTAAGTGTCTGAAGCCAGATTTGAAATCAGAAAGATGAGTCTCTATGATTTCAGCCCCAGCACTTTATCTACTGCACCATCTAGCTGCCTTAGCTTTTGATAGACTCTTGTATAAAATGAAGAAATGGAGGCTTGGGAGAAATAATGAGATGTCTGAGGTTGTGCAAGTAACAAGTGAGTGGGATGGCGAAGCCCTTCCATGGAATCTGGATCTGTGAGTTGAGTGGACATCATGGCTCAGGGTTTCTGATTGACAGCTAGGCCTAAGTCTTGGGGGAGTTACTAAGGAATCACCTGACCTATAGGAATCCGGAACTTAAGAGAAGCTGGACCCACTTCCTCCCCACTACCACCTCAGCACAAGCCTCACCAAATAAGGATATAAGTGCTCTTAAGAATTGTCATTGGCTCAATTGGCGTTTCCTTGTTCCTTGTACCTGGGTTAGAGTTCTCGGGAGATTGTGAGCCTGGACTCCACCAATGACAGTAAGGCCAGTGGTGATGTGGCGGGTTGTTTATCTTAGGGTATAAAGCTCAAGTTCTGCCCTCTGGACCCAGCCTGCCTCTCCTCATCTTTACTATCGTTGGGAGACTGCCCTTCCCCCACCCCCGCAGGATCATAATAAAAATTACTTTCTACTTTCTACTTGAGTAGCCTCTGAGTTTAATTTAATTTGGGGGTTTAGTTTTTGTCCCATACACAAGCAACAGAGTCCAGATTTGAATCTAGATGCTCTGATTTCAAATCCTGTGCTCTTCCTATTGTACCTCATTGCCTCTCCATTTACCATCTCATTACAACTAAACCCTTTTGGAAGGACCCTGTTGCACCTAAAAGGTTTTCCTATTTTTGTTCTGTCCCAAAAGAATTTATAGAGTATATCTTGGTATGACTGTCCTTTCTTTTATTGAATATATTTCTTCTTTTCTCTTGATTTAAGGGAAAGAAAAGTTTCCTCAGATCAGGGAGGCAGGGGTAGCTTTAGGAAGTCAGTCAGCAAGCATTTATTAAGGGCTTACTAAATACCAGGCACTGTGCTAGTACTGGGAATACAAATACAAACAAAAAGAAATGTAGTCCCTGCCCTCAAGAAGTCTACATTCTAATGGGAAAGGCAACACATAAAAGCAAGCTGAAGAGGGGCAGATATTCAATGAGGAAGCATGACAGAAAAATCCAGAGGAGTGCAGCCTGGCAGGAAATGAAGAGATGGCTGGCCTGGATGCCTTTCTCAAATGGAGGTTTGTAAAGGCAATCAGTAAATGAGATCTTCCACCACCCCATTTGAATAGGCTTCAGGTGGGGCTCTGGATGGGGCCAATGAAGGGAGGTCTACTTATATCTTTGGCTCCTAAGTAGGCCCCAAACCCCTAGCTACTATGTGCTGAGGCAGCGAGGGTGTGAGGCCCCCAGGGTCCTAAGGGGAGTTGCTAAGACCAGAGCCAATAGTAGGTGCCTAAGTTCTGGTCACTCAGATGATGTTCTAGTTGATTGGATGACGTCTAAGGACAGTGTAAAAAGAGAGAACAGAGCTTGGAGAGGCAGACATGGTGGAAGCATGAACCAGCAGAAGGTGCTACTGAGAGCAGACTGACCCCAGAACCAGCTTCTGGAGCCTGGAGCATGGAGCTTGCAGACTGGAGAGTGCTGAGCAAGGGCTTGATGCCAGTGGGTAACCTTCTTACAGGAGGGCCCTAGCATTGGGGTGGGGAAGCACAAGTATGGTTTGGCTTACTGCCATAATATTTTTCTGTAACCTCCTGGTTACTATTGTGAGGTGGGCTTATTGGATCTGGAAGGTTTTGGCCAGGGTATTCAATTGGGGACATTGTTCTGTGGGTCTGCTACTTTGGAGCTTGAATAAATGCTTTAATTCTTCTGTCTTCTACTTAGAGGATTCCTTATATCCTGTGATTCCCAACCATTCAGGCATATTCATGATTTTCTTCGAAATCATGAATTCTGCCTTTATGCTATATCGTAGTGGGAAGAGCCTCTCACCTTTTGTACCTGGTGGTCTGCTTTGTACTTCCAGGTGGGAGTTCCAGGGCTGATGTGATCTTCAAGGATGAAGATGTTTCTGGGGCATGATGATGAGGGCAACCTGGAAAAAAATGAAGTCATGGCCCAGACTTAGTGCTGTCTCCCTTCTGCAATCTTGATCCTCTTCACCCCTACCTGGGGAGCTGCTTCTCAGCCAGAAGTGTTCTAGAGCCAGCTCTAACCCATTGATAGAGCCCATTGTTAAATTTTCAGTGTGAGCATTGTATCCCTTCTGAAATGGGGATACAAATCAGGGCTTGATTTATTGTTTATGGATTGTTTAGACTTAAGAAACTGTTACATAAAGCAATTTAAATTTAAAAGTGTGTGCATACTACACATAATTGAGAAAAATAAAATATTTTTTAGAAAGAAAAAACAAAAAAAGTGTGTGCATGCATTCCCCATCCCCTTCGTTAAACATTTCCTGGCAAACTCCTATACTTCTCTACAAACACTTGAAATCAGTGTGCAGTAGAATGCTCAAGGAATAAAGTCATCATCAGACTGGAGGCCTAGTGACCCTGGCTAATAATAGTAGTAATAACTAACAACTGGCACTAATAGCATTTTAAGATTTGCAAAGTGTTTTCTATCTATTATCTCATTAGAGTCTCACAACAACCCTGTTCTCAGACCTATTCTGGTCTCCAAACTTTCCCTTTGGCTGTTGCAACTCTCCTGAAAAGTTGCCAGCTGTCTGCATAGACTTCCAGTTTACTTGTCCAGGATCCATTCCCTCCCTTCCTTGTGCCACCTGGGTCCCACCAGCCTTTGCCCCACTTACCTGGGAGAAAAGAGAAGATCTAAATTAGGGGAAGCTTAATACCACCTTTACACTCACATCCCCTGCCCTACTACCATCTCTGATTTCTTTCTTAGAGGAATATACTCATTTGTCAACAAGCTTTTAAATTTTTCCTCTCTTGGATAATTCCCAGTTGTCCTACCCTAGTGAGTCAAGTCAATAGTCAATACATTGCTAAGAATCTACTACACATCAACAACTATGCTAAACCCTGGTGAGCATCCCCTCAATTTCCAGTTCTTGGCCACCACAAAGGGAGCTGCTATAAATATTTTTGTACATGTGGGTCTTATCCCCATTTTTATGATCTCTTTGGGATACAGCCCCAGAAGAGGTATTGCTGGGTCAAAGGGTATGCACATTTTTATAGCCCTTTGGGTATAGTCTCAAATTGCTCTCCAGAATGGCTGGGTCTGCTTACAGCTCCACCAACAATGAACTGGTGTTCAACTTTCCCGTATCTTCTCCAACATTTATCATTTTCCTGTTTTGTCATGTTAGCCAATCTGATAGGTGCAATGTGGTAGCTGAGTTGTTTTGATTTGCATCTCTCTAATCAATAATGATTTAGAGCATTTTTTCATAGGGCTATAGATAGCTTTAATTTCTTTCTCTGAAAACTGCCTGTTCATATCCTTTGACCATTTATCAATTGGGGAATGACTAGTATTCTTGCAAATTTGACTTGGTTTTCTATATGTTTTAGAAATGAGGGGCAGCTAGGTGGTGCAGTGAGTAGAGCACCAGCCCTGGAGTCAGAGGACCTGAGTTCAAATCTGGCCTCAGACACTTGATACATGTACTAGCTGTGTGACCTTGGGCAAGTCACTTAACCCCAATTGCCTTGCCAAAAATAAAAAAAAAAAAGTGAGGCCTTTCTCAGAGACACTAGCTGTAAAAATTCTTTCCCAGTTTTTTGCTTCCCTTCTAATCTTGGTTGCATTGGCTTTGTTTGAGCAAAAACTTTTCAATTTAATGTAATCAAAATTATGCATTTAGAATTTCATAATGTTGTCTATCTTTTGTTTGGTCATAAATTCCTCCATTCCCCATAAATCTGGCAGATAAACTATTCCTTGCTAGAGGGGAACTATTTTGCTGAAGTTCATGGAGGTAGTTAATTGTAGAATTGAGATTTTAAACCAAATTCTCTTGCTCTAAAACTAGTGCTTTTTCTCCTTCCCCTCCACCAATTTGTTCTTCAGGAAACTGAAAACATAACACTTTCTTTGCTTTAAATACACAGTTACTGTCATTTCTATACTGTTAAAAATGCACCTCTGTGCAGATGTTTTTACCATTCTTCTTGAGATGATCACTGGACAGACTCTTCAAACATTTCTGAAAAGTCAAGCTAGAGAATAATTCTCAAATGAGGGCATCTTTTCTGTGTCTGCAAGTTGAAAGAGACACATGCACCTTTAAAAACAGATTGATCAAAATGAAAAACAATTCTTACCCCAAGCTTTCAAAACTTAGCACTTCTTACTGGTAAGATGCTTTTTTTCTGAGTCCCTCCGATCAGGTGTGAGGCTCTCCCCCAACCTTAGTAATTTTCACAAGTTACCAAAAAGGTCAACTTTATCATGCTAGGTTGTCTCTCTGATTCCATGGGGTAGGTCCTCCCTACCTGGAGTGAGGCCATAACTCCTCTAGTCCTATCTCATTTTATGCCATTCTTGTGTGTGTCTTTCTATCAAGTCTGTACTAGAGGTGATGAAAGTTTTGGTCATGGTCAACAATGAAACAAATAAAAACACAAAGTGAAACCAACTTTAAAAACATACATAATCACTAGGCAGAAGTATACATTCTTTTTTTAATTAATTTATTTATTTTTAGTTTTAAACATTTGCTTCCATAAGTTTTAAATAGAAGCATACGCTCTTAATTAAGACCCGATGCTAGGGTAATTTTTAAAAGCAAGAAGATTTTAAGACATCAAAAGAAGTTATGGGAAATTAACAAATTAGCTCTTCCCATTGTTATAACCAGTGACCATCTTTTGAAGCTTGTCTTTGGGGTTAACGTTGAGAGATATAAGTATCTATTATTTTTAAAACATTAGAAAAGACAGTACTGAAATAGGATTATACACTTAGCTTTTTATACTGAATCAGGAAAGATTCATCTTTGCTATCTCTTCTAATACTCCCCCCAAAGAAAGGATGATTCTAGGCTGTTCCTCTATTATCGCTCATCTTCTCCATCCTTTCCTACCACTTCCATTTTCACAATAAGGCATTTCCTTAAAAAACAAATTGTACTTTTTAAGCTTATCATGATGGCCAAACAACATTCTCCCTCATAACATCCCTGGTCCCATTGCCAGGAACAGAATACTGGGTTGGATATATAGGCCACTAGTCTGGCCTCATATAGTATTTTTATTTTTCCTGTAGACTCTTCCCCCTGTGAAGACATACTACATATCATTAACATATTCCCAAAGTATTATGCACTTCAAGTGATTCAGTTGAGTATTTCAATAATCTCTGATTTCAAAAGTGTGGAATTCATTCTAATAATAGATTGGAAACCTTCTATGACCAAGTTAAAGGTCTTTGTAAGTTGCCATGACCAAAAATGTTCATCACATGGTAGCCAGCCTTCTGGTAACAAGTCTCTAGATTGGTCCTTGGATCTGGTGCTTGATGCATTTCAAAACTGGTAGGTCCAATCAAAGTTTATGTTCCACTGGCATAATCTTCAAGAACCTAGGGCAGGGTGGGGAACCTTCAGCCTTGAGGCCACATATTGCCCTCTAGGTCCTCAAGTGTTGCCCTTTGACTGAATCCAAACCTCACAGAAAAAATTCCTGACTGGTCATTATGAGGTATCAAAATATGGCTTAAGCTGAAACATTCAAATTATGGAATAAATTAGATTTGATATTGTAGCATTTTTTTCAAAGATTGCTGGTCTTAGATTTAGGAAGACCTAGTTTCAAATCATACTTCTGACAGCTATGTGCCTGTAGGCAAGTCATTTAATTCTGAGCTTTGTTTCCTTGTCTGTAAGAAGGGCATACTATCTATATTGTTTACCACAAAGGGCTGTTGATAAGAGACAAAGTTATTTTTAAATCTTAAAGTGCTATATAAATGTCAGTTATCATTACCATAGCTGCTATATTAGAGGATATCTAAACTCTCAGTATGGATAG
The DNA here is from genome assembly GCF_011100635.1 of Trichosurus vulpecula. Taxonomy (NCBI): domain Eukaryota; kingdom Metazoa; phylum Chordata; class Mammalia; order Diprotodontia; family Phalangeridae; genus Trichosurus; species Trichosurus vulpecula. The sequence goes on from NC_050574.1 coordinate 347,297,553, forward strand.
AAATAATAATTTAGATATCAATTCAACAAACATTTATTAAGCAACTACTATATATATATATGTGTGTGTGTGTGTGTGTGTGTGTGTGTGTGTGTGTGTGTGTGCGTGTGCGTGTGTGTGTGTGTATATGTGTGTGTGTGTATGTGCGTATAGTCCTTTTTGAAACTACTAGATTATAGGAAAATTTTGGGGAGAAGGTTGGTCCAAGACTGTGATTTCATTGATGTGGGGAACTCCTAGTGTGGAAATTCCCTGCAGTATTTGGGTACTTTCTATAATTTATAGTCTCAGAAAGCCATCTGTAGCACTGTAGTGACTTCTTCACAGTCACATATACAGTATGTTATCAGAGGCGGGCCTTGAACCAAGGCCTTCCTCACTCCAAGGTTGGTCCTCTATCTACTATATCACAAGTAAAACACAAAGATATATATAGTCTCTGTTTTCATTAAGTTCTATCTAGAACAAAACCAATTGGAACCTAAAAAAATAAATATAAATTTGAATGGGTAATATGATTCATTCTAAGGCGATACCGGAAGAAATTCTTTCCTAAGCTAAAGAGCACTTTCACCAGAGAGAGGTTGCTGTTGGAAAGAGCCCTCACTGGATGAGGGGTCAGACTTGGATTGTTGTCCTGGCTGTCTCTTACTAGTGACATTGGGCAATTCACCGGTCTATCTTTTGTTACCCTTTATTTCCTGCAAGATGAAGGGGGTGGGGCCAAGTAATACCTAAGGTCCTTTCTAGCTCTAGCATTACATGATTCTTAGCAGCACTTACCCTAGGCATAAACATCTCCAGGTCATTTTATCAGGTCTTTCATAAGAGGGAAGAAAATCTTTTTGTCAGATAATGGATTCCCAGCCTGTGCCTACAGGATGCTGTAAACAGTCAACAACAAATGAGTCAGTTAGTTTGTCATCTTGTCATCTACTGAGCCTTAAACCTCCCGTGATATGCAGATAGAGAACCCGTCATTTGAGAGAGATTGTTAAAACTTCCCATTGTTGCCATAATTAACGCAAAATAATGCTGTTGGAAGCATTTCTGAGTTATAGATCTACTGTTTCTATGTAGGAAAATGAAATTAAAGATTCAATTTCACTCAGGTAACTGAAGGGAAAAGTCCCTAAACTTTGGCATATCTATAGTTGGGCCACTAGGTGGCGCAGTGAAGAGTCCAGTCTGGATAGTATTGTCCTGGTATCTCCAGTGTCACAAGCATAATACCTTGCCTCATAAATGGCTTCATCCAATTGAGTATTACAGATAGAATTACAATTATTTCCTTACTAGTTAAACTTCCTTTTTCCATAATGTTCTCTCCCGGTTCTCCTATGCCTCTGATCATTCTTTCTTGTCTCTTCTGATTTTTATATTATATTAACCTGGGGTCTGAGGATTTGTTTAATATTTTTTTTGTAATGCAGGGCCCAAGCCCATTTGTATAAGGCTCTTCTCCTTTGTAGTGAATGATTCTCAATACTCTATTCTTTTGTGAAGGGAGAATTGGCCAGAGCTTAAGAGAGGAGTCATCCTTCCTCTGGTTTCAAGAAAGGCATGTTCAGTTCCACAATTTCTCTTTAGGGAGAAATTACTAGAGGAAATTGGGAAGGGAAGGAAAGGGAATAAGCACTTATGTAGTACCTGGGGAAGGAGGGAATATTCATTTATGTGGTGCTTACTGTCAGGTACTATGCTTAGAACTTAAATTTTTTTTTTTTACAAATATTATCTCATTTGATCTTCACAAAAACTCTGAGGTAGGTGCTATCATCCCCACTTTACAGTTGAGGAAACTGAGGAAAAAAGCAATTAAGTGACTGGCCCCGGATCACACAGATAGTAAGCTACTGAGATAGGATTTAAACTCAGATCTATCCTGACTCCAGGCCTGGTGCTTTATCTACTGTGCCACAGGCTGCCTCTAAATTAAAGATTCTCAGAAGACATCTGGAAGAGACAGTGCTTGTCAGTCAAGTCCCTAAGCCCAGTTTACCATATTAGAGGCTTCAGAGAATTTCCCTTGTAGGGGCCTCTGTTTTAAACCTTTTGTCCCTTTGTGAAGCTCTCGCCAATTCCAGCCCTCCCTCAGGTAGACACAGATCATCAAGCAATCATTCTCCACCAATGAGGAGAGTCTTACACAAATAGACTGAGCCCCGGCTTACATTTCAATATAATTTTAAAACATTATTCTGGAAAAAAAAAAAGGTTCATGGGCTTCTCCAGACTGACAGTTGGGTCTATGACACATAAAAGGTTAAGAACCCTGCTCTATTTCTTTCTGACCTCTAAGTGTGGGATCTATTGGTCCTTGGCCCTTTGCTCCTTTCTCCACACTGAATTACCCCCTCCACGCTGATTATTCCTCAATATAATTCTCCTTCCCATCTCCCCCAAGCTGTAGTCCCAGTTCATCTGCCTGTCAACATCTGGAATCTCAACATGGCCAAAACTAAACTCATCTCTTCCTGCCTGCCCCAATCCCCCAGTTCAGGTCCTCTTCCTCCTCACTTTATTTTTCCCGATGATTGATTCCCTCTTCCTCTCACTCAGCTTCAAAATTGCATTCACAGGCTCACTCCCCTTTTCTTATCCATTCATCTGTCAACTACAGCTGAATCAGTGGCAACACTGTATCTTGGATCTTTCCTCTCCTTTCTACTTCCACTGCTATCACCCTACTTGGGATGGAGGGTTTTCACCTCCTTCCTTAACTATCTTAACACAAGGTAACACAACACTTTTACTAAGTATCCACCAAACATTTACTAAGTATCCAGAACTACGTTAAACCCTGAAGGAGATACAAAGTTGACCTGAGATATGGCCTCTGCTCTTAAGAAGCTTGCCTCTAGCAAGAGGATGGTAAGTATTTGCAGAAGAGGGTATATCTCAAAAATCTTAAAAGAAGAGAGGGACTTTATGTGGGTGATTTAAGAGGGAGTGTATTCCAGGTATGGGGGAAGGCCAATTCAAAGACAGGGAGGATGAAGATAATAATTTGTAGCATTGATACAGAGTTTTAAGGTATATAAAACACATTACTTAGGCAATCTCAATGTATCCCTCACAACACCTGTGGGAGGTAGGAATTAATTGTTGTTGTCACGTCCTACTCTTTACCACCATATTTGGGGTCTTCTTGGTAAAGCTACTAGAGTGGTTTGCCCTTTTCTTCTCTATTCATCTGACAGATGAGGAAACTGAGGCAAACCAAGTTAAGTGCCTTCCCCGGCATCACACAGGTAGTAAGCGTCCTAGGCTGGATTTGAACTCAGGTCTTCCTGACTCCAAGCCTAGAGCTCTGTCTGTGCCACCTAGCTGCCCTCGTAGGGACTATTATTATCCCCATTTTACAGATGAATAAATTGAGGTAGACATAAATTATAAGTGGCTCAGTGCCTGGAGTCACACTGCTTTTGACTCACTCCCCTTTCCTTATCTATTCATCTGACAACTCGTGTAGAGTCAATTGTCACAATATATCTCGGATCTTTCCTCTTCCATTGCTATCACCCTCCTTGGGACCTGTGGGTCTTTTACCTCTTGCTTTAACTATCTTAACACAATACAATATAACACAACACCACAAACCCACTGTATGCAGAATTCAGGTCTTCTAATTAAAGATCGATGGTTCTACCCACTGTGCCACCTAGTGCATGCGAGTGCGTGCATGTGTGCGTGCATGTGTGCGCGCGCGCGCGTGTGTGTGTGTGTGTGCGTGTGTGTGTAACAGAGGCCACTTTGGTTGGATCAGAGTGGGAAGGGTAGTAATGTCTAATGAGGCCCATAAGATTGGATGGGACTAGGCTGCATTCCGCTTTCCGCTTTAAAAGTTAAATGCAGGAATTTATGTTTTTAGAGTAGAAACCACTGGAGATGGTTGAATTGGGAATCCACATGATCAGAACAGAGCTTAAGAAAAATTAATCCCCGACCTTGCATTTGCTTCCCCTTCACTCATAACGTTGACTCCCCCATTCCCCGATTTGGTCTCTCCTTGGCCCTCGAGCTTTGACCCTCCTCCCCCTCCCCCTCGGGATTTGGTCTCGTCCTAGCTCCGCCCCATCCCCGCCTTCCTTCTCTCTTCCAAGATGGCTTCAGCGGCGCCTTCCTGGGAGAAGGAGCCCTGGAACCGGGTGCGGATCCCGACCCCGGGGAGTTTGAGCACAGTGGCCGTGGAAGACAAAGATGGGGTAATTGGTGAGTAAGGGGCTCCAGACAAGGAGGAAACGCATGATTCTCCCCCGGCGGGTTGGAACGCTTGGGGCCCGGGGACAGGCATAAGGACACGTGTTCCGGGGAATAACACCCCCTTTCTCACTTCCGGGACTCCTCCCCCGGGGGCGGAGCCCTGTCCCTGGAAGGATCAACCCTTCCCTCGGAGGACAGAGGGGAGGTGTGGCCACTCTTGTCTTAACCCCCCCCCCCCCCCCCCCCCCCCCGCACATGCGGCCTGTGCGGATGACTTGATCTTCACCCTTGACCCCTGGAAAACCGTGACCCCGCGTGATACCGTACGGTAGCAAGAGAACTCACTCTGGAGTCTTAGCACCCGAGTTCAAATTCTTCCTCTGACTCTTAGCACCATTACGACCTTGGTCGAGTCGGTTAACCGCCCTGAGATGTAGTTTACAAATTTCTTTAAAAAAAAGAGCTTGAACTAGGGGATTTGTGAGGATCCTTTCTTGACCCTAACCGGCTCCTCAGCTGATGCTCCATGGAATGATAATAATAGTAACAACGGATTTAATACAAGAAATAATAATAAAATTATCGTGCCCAGTTTACAGATTAGGAAAGTTAAGGAAGACAAGTCAGGTTAAGTGACTTACCCAGGGTCACACAGCTATTAAGTTTGTGGATATATTTCAGCTCAGGTCTTCCTGACTCCAAGTCCAGCACTATCCACTGGGCCACTTAGCAGCCTCTTTGCAGAATTTCAGGTGACCCCAAGAGCTGTAGAAACTAGGTCTTGCAAAATATATGCTATATGTGGCTAGCTACGTGGTACAATGGATAGACCACCAGGCCTAGAGTCAGGAAGACTCACTTCACTTCCTGAGTTCAAATCCTGCCTCAGACACTTACTAGCTGTGTGACCCTGGGCATATCACTTAACCCTGTCAGCCTTAGTTTCCTCATCTGTTGGATGAGCTAGAGAAGGAAGTGGCAAACCACTCCAGTATTTTTGCCAGTTGGACATGACTGAAAACAACTGAACAATATGTATTATATTTAAATTTCAACATATTGCTAAAGATAACTTGTATATATTAAGCGTCATAAGACATATCAAAGACATTAATAAGAGGAAAAGGAGGTTCATTAGTCATGTATCAAGTGGTTAGGATAACAGCCTGAATGTGCATTGGTATCAATGAGCTATTAAAATTTAAAAGGGAGAACTCCATTGCATTGGACAGTTCCTCTGTGAAAGATTTTTGGATGGACATGGACGAAAATCACAAGATAAGAAGGCATGCATTCGTTAGGCTCTATACCAGTAGAGGTAGTATCCACGCTAATAAAATCATAGGTGTATCAAAGTAAAAATATTAATTTCACATTTTATATAATGCTTTAAGGTTTACAAAGTACTTTCTCCACAATAACTATGAATAAGGCAATGCAGCTAGTATCTATGCCTTTTCTTCAAGTGAGGAAACTGAGGTAAAGTGATTTGCTTAGTGTCACAGCTAGTACATGGTAGAGCTGGATCAATTACCCAGATCCCCTGACTTCATGACCACCAGTGCTGCCTCTCTAACACACTTTTAGGTAATATGGTCTCAGTCTGCTCTGCTGATTCAACTTTCTATCCCACCTGCTCGCTGTCATTGTAGGCTAAGCTTTTGTCCTGGATCCATTTTTATTCCATCTCTATCATCTCTGTTACCTAATTGGCTGCCCTGGGTTCAATTATCATCTCACTTCAAATGACTTCTAGGTCTTTATATAAAGCCCCACGTTACCAACTGCCTATTGGACGTTTTCCTCTCTAATCCATCCTCCACATGTTTGCCAAAGTGATATTCTTAAAACACGGGTCTAACAATCTTTACTCTCCTGCTCAGTAATTTTCAGTGCCTCCCTCTTGTCTCTAGGATAAAACACAAACTCCTCTGTTTTGCATCTAGAGCCTATCACAACTTGATTCTAACCTACATTTCCAGCCTTCTTACACATTACTTCCTTTCCATACTACGTGGTCCTGTCAAACTGGTCTTCCTGTTCCTTATAAATGACATTACGTCTCCATGTCTTTCATAAACTGTTACTCATACCTGGAAGGCAGACCCTCTTCACTTTTGCCTCTTAGAAACCCTAGCTTTCCCTAAAGCCCAGCTCAGCATCTCCTACGTGAAGCTTTTTCTGCCTGTTGCTATTGCCTTCTCCACAAGAAAACTACTTTGTGTTTACTTTATATTTATTTTGGATATACTTATGTTGGCCTGTGCCCTCTCTTCTTCCATTCTCTTCATCTCAAAACTCCTTTGCATCATCTCCCACTCTTTCCTCCTTTCACCTAGTCTCTGACAATGAAGTGTCCTCTCTTTGCCAAGGCTAGACCCTTTTCATATGCATTTAGTCTCATCCCATCCTGTCTTCTCTCGAAGATTGCATCCCCCTTCATCCCATTTCTCTCAAAATTTCACCCTCTCTCTAGCAATTGGTTCCTTCCCTGTTTGCCTTCAAACACACCCAAGTCTCCATCATCCTTAAAAAAAAAAAACCTTCACTAGACCTGCCATCCCCTCAAGCTTTCATCCCATAGCTTTCCTCCCTCCCTCAGCCAAAGTCCTTCAAAGTCCTTGTTGCTTTTACTTCCTTGCTTCTTGCTCCTTTCTCAACCCTTTGCAGTCTGGCTTTCAACCTAATCACCCGGCTAAAACTGTTCTCTTCAAAGTACCAGTGATGTCTTCATTAACAAATAGGAAGGACCTTTCTCAAACCCAATCCTTCCTGATCCATCTACTGCATTTGACAATGTCGACTACCTTGTACCCTTCTGGAATATGCTTTCCCTCTGGGTTTTCTTGACACTGCTTCTCCTGATGGATCTCCATTGCTGACTTATCATCCACATCATGCTCTCTCCTGGACCCTCTTCTCCCTTTAAGCTCTCTCGGTAACCTTATCACTATGCACATGTCTCCCAGATCTATATATTTAACCCCCAGTCTCTTCCAGAGCTTCAGTCCCATGTCACCCATTGTATTGGCTCTCTCAAACTGGATGGACATTTTAAGATCTTATCTGTCTGAGCTCAGAATCTTTCCCCCCTAAACGCTGTCCTTTTTCAAACCTCTCTATTTTTAGGGTCTTAGGTTCTTACTCTTCCCATTATCTTTGAATCCTAACTTTCCCTTCTCCCATATAATTAATCAGTTGCCAAATCTAGCCGTTTTCTGCCTTTACAGCATTTCTTGCATCTGATTCCTCTCCACTCACAAAGTGATGTCTCCTTAGTTCAGGTCCTCATCACCTCTCATATTGATTATTGTAACAGCCTCTTTTCTGATTGGCCTTCCTGCCTCAAGTCTCTCACCACACTAATCCACTGCTGCCGTAACAATTTTCCTTAAGCATAAATCTGACCCTGTTATTCCCTGACTCAGCCAACTCCATTGGCTCTCTGTTGCTTCTAAATAGGCTTTTAAAGCCTAATCCAACTTATCTTGCCAGCCTCTTTGGACATGACTCCCCCTTCTGATTTCTGGAGCCCAAGCCAGACTGACCATCTCTCTGTTCCTGGCACACATCTCTCTTCTCTGTGCCTTTGCACTGACCATCCGCCTTGCCTGGAATGTGCTTCTTCCTTGTCTCCTCAAAGCCTGTGTGTGTGTGTGTGTGTGTGTGTGTGTGTGTGTTTACACATGTGTATTTATACACGTTATATATGTATACATATAGTGTATGTGTGTGTCATATGTACATATGCGTGTATACATATATATATCTGCTAGGTGGGGCAGTAGATACAGCACCAGCCTTGGAGTCAGGAAGTTCAAATGAGTTTGAGTTTCTCAGACACTTTCTAGCTGTGTGACCCCGGGAAAGTCACTTCCCAGTTCCTTGTCTGTAAAATGAGCTGGAAAAGGAAATGACAAACCACTCCAGGATCTTTGCCAAGAAAACCCCAAATGGGGTCACGAAGCTGCTCACAACTGAAACAAATGAACAGCAACAAAAAAATAATATATGTATTAACTTTATGTTGTATATGTTTATATACGTACTTGTTGTCTTCCTTATTAGAACATAAGCTTATTGGGTATAAAGATCATTGCATTCTTTGTTACATGCATCCGCCATGCCTGGCACTTAGGAGATGTAGCTCCATTGATTTTCCCTGTAGGATATAAGCTCCCTGAGGGCATTTAATGTTCACTTTTGGTTTTGTATTCCCAGTGCTCAGTACTTAGTAAATGCTTGTCGATTGACACGAAAGTACCTTCAGTGAGCTTATAATTTATTATGAAGCAAATACTCTGATATTGTAGAGGTAATTTTACCTTTGACTCAGGAGCCCACAGTTGTTACAAGTATATAATATGCAGGTATCCAGTCTAGTTTTTAATGAAGTTTCACTCGAGTAACCTCTTACTATAGTGTTTATTTCACAAATAGATTGTAAACTCCCTGAAGGTACTTTCATATCAATATATCAATCAACGATATGTAATAGATGCATGAAAGGGAGGCCTTTCAGCATATATGAAAGCACACAGTGGCTATAGACCTGCTTGTACAATATGGCTTAATTTCTTTCTTTTCAGGTTCATACATTAAAGCTGTGATTAAGGAGTGCCACAGTGTCAGAATGTCATTGATGAGAAGAAGATTGGATACAGAAACGGGTGTCTTACGTGAGATCCTTTACAGCAATCACAACAAACTGTGTCATCACAAGCCGTATCTGGCTCTCAAACAGGTCAGAAGGGAACATTGTCTTTTTAGGTACTACCAAATTTACTTGTCAGAGATGTCAAGCATCCTTCTGTTTGTTCTCCTTCATTATAAGTTATCTCTTAGTTATATCTTTAGCAACTATTAACCCATAGGCCTATTTTTTCATCTATACAAAGTCCTTGTAAGAATTGACAATATATGACAATATATTGACAGTATACAGACATCTAGGGTATCGTTGATAGAAGCATAAAATGAGGAAGGGCAGGCTTTGGGAGAGTATATTCTACAACAGACCACAGCTTTATGGTCAGTCAGAGGACTGAAAAGTAGAGAAAATTGATGATCCCCTATTGTTTATTTAGTCTCAAAGGCCATTTCTTTTAACTTTTAATTATTTTCTCAATTATATGTAAACAAAAATTTTAACGTTTGTTTTTTAAAAAATTTTGAGTTTCAAATCCTCTCTCTCCCTCCTGTGACCCCTCCCTGAGAAGGCAAGCAATTTGATATAGATTATACATATGCAGTCATGTAAAACATTTCCATATTACCTGTATTGCAAAAGAAAATGCAGACCAAAAAAACAAGGATAATAGAGTAAAAAAAGTATACCTCAATGTGTATTCAGACTCCATCAGCCCTTTCTCTGGAGGTAGATAGCATTTTTTTTTTCATCATGAGCTCTTTGAGATTGTCTTAGATCATTGTATAGCTGAGAATGACTAAGTCATTCACAGTTGATCATCATACAGTATTGCTGTTATTGTGTACAGTGTTCTCTTGGTTCTGCTCATTTCACTTTGCATCAGTTCAAGTAAGTTTTACCAGGTTTTTCTGAGAGCATCTTTTTCATTATTTCTTAAATAGCACATAGTATTCCATCCCAGTCGTATACTACAAACTTGTTCAGCCATTCCTCAACTGATGGGCATCCCCTCAATTTCCAATTCTTTACCACCACAAAAAGAGCTGCTATAAATATTTCTGTACATATACGTCCTTTTCCTTTTTTACAGCATCTCTTTGGGGTACAGACCTAGTAGTGGTATTGCTAGGATATGCACAGTTCTGTATCCCTTTGTACATAGTTCCAGATTGTTTTCCAGAATGCTTGAATCAGTTCACAACTCTACCAACAGTGCATTAGTGTCCCTATTTTTCCACATCTCCAACATTTGTCATTTTCTTTGCCTGTCGTATTAACCAATCTGATAGATGTGAGGGGGTACCTCAGAGTTGTTTTAATTTGCATTTCAGTAGTGATTTAGAGCCTTTTTTTAATATGATTGTAGATAGCTTTGATTTCTTCTTCTGAAAACTGCCTGTTCATATCCTTTGATCATTTATTAATTGGGGAATGACTCATTTTCTTATAAATTTGGCTCATTTCTCTATATATTTGAGAAATGAGCCTCAAAGGCCATTTTCTTTTTTTTTCCCCAATTGATTTATTTTTAGTTTTCAACATTCACTTCGATAAATTTTAAAGGCCATTTTCAAAGACGGTATCTTTTGCATAATTTAAAATTATTTGAGACTTCAGCATATGCTGAATCCCAGGGTTGTTGTGAGATATTTTGTAAAGTGCTTTGCAAACCTTAAAACACTATATAGATATTATCTATTACAGGGCTATCCAAAATGGGGTCCGTGGGTGCAGCCTGCCTACAAGCACAGAAATGTACATAAATGCTTTAGTAAAAGAAGCCGAGCTACCGCAGAGCTCTCAATGGCAAAAATGGCAAATCAAAATATATTGTCTATCGTTTCAATAAAAACCTAAGGTTGGATAGCCCTGACCTATTATGTGGATCTTTGAAATTAACTCTGCATGCTGCATATTGATGTTAGGGAAGGTATAAAACAGAGACATGACTAGCAGCTAGGAGGGGAAGCAGGCTTGGGAGGAAATATGAGGATTTGGGGTTTGGATGTGTTTGCTGAGAATGTCTAGTAATTAGCTGGAGATAAGTGGTTTTAGCTTAAGTGAGTGATTAGAATAGAAAATATTTAAATGTTATCAGCATAGAGGTGATAATTAAAACGGTGAGAATGTATGAATAAGGAAGGAGGGAAAAATTTTTAAGTGCCTACTTTTTAAGTGTATTATTAGATACTGTGCTAAGTACTTTAAAAAAAAAAAGTTCTCCTTTGATCCTTGTAGCAACCCTGTAAGGTAGGTGCCGTTGTCATCTACATTTTACAGTTGAGAAAACTGAGGCAGACAGCAGTTATATGACTTACCTAGGTGGACACAGCTAGTGAGTATCTGAAATCAAATTTTAACTCAGGTCTTTGTGACTCCAGTACCAGCACTCTCTCCATTGTGGCACCAGCTCCTTCCTTGTCTGAGGGAGATAGGGTGAGAAAGAACAGCTGAGGTTCAAAGATTGAGCTGGGGAACCCTTCTGAAGGCAAAGGAATTGATTTGATTTGCCTTTTATGAGTGCATCTATTGCTTAAGCAAGGAAAACGTGTATTTTTTATGCAATTGGTAGATGTAAACCTTTAGTTCTTAGCTGTCCTTTGAGGCCCAACTTGTGCCTTGTCTCCTCTGTGGCAGTGTCTCTGAGTGTCCCTGTTACATTTTGTGCCACTCACACAGCATTGCATTGGTGTTCTTTTTGTGACGTGCATTATGAGTCTGCTTACTGTTTCACAAATTTAGAGTGCTTTAATGTGAAAAATTGCACTTCCTAGGATTGGAAATTTTAATAAAGAATTAATAGATGAAGAGCCAATCCCTCCTTTGACCCTCTGTCATACTTGTTTCATATTCTCTACTGTATAGCACTCAGTTATATTTAATTTGTTTCATTTGTATAAAAGCAAGAATGCAAACTCCAGGGAAGTCTCATGTACTTTCCATGTCTTCCATAGTACCTGTTTATATAATGTCTTTTCTTACAGAAGGTACTCGGGAAATAATTGATAAATATGTTTGGCTGGGGAAATTGACGGATTGTTCCTACAAATACTTTGGCTTTGATGACATATTCTTTGCCTTTGCTTTCTATAACTCAAAAACCACAGTACATTCTCCCTTCATGTGTATTTCAGTGCAGGGGACACTTAACTGCATTCATTTGTTGGATTTGGCTTGTTTGAGATCAACAATCTTACTTGCCTGTTGTAAATGCGAGTCTTCATTGTTTCAGGTAGAACAGTGTCTCAAGAAAATGAATCGTGTGAATATGGAGGGATCCATTCAAGATCTCTTTGAGCTGTGCCCCAAGTAAGTGTCCCAGGGTAGTTATTTCAAGACTTTATAGACTAGAGGTCTAAAGTTTTTTTTGCTTTAGTATCTGACATCCTATGATTTTGCTTTATTAAGAAAGGAAAAAAAAATGGAACACACAGGCCTGATAGTAAAGTTGCTTAACCTTAATGAATTCTAAAGACTTAATGAATGTTTATACTTAATAAATTCGTCGTATACAAAACCCTATTTTGGGATTAGAGGAAATGGGTTCTAAACCTGGCCTTGCCACTAATTAGCAGTAGGGCGTTGGACAAATCACTTAACTGTTCTGAGATTTTGTTTCCTCATCCATGAAACAGGGTCATTGGGCCACAGGATTCCTTCCAGATCTTCTATTATTCTTGTACACATTCTGTCACTTGTCATTTCACTGTGTTAGTTTTTATAAAGACAAAATGCAATGGGGCTGTAATAACAAAGCACACTTCTTTCTGGTGCCCAGACTGTTGGTTAAGGTCAAGACTACACTGGCATTACAGTGAAATCTATAACTATGTTGAGAGTCCACTGTGATGATTGATGAACATAGCTGTTTAAAAATGATCTTAAAACAACTCCCCACTTGAAAAGTGTTAGGTGGACAATACTTTCTTGTAAGAGCCTGGTACCCAGGTAAGTGACAAATAAGTGCATTTATACCTGTGGCTCATTCTCATAATTCAGTCTTTCTATTTCTGACAACTAGAGAAGATAAACTTGAAAATGCAAAAAAATACATCATTCCCAGCCAGCCAGTTTTGGAGTTTGTGTTAATGAAGATTTTGGGAACCTGCAAATTAATACTACGTTTATTAGACTGTTGCTGCAAGGCATTTCTGTATCCTTCAATTAGTTTTAATATTTCCTTTTTAGTAGGAAATTGTTTCAGTATGTTTAATAATGTTTTTCTATATAATATAGAGTTCTAGGGATGCTACAATGCTTTTTGCCTTCATTTCCTAGGAAGCGTTTAATGTTTTGTTGCCAAAGAAATTTTTATTCTTTAGTTATAGTTGCCAATATTTGTGGGATGCAGGTTTCTAATAGCATTAGCGTGAATGGTAAATGCATTATTAAGTTTTGAGCACTTTTAAATGAAACGAATTTAAACGTTAATAAATATGACATATTTTTCTCTAACATATATAAAGCAGTAGTGTCAAACTCATAGAAAAGGATCCCTTTGGGCCACATAGTGACTTAGAAAATCACAAATTAACATTTTCTGCATTGTATTGTATTTTTATTTATTTTGTTAAACATTTTCCCAATTACATTTTCATCTGGTTCCAATGGACTAGGAAGTTTTGAGGGCCGGGGCTGGGAGTTTGACACCTCTGAGGCAGATTATAGGCAATCATTTTTGTCTGGTTTTTTGACCTTAATTCAGCGTTTAACCTCTAGCTTGTCTGTGAAGCATCTTTGTTTGGAAGAATTCATCATTTTAAACACTGTTATTATAGGATTGGTGAGCAGGGTATGGTATGTATAGTCTTTTGAAATATCCGAATATCTGATTTGATTGTTTGAATTTCCTTTCCTGTTCCCCTGGGCAGGTTACTGGCAATCTTTATTATTGAGAAATAGGGCGGCTCAGTGACTTTTTTTTTTCCCCATCAGAAAATGACAATAGAGGGCAAGGCTGGTCATATGTTTCCTTTTTTATTTGATTTATTATTTGGCCACAGTTGAGTAATAATGAGCCGATTATTAATGTGTAGTTCAGAAGAAAATCTTTGAATTTGAGGCACAGAGGTCAACCATAGAACAGTTACCTGTTTAGTTCAAACAACATGGCCTCTAATGGATTAGAAAGGACTATATGAAAGTTACCACATTCCCTATTTTAAATACATTATTTCTTGTATATTTTACATTTTACCCCCAACAGCTTCCGTATTTTTGAATAGGTAATGGAGGTTTAGCAAATCTTTTAAATCCTGCATACTTGTGAGTATTTCTGTTCACCTCAAATATCTTTTGAAGTTGTTTTTTTCTAATTGTTATAAAGCTATGGAGTGTATTAGAGAAGAAAAGAAATCTCTTTTTATATGCCTTACTTGAAATGGCAATAATGATTTAAAGAAGGGCTGTCCAACCTTAGGTTTTTATTGAAACAATAGACAATATATATTTTGATTTGCCATTTTAGTGAGGCTTCTGCTGTATGGCTTTTTACTAAAGCATTTATGTAAATTTCTATGCTTGTAGGCGGGCTGCATATATCACACTAAACCGGGCCACATTTTGGACAGCCCTGATTTAAAAGGTGGTGTTTTGCAGACTTAAGATTGTATAGGAATTGGGGGTGGAAATATATATGTAAATATATATGCGTAGATATATACATATATATGTATATATAGTTGCTTAATGATGTAGTCTTGCATTCTTAACAAGGTTATAATATTCTAGCTAACTTATGAATTTCTTCTTTTTCCCCCCAGGGTCCTGTATAAATATGCTTTAAAAAAACTTGTCTCTTTATATAAGCCTTTGTTTAGATTGCTTCAGGAGGTATCTAGGATTCAACCAATGCCTTACTTCAAAAATTTTACCTTTCCTGCTGAGCTTAAAGAATTTTTAGGAGAGGCCTATCTTGATGTCATTAAGAAAAAGGTGGAAGCTAAAGGAGTAACAAAATTGCTAAACAAACTATTTCTAGCAAAAGAGAAATCGAACAAGCCTGTTGAAAAGATAGCCTTAGAAGGTCCCCAAAAACCTAAACAAATGAAGATAAAGATAACAGAAAATGTGGATATTGGGAAGGCAGTGAAGAAGAGGAAAACCTACAGAGGTAACTCATTTATGTCTGGTTTTCCTCCTGTCTTTGTCTAAACTGGGCATTTGTTCTAGCTATAAATTTGTATTACCTAAGACAGATTTTAGTGTCTACATTCATCCTAATTCTAGAGTTGTTACTCAGAGTACAAGACAGGTATCCCTAATGAGGCATAGTTATCTTTTTGCCTGTTTAGGGTGACAGGTAAGTTTCTAAACTTGGAAATTTAGACTTTTATTTTGGCACTTTCTTTTAGGTTTTGTTAATCACCTAATTAATGGTCAAGTGATTCCTCTCAGTTACTTTAAATAGTTTGGCAAGAAAGAGGCTTTGAGAGTGAATTAGAGTGGGAGGTTAGTGTTTGTTTGAAAAAGGGTTTGTGCTGTACTAAATTGGCCTGTGTGATTTTTTCTAATTTCGCAGAAACATCATCAGGATTTGACCTGAAGGCCTTTTGCAAACGACCAAAGCACAAAGCTACCATGGTTTGTGTGTTTTTGAATTTATTATATGTTAATAATGGTGTTTAACTATAAATTTGAAATTATTTAAAAACTTGAAATTTAATTTAGTTATTATGGGGAATATATCATTTAATCAGTTAATTCATTTAAAAGGAGCACTTTAAATCAGGTTGGTATATAAATACAATGTTATATTTAATATGGAAATATGTTTTGCATGACTTCACATGTATAATTGATGTCATATTGTTTGCCTTCTCAAGGGCTAGGGAAGGGAAGGGAGGAAGGAGGTAATTTGGAACTCAAAATTTTTTTAAAAATGAATATTAAAAGTAAATTTTAAAAACTTACATATAAAGATAAATACAATGTTTTTTCTTTTTATCCTTTTTGTTATTTATTTTTATCATTCTTTTCTTTTTAAATTTTGTGTTCCAGATTTGCTCCCTCCCTCTTACCATTCCCATACCCACTGAGAAGGCATACAGAATGATATAAATGATACATATGAAATCATATAAAACATGTTTCCTCATTAGCATATTGCCAAAAAAAAGAGAGCAAAAAAAATGAAGAAGGCAAGAAAATGTACTTCAGTTTGCATTCAGAGTTCATCAGTTCCATCTGGAGATAGATAGCACTTTCTCATCACGAATCCTGTGGAATTGTCTTGATCATTGTATTGATCAGAAACCACCTCCCTCATCTTTTTTTTTAATAGCACAATAGTACTCCATCATAACCCCAGGTTGTTCAACCATTCCCCAGTTGATGAGCATTCCCTCAATTTCCAATTCTTTGCCACCAAAAAAAAAAAGAGTTGCTATAAATGTTTTTGTACATAGGTTCTTTTCCTTTTCCTTTGATCTTTTTTGGGATACAGACCTAGTTGTGGTATTGCTGGATAAAAGAGTGTTATATACACAGATTTATAGTCTTTTGGGCATAGTTTCAAATTATTCTCCAGACCAATTCACAACTCCACCAACGGTTCATCAACATACCTATTTTTCTTCATCCCCTCCAGAACATGTTATTTCTGATAGGTGTGAGGTGGTATGTTAGTTTTTTTAATTTGCCTTTCTTTAATCATTAGTGATTTAGAGCACTTTTTCATGTGATTATAGCTAGAACTGCCTGTTTATCTCTTTTGACCATTTATCAGTTGGCTCTTATTTTATAAATTTGACTCAGTTCCCAACATGTTTGAGAACTGAGGCCTGAGAAACTTGCTGTAGTAATTTTTTTTATATTCATTGTCTATGGTGCCTTTTAGCAAAAATGTAGTTTACCTGATTATCTCTCTTGATAAGGTCTGTTTTTGTTTTTGCTTTGTCTAAGATCGTGATTGCTTCCTCTGCCTTTTCTACTTCAACTGAAGCATAATAGCTTCTGCTCCAGCCCTTTATTTTAACTCTGTGTCTTTCTGTTTCGAGCGCATCTCTTGTAAACAACATATTGTTGGATTCTGGTTTCTAAACCCTTCTGCTTTCTATTTCCTTTTTATAGGTGAGCTTATCCCATTCACATTCATAGTTAGGACTACTAACTATGTCTTTCACTCCATTCTATTTTCTTTTGTTCATTCTTTTCTCTGTCTTTTTATCCTCTCCTGCCTCAAAAGCCTGTTTTGCTTCTGACCCCTGCCTCCCTTAATCAGCTTTCCTTTTTATCATATTCCCCAACCCATGTTTCTTATCCCCTTCCCCTCTTATTTCCCAATTGGGTAAGCTAGATTTCTATACCCAATTGAGTGTGTATAAACTCTCTTTGAATCAATTCTGATGAGGACGAATTCAAACACTGCCTGCCATCCCCTCATTTTCTTTTCCACTGTAAACATTCTTCCTTGTGTCTCTCTTTTATGTGAGAAAATTTCCCCCATTCTGTCTCTCCCTTCCCCCTTCTCCAATGCATTTCTCCTTCTTACCCCTACATTTTTTTTTTGGTTGATGATCCCAACATAATCAACTTACACCCATGCCTTTTGTCTATGTAGACACCTTCTAACTGCCCTCGTTCTAGGGAGTTACATAGATCATCACATATAGGAATGTAAACAATTTAATTTTATTGAGTCCCTTATGATTACTTTTTTATGTTTACCTTTTTATGCTTTTCTTAAATAAGTGGTAGGGAACCTTCGGCCTCAAGACCACGTGTGGCCCTCTAGGTCCTCAAGTGCAGCCCTTTGACTGAATCCAAACTTCACAGAACAAATCCCCTTAATAAAAGGATTTGTTCTGTAAAACTTAGACTGGGTCAAAATGCTGCATCCAAGGACCTAGAAGGCCACATGTGGCCTCGAGGCCGCAGGTTCTCCACTCCTGTGTAAGTCTTGTGTTTTAAATGTCAGAGTTTCAATTCAGCTCTGGTTTTTCTATCAGGAATTCTGAGAAATCTTCATTAAATGACCTTTTTCCCCCCTTAAGGATTATACTCAGTTTTGCTGGGTAGGTTTTTCTTGCTTGTAATTGTCGTTCCTTTCCTTCTGGGATGTCATATTTTAAACCCTCTGCTCTTTTAACATGGAAGCTGCTAAATGTTGTGTGATCTTGACTGTAGCTCCACAATATTTGAGTTATTCCTTTCTGGCTGCTGGCAATAGTTTCTTCTTGACTTGGGAGCTCTGGAATTTGGATATAATATTCCTTGGAGTTTTCATTTGGGGGTCTCTTTCCAGGAGGCGATTGCTAGATTCTTTCAATTTCTGTTTTGCTCTGGATCTAGGATATTGGGGCAGTTTTCCTTGATAAAGTTTTGAAATACGATGTCTAGGCTTTTTTTTTTTTTTTGAATGTGGCTTTCAGGGAGTCCAATAATTAATTCTTAAATTATCTCTCCTTGATCTAGTTTCCAGGTCAGTTGTTTTCCCTATGAGCTACTTCACATTTTCTTCTATTTTTTCATTCTTTTGACTTTTATTGTTTTTTGTTGTCTTATTGAGCAATTAGCTTCCACTTGCCCAATTCTAATTTTTAAGTAATTATTTTCTTCAGTGATCTTTTGTACTTTATTCCATTTGGCCAATTCTGCTTTTTAAGGTGTTCTTTTCTTCAGTGAATTTTTGTGGCCCTTTTCCATTAGGCCAATTCTGTTTTTTAAGATGTTTTTTTTTTTTTCAATTTTTTTGTGTGTACCTCTTTTAACAAGTTGTTAGTTCTCTTTTCATAATTTTCTTGCATCACTCTTTTTTTCCTCATTTTTTTCCTCTATCACTCTTCTCTCTTTCTTTAGCTTTTCCAGGAATTCTTGCTGGCCATGGGGTTGACTAGGAATTTTCTTTGAGGCTTTGCTTGTGGCTATTTTCACATTGTTGTCTTCCTCTAAGTTTGTCTTTCTTGTTCTTCCCTGCCACCGAAGTTGATTTTTATGGTCAAATTCTTTGTTGTTGTTGCTGTTTGCTCATCTTCCCAGCCTTTTTCTTCACCTTGAATTTTATGTTAAAGTTAGGTTCTGCTCACCTGGGGGTGGGGAGCACTGCGCCAAACTTCAGGCTTTTTCCTGCTGTTGTTTTTAGAGCTAGCTCTGGGAGACTGCAGGTTTTCAATGTTTCCAAGATGGTGTGACCTGGGGAAAGGTGTGGTCACTGTTTTCCTGATCTGCTCTCTAGTGCTTACTGCTCCCATGCAGCAAACAAATGCTAGTGCTCCTCTTGTCTCTGGAACTGTGACCTGATTCCCTGTTCTCCTACAGCTGCAAGTACCAGTGTTCCTTTCCGTCTTGTGACTGCAACCAGATTCCCTATTCCTTTGTAACTGACCACAAATGCTCCTCTCCATCCTGGACTGCAGCCCAGAATGTCTCTGGGCCAAGAGCTCCAGAAGCTGCTGCTGCTGTAGCCTGCAGCTGCCTTCATGGCCCAATGGCTGGTGCTCCTGCTATGTCCCAGACTCCTGTGGACCTCCTAAGTTGTCTTAAGCTGGAAAAATGTCTCTCTTCAGCCTTTTGTTGGCTCTGCTGCTCCAAGATTTGATTGGAGGCATTATTTTAAAGGTGTTTGTAGGGAAATGTTGGCAGAGTTCTGCTAGGTCCCATCTAGTACAAGAAATACAGTATTAAAACTTTCAGGGGCTTCTTTCATATCATGAACTGATCCAGAACAAAGGTGTGATTTTCCTAAGTAATCCTTCTGTTAAGAGCTAGGTGACTAGTCTGGTTAATTGCTGCAGTTTTTCACTTGTTGATATCCGAGCTCCTGAGAACAGAACAAAGAACAAGGGTCAAACTTAGATATACCAAATACAGGTCAGAACTTGCAGGCTTATCCAGAAAAAAAAATTCCAACCAAACTAGATTTACATGTATACAGGGAAAGGATGGCTAGGAGAGAAAGAAGATTAAAACAAATATCTGCTATGTAGCAGAAATCTTCTTACTTTACCATGTTACACAAGGAGCATGACCCTTTAAAAAAAAATCAATAGCCTAAGAGGATATGCTTAATAAAATATAGTACTTATAGTATTTATGGTACTTACAGTATTGTTAACTTAGAATGTGCCCTAGAAGAATCCTCAGGGGTCAACTAGTTTGATCCCTTGATCTTATGGACAGAAAACTGAAGACCAGTACTAACCATTTCTTGAATTTGATGCTTCATTTAACTATGGATTTGGTGCCTCTATATAGGATGCTTCCTCTGCTGAGACTCTACGACCTTTTAGAGCTGCCTCTTGGAATTTTTGTCTTCCTTTGAGATTTAGTTTTAGTTCTGCCTCTTCTAGGAGCCCTTCCCTAATCTACCTTCATTCTTTCCCTTCCCACCTCCCCCATACCCACCCTGGTTTGCCTTATTTCTTCCTGTATTTGTAGCATTTCCTGTGTGTAAGCTCCTTTTGGGGAGGAACTCTTTATTTTTGTGTTTTTATGTTCTCATCCCTTGGCACATTGCCTTCCAGAAAATAGGTATTTAATAGATGTTTCTTTAATTGAATTGAACCGAATTAAAAGTAATGAGATGCTTTTTACCTTGCTTGAATACTGGCTGCACTTTCTCCCTAAATCTGGCAATCCCAGTGTGGACTTCGACTCTTCTCTTATGGAGTTTATGCTTCATTGACTGCCTTTGAAGGTTGCTCGCCTCTTATAACATTTGCCTTTCTTTTTCTTGCCTGTCCACACTCCAGGACACCAGATCCAAGCCTGTATGCTCTGAAAGGAGGGTACAAAAAGCCACTGGCTCATCCCAGCTCCTGGTAGGATCCTCTCATGCCAAAAAACTTGTCCTGAGCATCCGAGAGGCACAATCTTTTACACAACTTTCAGAAGAAATCCAAACGGCCATTTTCTGGTGTAGACGCAAAAAACTGAAGCATAAAGCTACCTTTCTGGGTAACAAACTTCTAAAAAGTAACCGACTTAAACATGTGGAAGCTCAAGGTTGCAGGTAGGTCAGATTTAATAGACCCTTTTTGGGTACAAGCAGCGGATGCTTGTTGCTTTTTTTGTGCGTTTTGCTACTTCTTACCTCACTTTTCACTCTCTCATCTTTAATGGATTTTTACGGATAATTTTTGTTTTTCCATTGCTTGAGAGTACCCGTGAATCCCTTCTGCTCTCGCAGCAGATAGAGGTGTGGGTCTGGAATCAGGAAAACCTGAGTTCACGTCCATTCTCAGACACTCGTCGTATGACCCTGGGCAAGTCACTGAACTCCTCTTTGCCTTAGTTTCCTTATCTGTAAAATGGGGGTAACAGTAGCCCCTGTCTCTTAGGGTTTTTGTGAGGCTCAGATGAGATAACTGTAAAGTGCTGCGCACACAGTAAGCGCCATATAAATGTTACTGATTATTGTTTTTATTACCCATGTGAATCACCAGTAATCACAATCTGCCTTGGTAAGTTTGGGAGGTTCTCTGTCGTGCCATGCGTACTTCCTTCCCCAGGAGGACGGCAGAACTCCGATGTTCCTCAGGATAACGCATAGCTGCCTTAATGTATTCAAGGGAACTGGGAATCATAACCCACTACTGTTGACTTCTTCCTTGGACCCTTGGCGGGGAATATCTCACCTGAAAACTTCTGTGGCTCTGCTTTTGGAGGACAAGAAACATCTTCCTCCTCAGAGGATCCCGCTCCTTCCTTTTCAGGAGGAGCCTGGTGTCTGTTTTTAAACTGTCCGGTTGTATTTGTCTTTGTGTAACACTTTCCTACCCTCTGATCCTCTGACATAGAGTCAGGTCCCCCTTTCTCCATTTCATATCCCTCTTTTCCGTATTGAATCTTCACTGTGTTTCCTTTAGGAACAGACAGCCTGTATTGTGGAGAGGCATTCTTTCTTTTCTTCATTTAAATTTCCCCCTCTTTAAATTGTGAACTTTCAGTTTATGAAGAAAAATATGAAAGAGACCTCTGGGCTCTGAGCTGAGCTAATATATTTAAATACATTATATTTCCAAAAGTAAAAACCATTATTAGCTGGCCTGTTAGAGACTATTGGCATTTTCAGAAGCCTGTAATAAATTTAAAAGGTAGTAAGAGTTTACTTGTGTCCCCTTCCATATCTCTATTGGTGGATTTGTGAACTAGTTCAATCATGTTGGAAAACAGTTTGGAACTACACATACCCTCTAAGTTCCTACTTGTACATACCTTTTGACTCAGCAGCACTGTGATTAAGCATACATCTGAAGGAGATCCAAAACAGAGGTAAAAGACCCACATGTTTAACAATATTTATTGTAGCACTTCTTATAATAGCAAAGAATTAGAAGCAAAAAGGTGTCCATAAATTTGGGGACTAGCTAAATAAAATTGTGTATGTGAATGTATTGGAATAATATTGTATTCTAAAAAGTAATGACTGTGATATGGAAGTAATAGTCTGAAAACAGAAATTAGAGATCAAATTGTAATTCATTCAGGTCAACAAACATTTATTAAAAGTGCCCACATTGGGGCAGTGAGGTGGCATGATGGAGAGAGACTGGCCCTGGAGTCAGGAGGACCTGAGTTCAAATGCTGCCTCAGACACTTACTAGCAGTGTGATGCTGGGCAAGTCATTTAACCCTGATAAACCCCCAGCCAAACAGAAAAGCACCTACGTTGTCCTAAGTGCTAAGGATATGAAGATAAAAAATTAGATAGTCCCTGTGCTCAAGGAGCTTGTGTTCTTCTGAATTATGGTGTTTCTTTTTGTTTTCATATCATATTCATTTCCCCTCTTCCTTGCCATCCCTGGTGATGAAGAAGGAAGGGAGAAAAAAAAAGTTCAGCAAAACAAGAAAACACGTCAAGGTGGGATTCTCATTTCTGTCTTCATCTCCCCTTTATCTCATACGGTGCCCACACAGTGCTTCACACAGACTAGGCATTTAGTGTTTATTAAATTGGATTGTGTATTTTTATGTTTTGTTGGCAGAGATAGAAAGAAGGGAGAAAAGAGAAAATGAAGGATTCTTAAGGTTTTTCTCTGGCTAATAGGTTTTAATTTTTTTTCCTTTTTCTTTTAAAAGTTTGCCCAAGAAATTGAACTGCATAAAAACATCCATCTGTAACTTCCTTCTCCATGGCTCGGGTAACATGTCTTCAAAGTGCCACCTGAGACGAATCAGTTCACAGAATAAATTCATAAAGCAGCAGAGGAAACCACAGAGAAAGTTGCAGCACACTGTTCTAAAGGAAATTCAGCAGTTTATTCATCAGACTGAGAAGGCTGTCACAGAGGAAGATGCTAAAAGGACATTCTCAGACCTTACAGTTCATAGACCTGAACTGGCATCAAAGAAGAGCCAACCGTTGGACGACAGAAATGCAAATCTTAGTGAGAATTGTAACGGTGCAGTGAGGTCACCAACACTGGCTCTGGCAAAGGAAAAGAACACTATGTCAGAAACTGTTGGAGACACGGATGACATTGATGATATTTTTTCTTCATTGGGAGTTTAGATGTGATATATGTGAGAGTGCTTTAGTTTATTAAGAAAGGAAGCAGCTCATAATGATGCCTGTTTAGATGGGGCTTCATATTTGTGCCTCTGTGTGGTGAGAGTTTTGCATTATACCCAGAAGCAATGGAAGTATCTGCATCCGTGCAGAATTACTCCCCAAGTCCTGAAAGTGACTTTGAGAGGTCTCAGGGCTCGTAAGAGCTTGGACTGGTTTGATTTGTTTACCAAGGATTCCAGGGAGATTGGCTTTGAGAAAGTGTGTGTATGTTGCAACAAACTACATGCCTAAAAAAATCTGCCTTGTTCAGGACTCATACTCCTAGGCTAGTTCCAGTGGATCCAGTATGTATGCTGTGAAACTGGAGGATAGAGGTATCCAAAAGGTCACTGTGTGATTTGCTGGCTTAATTATAATATAATGACATTGCCACTTGTTATTTTTGTCCATGGAGCATCAAGATTTCTAGTTTTGGGTGATTGTGTTGTACAGTTTTTATATGATATGAATAAAATTGATCACCAAGAAAAAAGTTTGTATTACCACTGGTCTTATTACTGGGTCCAAATTAAATCAGTTTCTGTTTTCCCATTTACTCAAGGGTTATGTGCTTTGAAATGCTTAATCTCTCCAATATATAGAGTTAGAATATGATTTACTTATATTTTACTTACATTTTAATTTTGTTTGAATAATACCTTTTTTTGAGTGGGAGCAGGGGGGATGCTGAAAATGTCAGATCTCTATTCCATATATGAATTTTTGGCTTTTTGGAATTGGGCAAAAGGGTCTCTAATTCTTTTAGAACACTGCATGCGTTCCATAGTTTAGCTATGTCTTTTGCCACTGGACTATGACTGGAAGAGAGAGTGAGGCTGGCTTCTGTGCGGCTCTGCCTCACTCAAATTCAATTCACACACAAGTCAGGATATCAACCAAGGACAAACAAGAAGAACCAAAGTGAAGGTATCCCATTTTGTAACTGAGGAGGTAAGGTGGCCTGATAGACTTGGAGTCCCAGAGGCCTGAACTTGGAAGTTTCTAACTAGCCTTGTGAATCTGAGCAAGTCAAGCTACCTGCTCTGGTTTCCTTCCTCTTCTCTAGAGTGGGGATAATAATAGCACCTACATCCCAGGGCTGTTGAGGATCAAATGAAACAAGATATGAAAAGTGCCTCCCAAACTTAATCCCACTCTTGCTATTTCTCACTCGACCCCAGGGGTTCTTAACTTTCTTTGCGTCGGGCCCCATTAGGCCATGTGGTAAAGCCTGTGGACTCCTTCCCTCTAAGAAGAATGTTCTTAAATGCCTAAGATAAAACACATAGGATTTTGAAGGAAGCCAGTTATATTGAAATACAATTACCAACAGAATAATAAAGGTTACAGATCCCAGGTTCAGAACCACTGTTATCCCTTTCCCCTCCCTTTTCTTTGCTTCCTTTTCCATTTGCCTGAATCCTGTCTTCAGTCCTTGTTAAAATGTCCATGCTTTATCCATCAGTTTTATCAAAAAAACGTGTAATACCTTACATGTCTAGTATTTAATTACTGTGGGCCAAGCTTCTATTAGGCGAGTCCAGTTGTTATGTTTTAGCTTTAAGCATTTAAGGACTATTAAGTCAAACTAAAACCAATTTTACTGAGCATTAAAAGGACCCTATTTTATAGTTAAAATATTAGAAAATGCTACTTGTGTGTTACCAAGTCAGGAAGCTAAACCTATAGCAGTTGGAATTCAGGAACAATTTCTGCTGTCATTAGCCCCTGTTCCCCTCCCCCAATCTCTCAGACTTTACTACCTCACCTTGCTCCCCCGCCCTGCAAGCCAACAGCCTCCCCGACACTCTAAAGAACCAACCAGCACATAACATGGGAGCCGCCATTCTCGACAGGGTGGCCAATCTTTTACCACATCAAGGAATAAACTGTTTTGCATAAGGGACTTTTCTAGATAAGTGAAACGTTGGCTTTTTTTCCATTTTCACTCTTTGATGGGTCTAAAATACTGCATCCGAAATATGACTTAACTTTCTCTTAATGATTCTGCCCTTCCCAAGTCAGTTACTGTAGAATATTTGCTAAGGTAGCCTACATAGCTGGGTACCGATACCATGAGTTGCATTGGAAACTATCTTTTTTAAGAAGCCAGCCAATGTGCTTTCGCTTCTTTTGTCGCTCTCATGATAAAAGGCATTCGGTTATGACCTATAGCAGTGTAACATGATTGCCTTGCTGAAAAATTACTGGCTTAAAGACTAGGAGCAGCCCACTTGGAAGCAGTTTTCTTGTCCTATAGAAAATAAGCATGAATGGCCTTTGTCAGTTGCATTCAAGTCATTTCATCACTAATATAGTTCCCTTCGTCTCCCTTTACCTATCACAGGATTGATGGGGTTTTTGGCAGTACACCCCTTTGCCCTTTGAAGAATTTGTGTTCGTGCATTTGGGGGAAGGTCCACCACCTCCATTCCAAATCTTCATTACTATCAGATGACCAATCAATAGCTACTTCACGTTCGTGCTCTAAGCTTCCTCATCTGTAAAATGAAGGGATTAAGCTCGATGACCTCCAAGGTCCCTTCTGATCATTTCAACTAAAGCTCCCATCTTGTGGATGAGGAAAACTGAGACCCAGACAACCGGAGGTGGCTAGGTGGCACAGTGGATAGAGCGCTGGGTCCGGAGTCAGGAAGAACAGGGTTCAAATCCATCCTCATATCCTTCCTTGCTTCATGATCTTGGGCAAGTTACTTAAAACCTCTGCTTCTTTCCTCAACTGCAAAATGGGGATAATAATTGCACCTACCTTCCAGGGTTGTTGTGAGGATCAAATGAAATATTTATGAAACTCTTTAGCACAGTGCCTGGCACATAGTAGGTTCTTAAAGATAAACATTTGTTTCCTTCTAAACAGGTTAAATGATTTGAAACCAATGAGACTGAGTTTACTGATTGCAGAGCTAGGACCTGTCTTGACTCCCAGCACGTTTTCCTATATAATACATGGGGAATCCATTTTTTCCCTACAAAGTCTCTTTTTATTAATTTATGTTGAGTAAGGCCCTGGCTCATGAATATAATGAGTGGTAATATTGGCAGACAGAAATAGGACAAATATATTAAAAAACACTAACCCAGGCTTTTCTGAATATACAGATGACAAGCAATATTAGAGCTTCAGCTGGAGGTAAATCTATGTTTCTTTGAGAAGGTACAGAAAAACAACAGAACCATTAAGGGAAAAAACTATCGATGTGCTAATTAGCTTCAAAAGAACAGATGTGACATTTGCCAGCTGTAGCTCATCACCAAAAGTTTTTATTGTGGGGTGGCCTGCACCATTATTGTACACACACACACACACACTCCCCCCACACGTAGCTAATTTTTTAATCACTTTTTTCTCAATTAACAAAAATCAGTTTGCTCTTCCTCCATTCTCCTATACAAAGCAAAAACCTTATAACTACCATGTATAGTCAAGCAAAAAAAAAAAAAATCCCTGCATTGGCCATGTGTCCAAAAATGTCTTCTTCTGCATCTTAAATCCATTCACCCCTCTGTGAGGAGGTGGCAGCAGGCTTCATCATCTGTCTTCTGAACTCATGGTTGGTCAATGTATTGATCAGTTATTAGGAGAACAGCTTTCAAAGTTGTCAAACTATTTTTGCTGTTTAAAACTCTACACCTCTAAAGGTGTAAATAATCGAGATTCACAAAAATGACCCCATTTATCAATGTAAATTTGTTTAACACTGATATACTCTGTCTCTCACTGTTGACCATTAAAAAAATGAGTTCTGAAAAAGTCACAGTTCTGCAACTTAACAGTTTGATTTTCATCAGCTACATTTCATTGGCTACTTTTAAGAGGTTTCTCACTTTGAAATGCTAAATATGATTCAGACTACCAAAAGAACAACAACTTGTCTTTCTGGTTAGTGATGAGCCAAAAAGGATTAACACTCTGACTTTTCAATGAGAATTATGAGAAACGGTCTAGGTGCTGTAATTTTGTTGTTTCAAAATAGTGTCATGGTGCAACTGTTTGAGTTGCTTCGGTCATACATGAGATTGATTCTCCTTTCCAAGCTTTCATGTCACAGAGCGTAGAGCTAAACTAATACTGTTTTGATCCAAAAATTTGTATTTGCTCTTTTCAAGTATATCAAATGTATATATTCTCTTTTCTAAAGTTCATGAAACTTTCTTAGCTCATCTTTTTGCCTTTCACTAGATGGTGTGGAAACTAAAACAAAAGATGGCTTCTCTGTTAGGTTTAAGTTGGTTCTGTAATGGCTTGGCTTGCTGGACTGAAAATACTTCCCAATAGTTTGTTGGAAGGTCCCAAATTTTATTGAAAATCTTATTGTATCAAAATACAGTTAGCACAGACATGATAAAGTAAAGGCATATCAGTATATGCCCTTCTGTAATGGTAATCAGGGCAGGATTTTTTGCTGTTCTTCTCTTAAGTGCCTTTAATGAGTCTGGCCTTTGTTTGATTGGGGCAGGTAAAGTAGGATCTTTTTTGTCTTGGAATGTTTCTCAGCACTAAGAGAATTGGGAGTCATTGATTGGAAACAAAGTATAAGGTGGTACTAGTGATTTCTCACACCCTAAATGGTGAGCCTCGAGCCCTCAGGGTCCTGAATAGGGTATACGTACTGGAAGGTTAGCCTTTGACTTTTGGGGGCACACTAATTGAAAGAGTGACAAGACTCTGGGCAAGCCTTGAAATAGGTCCCCGCCCCAAGCTTTGTAATCCAGATGTTGGTGCTTCTCTGGTAACTGTTAATTGTGATTTGAATCGGACAAGGTCTATCTGTTGATGTCTGTAATTTCTGTTTGTATTTGCCCTGAAGTTCAGGGAGCTGATCTTTTTTCCCCTGAACTAAGTGAATGATATATGTTTAATTAAACTGAGACTGTTAATCCCTTAAAGTTGCTTTCCTTAGAAAAGCAGATCAAAGAACCTGTGTTGGCAGCCCTTCCTGTGTGCTGGTGTTGTCAGTCTTACACAGCCACGGTAGCTGCTAGCAACATTGTTGTTACACCTTCCAGCTGTGCTGCTTAAAAAGCAGACCCTTTTGAATAGCTCTGCTTTGTAGTATTTCTAAGTATAGTGTACAATGGAACATGTGTTTTAAGCAAATAAGACCAATGAATCCATTGTGTTCTCAAAGGATGTGACACAAAACTCTACATACCTTGAGGCTTCCACATTCTCCAGCTTCCACCCATACCCACAGCTGCAGGTTGGTTGCCTGTTCTTCCAGGTTTGGCATTGAGGAGGTCATGACAGCTTCAACCAAGCAAAGCTGCTTATTCTGGAGAAGTAAAGGGGGTGGGGGGATGAGGGCACGGAGGGTGAGGGGGTGGAGGAGGCGATAAGAGGGGTGAAGGAATCCCAATACCTAGAGGGAGGCCTAATATCTGGGAGCTCTTTGTTTTCAGCTTAATCAAACGTGCTATGATTTCTCATGACAAAGAATACTGGACAATGAGCAAAACAAGTTAAAGTTTCAATTTGTTAAAAAGATAGTAACTTTTCAAAATAATCATTCTGAATTGAGCAGCATGATAACATCTATTATAGACTCTTCTCAGGCATCAAGGTAATTACTTTTCAAAATAATTGTTCTGAATTGAACAGCAAGATTAGATCCATTATAGCCACTTCTTAGGCATTGAAACTGGGGCAGAGATTACTTTGGGAAGATGCAAATGGTTCTCTTGCCATGGTAAGGACAGACAACATCTAAAACAATGCTGATGTTCTGGTTGACATAGCCAGCCTTCGAGTCTTTAGCCAAGCTGTGAGCTATTGATGTGAAGGTTTCCTGTTATATAGGCTATAAAGCACCTCAAGAGATGGATTCCAGAGTACGTCACAGAACTGTGAAAAGAAGAAAAAGAAGAACTAGATATTTTTTTCTCTGAGTAGTGTTAATCTGAATTTATTTAAACTTTTGAAATAGCTTTTCTGGCCTGTATTACCTCTTTAGAGTTCCATTTATGAAACGGTGATTATTTTTCACAAGTGTGTCTCTCTCTAAAACTTTAAAGGATGCCCCTTAGTTCTGAAATCCTGGGATTTACAGAACAATCAGCCAATACGTATTAAATACCTACTATGTGTCTAGAACTGTGTGAATCAATGAGGACACGAAGACAAGGAACGAAACCCTCCCTACTTGCAAGCATCTTCCATTCTCACGGTGGAGATAAGTATCTATAAAAATGCGGACAGCAATAAACCCAAAGTGAATAAATACAAACACAAGGTAGTTTGGGAGGACAGGCACTAGCAGTTGGGGGTGAGGAGTGGGACTCTGAAAAGGCTTTGTGAGGAATATAGGACTGGATATTCCTTATCTTAGCAGCCTCTAAAAGGATCTGGAGATGCTTCATGTCAGATTTTTGACTTTCTTTTTTAAAGGCAGCTTTTCCACTCTGAACAGCTAAATCTATCCTTGCTGATCCTGACTTTATTCCTTCCTAACCTTCCTTTTTCTAGGTCCTATTTACTTAGTTTGTACTCTTGGAGTAGTAGCACTTCAACCTTTCAGTCATTTTGGTTGCCCAATCAGAATGGCACAGAGTATTTCACGGATACACACCATGGGTTTTTACAAAGATAAGATGTGTAGTATCTTACATCTCAACGTATTTGGGGGAAGCACAATGATTCCCAGGTCATGACTAAGCTTGGATCCCATCATCCTGTAACCATAGCTTATTTTTTTTCTTCTTCAGTCAGTAGCATACCTTGGATTTGCCCAAACTATTCTGCTGCTAACTCACAACTTCCTGAGAGCTCCCTGTCAATCTTTACATTATCTTAATATCAACAGTAACTAGCGAATTCTGGAAGAACACTTAGACATAAAAATTTAAATTTGACCTAGACTGGCATTGCCTGAGATGACATATAAAACTGTTTCGAAATTGGTGTCTTATTACCAGTGAATCATATCCTGAAAAAGGTCTTTTCTTTTTAGGACTTAAAGGCTACTAATGCCACTCTTCTAAAAAATCTTAGTGACTAATTTTAGTGTTAAGGGTAGGATGAAGAGGTATCAGAAGAGGAAAAACCACTTGAGTGAGAGGGCTCATAATAAATTATTTTCCATCAGCTGCTTTGTTTGGTTTCTAATTGACATCATGCCCCTGAACTGGGTACTCTCTGGCGGCCTCCCCCAATCCCCTTTTCAGCTTCTTTTTGTATATCATTGTCCCCCTTAGAGTGTAAGTTCCTTGAAGGCAGGGACTGTCTTTTTCTTATTCGTATCCCCAGCGCTCAGCACAGTGTCTGGCATATAGAAGACACTGAATAAAAGTTTATTGACTGAAAAAGAACCAAAGTGGATAGAATGCTCACAGTGCCTCCGGTTCTATGGGTTTCTCATCCCTGCAGGAATGGCAGATGAAATGAAGGTTTACTCAAGGTGATGAGGTTAAGAAGGAAGAATCTGATGTTCAAGGCCCATGTTTGTGCCACTAAACCATATAATTGAAGCTGGTCCCACATTGCCTCTAGGATAAAATATGCCCTACCCCACCCCCAATCATTTAAACTCCCTTAACAACCTGGCTGCAAGCCCATCTTCCCAGGCTAACTACACCCCTCTCAGCTCTGCTTCTGACTTTGGACTTCGCCTCTGTGCTTTTTGGCTCCCTTTTCTGTGTGGGCTTTCCCTGTTAGAATGTAAGCTTCTTTTTTGGGGGGGAGGGGGGAAGGCAGGGCAATTAGGGTTAAGTGACTGGCCCAAGGTCACACAGCTACTAAGTGTCAAGTATCTGAGGCTGGATTTGAACTCAGGTCCTCCTGACTCCAGGGCTAGTGCTCTACTCACTGCACCACCTAGCTGCCTCAAGAATGTAAGCTTCTCAAGGGCAGGGACTTCCTCTCTTTTTGGCTTGTACTAATATCCCCAGAACTTAGCACAGTGCTTAGCCATAGAAAATGCTTAATAAACTGCTTGTTACTTGGGGTGCATTACTCTCCCTCCCTCCCTCACTCTGTGTTCCAGTTAAACTTACCTATACTTGCTGTTTTCTATACAGGATATTCCCCCTGTGGATTCCTTCAGAGCCTGTCCTATGACACCTGCCCTCCTCCTCTCCTCATCTTAGAACCTTAACACCCTCCATCCTCAGGTCAAGTGATGCTTCCTTCAGGATTTCCTGACTTATTTCCTCCCTTCTTTGCTCTCCACCTTAAGATCACCTTGTACTTTGTATATGGATGATCTATTAGGGAATATGTTCTATTCCCCCCCCTGCCCCCCCCCTTAAAATTTAAACTCTCTGAGGGAAGGGAGTGTTTTTACTTGGTTTTTGTATCCCCAGTACCTAGATTAGTTCCTGGCACATTGCGGGTATTTAATAAATGTTCTATCAATAGAAATTATCAACCTCAGAAATAATAATCCTCTCTGCTTCACTGGAATAACCAGTGGTTAAATCCATATTAGAAATAAATAATACTCCTTTATAGTCATTGAGACTTTTTTTTAATACGCTATCACTGCACCAAAAAGTAGAACAGTACTTCCCTGCTGATCAAAAAGGCATTAATCTCTCCATTTCAGAAAATGTGGGGTCCGAACTTAAACTCTGACCTTTTGTTGGAAGGGACTAGAAAGGTGAGTTGGAACAAGCAGGGTCAGAATAAAGTGACAGTGAAGGGCTGTTAAGGGAACAAGTGGATAAAGAAGAAAGGGGAGGAAAAGCCAGATGGTGGACTAAGAAGTCACGATCACCTGCAGCACCTACCAGCCTCCTCCAAGTCACACTGGTCCTGCCCCGTTCCAGCTAATGCTTCTTTAACATCAGGATTTCTTTTTTATTTTTAACGTTCAATTAAATTTTTTTTTTTGATTTCCAAATTCTCTTCCTAAAAACACTAAACGAGAAACATTTCCTAAAAATACTCCCCTACCCATTGAGATGCCAAGCAATAAGATATCAATGGCAAATAACATCAGAATTTCTTAAAAGTTAATGATAGTAATTCAACTTACCTGACAGGAAACAGCTGAGGAAAGCATCCCTGGGTTTGTGTGTCAACAAATTCTTGGATCTGCAGAACTTGTTTGGCAAGATAACCTTTGGAAGCTTTGTCAATTTTTGTTAACACCATCTATAGAAATTTATTTCAAAGAGGAGAGTGAATGAGGGCTGGAAAAAATTTAAGTGAATCAATATGTGATCGAAAACAATACAATCCTAATAACTCCTCATGCTTACATAGCACTTTCTTTACAAAAACCCTGAGGCAGATTGGTCCCATTTTATAAACAGGAAAATCACTGTAGGGAGATCAATTACCTGAGGTCTCATAGCTATTAAGTGTCAGATTTTGAAAATCATTATATCTACTTTTATTGGGATTTATCCCCATATCCTCTAGGCATTCTGGCTCACTAGAGACTCTTCCTACTCTCTCTCTCCCTGGGGGCTTATCCTTAAGGAAAAAAAAAGATACACAAGTTCAAAAAGAGTAAAATGTTAGACTTTCAGTTGAAATTGAGGAGGAACCATGATTTTATAAACACCTGTGCTTTCCACACTAAGGATTTTAAATATTTTATATAAATCAAATTCTTATCACATATGGCTATTTTAAAAAATTAACTAAAGGATTATTCATTGATTTTGCTATGTGAGGCAAAAAACGTTGACACTGTATTTAGCAGGGCTTTTTACATTTGGTAAGGCTGCATGTTTTATTAAAAAAAAAAAAGGAAGAGGCTGAGATCCATATGAATGAAAATACTTCTAGCAGCGTTTTTTGTGG
Source organism: Trichosurus vulpecula (assembly GCF_011100635.1). Lineage (NCBI taxonomy): Eukaryota > Metazoa > Chordata > Mammalia > Diprotodontia > Phalangeridae > Trichosurus > Trichosurus vulpecula. The sequence goes on from NC_050574.1 coordinate 347,330,670, forward strand.
CGGCCAAAAATTGAAAACTTAAGGGGATGCCCATGAGTTGGGGAGTGGCTAAATAATTTGTGGTATATGAATGTGATGGAATACTATCGTGCTATATACATAATGATAAAGAGGATGCTTTCAGAAAAACCTGGGAAGACTTATATTAACTGATGCACAGTAAAGTAGGCAGAAGCAGGAGAACAACATGCACGGTAAAGATAATCAACTGGGAAAGACTTAGTAACTGATAAAGATAATCAACTGGGAAAGACTTAGTAACTGATCAATACAATGATGCACCACAACTCCAAAGGACTCATGAAGAAAAGTGTTCTCCACTTCCACACAGTGAACTGAGGGGCTCAGACTGCAGACTGAAGCATATTTTTCCCTTTTTCTTATTTTTTTCTTCCAGAATGTAGCTAATGCAGAAATATATTTTGCATGACTTCATAATGTATAATGAGTATCATAAATCTTGCATTCTAAAGATATATGGGGAGGGCTTATGGGAGGGAGAAAATTTGGAACTGATAAAATTTCAAAAAGGTGAGGGATGCTATAATTCCTTCAATCATGTGCTATAATTTTCATGAAATTTTTTGGTAAACTTTTAACAATTTTCTCACATGTCTCTAAATTTCTTTGAGACTGAATTGTAGTAGGATGTGGGGAGAAGTTAGAACATTAGGGGTGCTTTAAGTACCCTGTGGCTAAGAGTAAGGTGCATTCTTTATTCACCATAGATGGAAAGTGAGATTCAAAGCTCTTGTCCAGAAGGTGGGCATGTAAAATTTATGAAAACACCAACTCTTTTGTGATCTATCTGTGGTGTGTATGTCTTTAATAAGAGAGACTAGAGCAAGAAGGTAGGTGAGGCAGGAATTATTCCCATATTCTTCTAGGCATTTTGGCCCACTAGGGACTATTCCTGATGAGGTTTGGGGGTACTAGGACTCTGAGAATGCCATGGCAGAGTTGCCTGGAGTGAATTCGAACACTCGAGCTTTCTCTTTAGTCAAGTGGCAAAAAGCTTATTGTAACGTTTTAAAAGAAAAAGTGGGCAAGGGTCCTTATGGAACCTTCAAGAGAATGAGGGTGGTGCTGGGGCTTAAACAGAAAAAAGGCATGAGAAAGGAATGCCAGGGATGCTAACTAGGTAATCTAAGGGTCCAGGTGTCTTTGGGAGCTATGGATGGGAAAGTGTAGGGAGTATACCAGACATTGAAGGAGTTGTCAGAGGCATGAGCCTTGGGAATCTGGTGGGGAGAGAGAGTCCTTGGGTTAGCCAGGGACAAAAATGGTTGGGCTAGCCACCCCTCTGTCTATTCTGATAAGACAATGTATTCTGCAACAAAAGAAAGTTTTCTCACAGGACAGGCGCCTACTGAGAAACTGGGAGGCTTCCAGAGATGTGATTTTTAGGGCTGGGGCCCAAGCATCCAATCATTCCCACTGCCTCTCTGCCTGGGGGAGGTTATTCTTTTAAAAAACAAAAGTCCTTGAAAAATACTCCTTTCAGGGTTGGTAACATTTAAGAAGGATTTTATTTTGTACAGGAATTCAATGTGTATGGTCTGGAACTTGTTATATACTATGTTTCAAGAATGTGACTCGTAATCTGAATACAGGTTGCACAAAACATATAGGTGGAATCACTGTGATAAACATCAACCATGCAGCTTTTGTTTTGCATGAAAAATAGTTATCAATCTTTTCTGTAGACATGAGCGTGTGTGTGTGTGTGTGTGTGTGTGTGTGTGTGTGTGTGTGTGTGTTTAAAGTACCTATGAAAAGTAGATGAATCAGGGCTTCATGTTAGTTTGGGTACAGTTTTAACATCAAAAGATTTAGGCAAGAAGGAGGGAAAAAGTGATTTAAACAGAAATTTTACCTCATCTTCTAAAACTGAAGCTCTGTATATTTAGCCAGAGGCATAAACCTATCTGCACCGAGACATTTGTGAATACAAGCAGGGTGCAAAATAACTTGGTTGTCACTTACCACATAAGGCAGTGCAAATTCTTCACACATTTCTATAGCAATATTATCGGCTTTTTGAATCCCCACAGCACCGTCTACCAACAAAAATGTTCTGGTCAAACTGTAAGATCAGAAACAAACAAAGATTACTGCAATAACACTTTCAATTGACGTGCCTCCCCTGTTCTCTTCACAACGTCCCACTTCGCAACTCAACAAGCACATTTTGTCCTTGGGATATTCTTAGATTATTCTCAGGCCATGGTCATTTGAGAATTCTCAAAACCGAAAATACCATTTCACCAGGAAATTCTGTCTATGGGCCCCCAAAGGTGCCACTGTTCAGCACAAGGGTGGGGAACTTGCAGCCTTAAGACCACATGTGGCCTCCTAAATCCTTTAAGAATTTGTTCTGTAAAATTTGGATTCAGTCAAAAGCCCGAACACTTAAGCATTTAGAAGGCCACATGTGACCTTCAGGCTGTTGGTTCCCCACCTCTGGTTTAGCACATACATACTTTTGAATAACTTTACTCCAATTAAATAGAAAGCCACGAAACATTATAGCATTGAGGATTAAAGATGTTAACACCTACTGTTTGAAATACTGTTATATAGCTTACCATTTCAAATAAACGTGTGACCAAATTTCTCAGGTGTATGTAGTCTTAGCTCTGAAATTTGGGTATTACACATAGCCAACATTTATATAGTACTTACCCATTATAACATTTATACAGTATTTATACAGGTTTGTAGAGAGCTCTCCATATATTATTTGTTCTTCACAGCCCTCTGAAGCTTTTTACAGATGAGAAAACTGAGGCTAAAAGGTTAAGGGTCACACAGCTAGAGTGTTTCTGAGGCAGGATTTGAAATCAGGTCATCCTGACTCTTAAGCCCAACTTTTGATCCACTATATTCCCTAGCTGCCTCACATACAAAGAGGCACTGGATTTCCAGCTTACTGTTAAGAAGGCAAACATGTGAAAACAGTACTATACACATCATCCATACAAGGGTAGTATGTACACGAAATGTATAGCCTTTGAAGCAGCCAAGAATATTCTGAATGCCTCTCAGAAACTCAAGAGAGAACCCTCCCAGAAATGTTACTGAAGTTTCTTTCCATGGAGCATGAATTATACTAGATATTTTATCTTTTTCTGAATTTGAATTGGTTACAATAATATTAAAAAATAAATCTAAATATGAAAAGCAAACCAAGCTGAAGTATTTTTAGATTTAAGAAAGTACTTAAAAGAATTATCCTCACCTACAAACTGAAGCTGATCATGAAATACTTTGGTCCAAAATAACATTTTAGAAAATTACAAGCAGGCAAAAAAAATAAAGATTTTACAAATGTCTGTTGGTAAGATAACTTTTTCATCTCTCAGGGACTGAAAGACATAACTTTAAAATGTGATCTTAATACTATGTACTATGAACTATGTATAGTGATAGGAAATTTTTCCTTACGTTGGCCGTTCTTTCAGATAAGCTTCTACCATATCAACAAAATCCTTAGGTGCTTTAAAGCCATACCCTGGCATGTCTACCAATGTAAAATATTTTCCAACTTGGAAAAAGTTCATTTTCTTTGTGTGTCCCTGTTAAAGCAAATGGGAAAACGATGGATTAAAAAAAAAATCCAAATCAAAATGTCTACCATATATGAATATTAAAGATTCTACCATGTCAGAGATAATAGAAACAGGATAAGAATCCAGAGCCCCTGACACCCATTTCAGTCATTTCTGCATTAGGTTAAGGTGACTCTCAGAAATCCTCTCTTTTATCCATCTCAATGACCAGTGGAGGGAGCTATGTTAACAGCAGAGAAGGAAGGAACCAGAGTCCCACAGTAATTTCCTTTTTTCTGTCTGGCTCTGTAGATGACCAGATAGGCAGGAGAAAGGAAGACTGGTGGAAGGGTTCTTTGGGAATAGCTGGATAAGGTTTTCTCCCTTACCCTTACTAGCAATCATCATGGGAGCGAAGTGCTAAGAATCAGGGGACTGGGGCTAAATTTTCGTAGGGATAAGAAGAGTAGAGAAGAGAGTTGGTGAGAGCAGGGTTATGGGCAAAGGTGTCTGCTTTGGTGTAGGGGTAAGAAACTCTCACCGGCTATCAGGAAGGAAAGTTCATGTGTTAACTTCATTTGTTGTGTCATTTTAGTCATGTCTGACTCTTTGTGACCCCATTTGGGGTTTTCTTGGCAAAGATACTGGAGTGGTTTGCCATTTCCTTCTCCGGCTCATTTTACAGATGAGGAAACTGAGGTAAGCAGGGTTAAGGGACTTTCTTAGGGGTCACACAGCTAGTAAGTGTCCAGGTTGGATCTGAACTCAGGTCTTCGAGTCCAGTCTCGGCACTCTATCCACTGTACCACCTAGCTGCCCTGTTAACATCATAAAGGTGCCCATTAACACTAGAGAGGTATATAATAAGGTCGGGGACTGTCTGTAGTTGTGTGTATATGTATAGAAACTTTGGCAAGGTACAACCAAGGTTAAGAAATGAAAGAGTATGTGAAACCAGAGACCCTGAAATAGATCTGGAACCGTAAGTGGATTTTTCCTAGAAAAGAAAATAAAGTAAAACAAAAGAAAAACAATTACCCCATTTTGGAAAGGCATAAAACTGTTGGTAAACATACTAAAAAATAACCCTGCCTTTCTTTCCAAAGTACACAAGTAATAAAAACATGAGAATGCCCATCTCTCCTTTCCTGACCTAAGCTACTTGCCTGGAGTGAGTTAGCTCATGTCACAAAGTAATGGCGTCTACCATTAAAGAACACAGCCCTTGGAAACTTAAGAGAAAAAGGGTTTTTTACATCTTCCCACCCATCACCACTCACTTTACAAAACACAAATACGTTCCATTCAGCTTTAAACATACCGGCTTTTTCGAAACTCTGACTTCAACTTCAGGGGTCAGGGAAAATAAAGCCTTTATTAGGGATGATTTTCCAACATTGCTTCTTCCTATAAAGCAGACCTTACAGAAAAGAGAATTAATAAAATAATATGAGACCTGAGGTTTTTTTTTCTTCTCAGTTATGAAACTCTGTAAAGACTGCTGTCTTTAAGGGTCTCCCCCACTCCCAGACTCAGGGGATGAGAAACTTAAATTTAGCTGAACCTACTGGAAAAGAAAAAAAATCCTAATACTCAAGAATATATGAGCTCTCTACTACAGGTAAAAAAAAAATGTTTGGAAGTTGCAGCTTTGTAGCATTTCTGATGTATTTCAAGTGTGTCCCTAATATACAAAACAGATTATTTCAATTCAAAATATTTACTGAGCATTCCCTTGGTGCAAGGTGCTGCACATTTCAAGAAAACTGTCTTTAAAAAAAGCAAACAGCATCCCTTGAACTCTACTTTCTCACCTACTCCTTTGGCTGCCTTAGTATTTAATAACTACTGCACATTAGTTAGAATCTGAAACTATTCGTAAAACCATTTCCTGCAGGGCAGGATCACAGATCTAAAGCTGGGATAGCTACTCAACCCCTTCCTTTTACGGACAAGGACAGCCTGGCTCTTGGAGGTTCGGGGATTTGCTCAAGATGACATATCCCAAAGATCGTGTGGTCCTGATGCCTTCCCCAGTGACATTAAACCAGCAAGGCGTTGTCAGCTAAATCAGTTCAGGCATCGCCAAATTAATCAGGAAATACAGCATGTATTGGCTTTCTAGGCTTAGCAATGGTGTGCTCCTAGCCTACCAAGATAATCCCAATCAAAATGTGAAGCATTCATGTAATTGTCTCAAAGAGCAAAATGCTTCATTCTCATTGACTTTTGGTCAGACAGGAGGCCAGCAAAGAGTTTTTATTGGAATTCTTTCAGTGTTTCAATTTAGGCTTGACTGCTTTTAAAAATGTATAATGTAGGGGCAGCTAGGTGGCGCAGTGAGTAGAGCACTGGCCCTGGAGTCAGGGTGACCTGAGTTCAAATCTGACCTCAGACACTTGACACATGTACTAGCTGTGTGACCTTGGGCAAGTCACTTAACCCCGATTGCCCTAAAAAAATGTATAATGTATGTAAAAAATGTAAAGAAAAAATGTATGATGTATGTAAAATATAATGCATATAATGTATATTGTATATAATACATAATGTATAATGTATATAAAAATGTATAACCAGTGCACTAGGGAGCAAGGCATGTTTTCTCCTCCCCTGCCTCGGCCCCAGCTGCCTAGTTACGGCCAAGCTGGGCTTTTTGTAGCAGGACGCTGATCCCCTCCCCTCCCTGCTCCTGCTGGAGGTGGTGCAGAGCTCTCGCCTGGGCCCAACAATCACTGGTCAATGACGTGGCCTGCTCTAGATCCCTGTGGTTCACCCAGGCTTATGATCTTCCCTTGGGAATTGCTCTCCCATTTGCCACTACCCTGAGAACTCCTTGGCCCTCTCTCATTTGCCCTGCCTCTGAAGTGTAAAGGAAACTCTTCCACCTGCCCTGCAGCTGAATCCCCTTGTATGTATGTCAACACATGATGTCTCCTCTATTTAGAACGTGAGCTCCTTGACAGCAAGGACTGCCTCTCTTTTCTATTTGTATCCCTGGTATTTAGCACACTTAATAAATGCTTTCCCATCCCCTTCCACGTAAGATCTGACTGGTTATCATCACTAATGGAGGAGTAGCCAGTCAATCAACCGGTGGAGAGTTACCAACAAACCCTTATGTCAGAACATAAAAATCTTTCTGTTTTTAATCGTAGAATTACTTATAACACAGATGATAAATTCAGATAACCTGTGAGTTAGGACAGATCTCCAAAAACATGATTGAGTGTTAGGCCTGGAATCAGAAAGATCTGTATTCAAATCTGACCTCAGACACGTACTGCCTGTGCCACATTGGCCAAGTCACGTAACCTCTCTCTGCCTCAGTTTCCTTATCTGTAAAATGGGGATAATAGTAGTGCCTACCTCCCAGGGTCGTTGTGAGAGCAAACGAGATAATATCTGTACAGCATCTAGCACAGTGCATGTGTGCGTGTGCATGTGCGTGTGTGTGTGTGTGTGTGTGTCTGCATAAATGCTGCTATTATTAGTAGTAATCTGCTTAAACGTGGTTAACCAGTCCTAGCTCTCAACATTAGCGTTCTTCTGAATGAAGAACGCTGATTTAAATGATAAGGATTAGATCAAAAAAAGGGTGGGGCAGAGTGTCACATTGAAATGGGCCCTGGGTTTGGAGTCTGAAGGCCCTACCATTTATTAGTTCAACTACCTGCTTTCCTGTTTACTGTCCAAGTTACTTGTCTGGGCTTCAGTTTCCTAGATGGTCTCTAAGGTTCCTTCTGGCTTTCAGTCTATGATCTCATGATCCCATGAAGAAAACTGAGATGTAATTACATTAAAGAAAACAATGAGACGACAGATGAAAATTTGTGAGATACTTATAAAATAATCCTCAGAGGAAAATTTCTCTCTCTGAACATTTAAATTAACCAAAAGGAGGAGAATCCTAATGAATTGTACAGGGAAACTAAACAAGCAAATGGGAATTCACCAATTTAACAATCCCAAACAAGTGCAAAAGTAGAATTTTGAGAATCAAAGAAGAAATTAATAGAACAGGAAACAGAGATTATTGAGCTGATACATAAAATAAAGAACTATTTTCTTACAAGACCAATAAAACTGATAATATTAATTTGAGGGGAGTGAACAGTTATAGGTATGCTTTGAAAAGATAGAAAGAACATCAGTGAATGATTTAGAAGTAAGCAGAAGCCAGCAAAAGAAATTTTGGAAGGGAGCAGGACAAGTAGGGTAGTGTTAGAGTAACTACGTAAATTTAAAATATACAATAAAAAAGGAAGGTGCATATAATAGAAATTCACAGTGTTCTATGCAGATCTCTTTCTTTGGTCCTTTGAATGGGGAGATGTTGATATTTATTGATTTTTATCAAGTTCATAATAATAAAAGGGAAAATGTCAAAATTAGTGAGAATTCACAATGAAAAGTAAAAACTATTACATCCAATCATATGCTCCTAAACCTCCCTGCAAACAAATGAAAGAGATGAATATTTATAAAAAAATATAAAATACTCAGTTTAATAAGAGAGGACATCCAGTTTCTATATAATCCAATTATAAAAGAACTCAAAAAGGGGGTGGGAGGGCTGGACTGTAGAACACTGGAAGGGAAGTAACGTCCAATGAGTCTGGAAAGGAACACAGAACATGAATGAAGAGTGATTAAGAAAAAAAAAATGTCAGGAGTCAGGTCGTCCATCTGGGTTTACATAGTCTAGCCTATAACTGAGCAGTGGGGAGATATGAACAGACCTGTACTTGATGAAGATTATTTTAGATGCTGTGTGGAAGATGGTTTGAAAGTATGGAAGCACGATGACAAAAACCAGGGGGCGTCAGGCGTTAAAAGCTAAATATTGTTTTAAGAACGGCTTTGAGTAAGCTATTTTTACCCAAATTAACTATAAAGGACATATGAAGAAAGATGCTATTGAGAAAGAACTAACAGAAGTGTGTATAGAATAATTTTACATCTATCTATCTATTTATGTCTAATGGTAGCGGGGTGGAGGGAAGGAAAAAAAAAGAAATTTACACGATAATTTTGTTGTATTTTTGAAAGGAATAGCAAGTTGTGCATAGCAGATTTACAGTTTCACATGCAGTCATCTGTTTAATTGTACTATGTTATGGAAACACTTGTTTTATTGCATAAATTAAATATAAAATAAAAAGCCAAATAGAGGAGGTTTTTGCTTTTAATCCTATAGGCAATGGGAACACTACTTTGGCAGCAGTATGTAGGGCAGCCTGGAGTTGTGAGAGATGTGAGGCAGACAAACCAATTAGGAGGCTTCTGCACTAACCAGACTGAGAGGTGATCAGGGCCTGAACTAAGGTGGTAACTTAGTATGAATGAAGATACCAGGCCAGATAGGAGATATACTGAGAACGTAGAAATGGCAAAATTTGGCAAATGACTTATTTGGAGTGAAGAAGTGAGGATAAAGCAGAGATTATGAAAGGAGCCTTTGAGGGAAGTCTGGAAGAGAGGAAGGCAGGGGGGTGGGGAATTTAAGGGGTCCCAGAGACATCTCAAATTTAATGTATCTGAACCTGTTTCAGTTTGATCATCAAATAGGAAATAAATAGAATAGGAAACAGACTATTGAGCTGATACATAAAATAAAGAACTATTTTCTTAAAAGACCAATAAAACTGGGACATCCAGTTTGAAATATCCAAAAGACGACTAGTTATCTGAGGCTGAAACTGTGAAGATGGGGGCTGGATACATGTAGTCCTCTAGGAATCATGTGCATAGACATTAAGAGTTAAACCCACAGAGAGCTGATGAGATCATAGACAGGATGGATAGAAGGAGACAGAAGAGGGCCCAGGACCAACCTTGAGAAACTCCCACAATTAGAGCCAGCAGACAGGGAAGAGCAGGGTCAAACCCAGAGGAAGGGGTCTCAGGATGAGAAGGGGGTGGACAGCAACAACAAACCTTTCTACACCTAGCATGCTCTTAATCAACATTTATTGAAAGGAATCCTACAATCACTCTGGAATATTTTGTCGCTGTTCAGTTGTGTTTGACTCTTGACTCCACTTGGGATTTTTGGGTTTTCTTGGTAGAGAGATACTGGAGTGGTTTGCCATTTCCTTCTCCAGCTCATTTTACAGATGAGAATACCGAGGCAAACAGGATTAACTGACTTGCCCAGGGTCACAGGGTTAGTGTCTGAGGCCACATTTGAACTCGGGTCTTCCTGACTCCAGCCACAGTGCTCTATCCACTGAGTGCCTCCCTGGAATATAAGGGCAGGTATTGTTTTGAGATGAGGAAATTGGGCTGGGGGTGGGGAAGGGGAGCTATGACACCTGGTGAACCAGAAAGAGCACTGGACTTGCGGTGAGAAGATGCGGGTTCAAATGCCATCTCCCCTTCCTTCAGCTATCATATTACCTCTGGACCCTACATGGTGGGGGGAGGGGGGGATGTGGAGAGGAGGCAGTTAGGGTGGGAAATGCTTTGTAAGAAGTGTAATTTAGTCCTACAGGGTTACTACTCTATCACTATCCTATATTGCCCTACTACCTACTCCAGGGTCACTACCCTGGGGAGCCTGATTGGCACTGTGGGAAGGCAGGTGGACGGCTGGACTTGGGCTTTGGGGCAATCACAGAAGAGCCCCCTCACTTTCTTCTCGTGCATGGGGAGTTTGATCAGGAGAGGGTTGATCGAGCCTTCCCTTCCTCCTCAAACCCCGGGCAGGAGGCGGTGTCCCCCTCCCCCATACACCTGGTGAAACTGCATGACCTAAGAGTCAGGTAAATGGGCTGTCGGGCTTTCCAGCCTCGGACTGGCCCCATTGACAGGACACAATTGGCAGGGAACTGACCTGACTGCCCCACCCCCATCAATAACAAAGGCCAGCATTTATAACGCGTCTCGTTTGAACCTCACGGCCACCCTGGGAGGTGGGCGTTATTATTTATTATCCCCATTTTACAGGTGAGGAAACTGAGGCCGAGAGAGAGCCGAAGTGACTTGCCCCAGAGTCACGCAAGCCAGTAAGCGTCCGGAGGTGGACCTGAACTCAGGTCTTCCTGACTCCAAGTCCGGATCTCTACTCCCTGCCAGCTGCTTCTGATCAACTCCCTGCTTCATATAAAATGTGGGCAATCTCACCTACACCGACCACCTCAAAGAGCTTTTGTCAGGAAGGGGCTTTGCCAGCCTTAAACGCTTCCTAGGAGCCCAGGGCTTGGGGGTCATTAAGAGCCGAGTTCAAATTTGACCTTAGACACTTAATACCTAAGTGAACGTGGATAAGGCGGTTCACCTTTGCCTCAGTTTCCTCATCTGTAAAATGGAGTGATAAAATCTCCTACCTCCCAGGGGTGTCGTATCACATGAGCTTAACATGTATAAGCTTAGAGTACTGCATAAACGTGACCTATTACTGAATGTTTACTAGTTGCCCAGTCTCCTGGCCACTAAATTTGGCTGGGCATCGGGTACTGCGTGTGGAAGCCCGCGGCGGTCGGGCGCTCCTCCCTCCCACCTTCTCCTTCCTCCCCCCTCACCTCGGGGCGGGAGGAGGCGGGGGCGTGGTCGAGGCGCTCGGCGCTGCTGACGTAGTCGATCCGGTGGCCGGGCGCGGGGCAGAAGGCGGCTTCGGCTCTCGCGATGTCTTCCAGGCTCGGGTCGAACGTCCTCACGTGCAGCTTGGAGCTCGCCCCAGGGACCATGCTGCGCTCCAGCTCCTGCAGCGGGAACACCAGCCCTTTCTGCTGCCTCTCGGGTAAGCGGAGCACTTGGGCGACGGCCGCGGGCCCGAGCTGCGCTCGCGCCCCGAGTGCCCGCCGCGGGACGAGTCCAGCCAGTGTAGCCGACAGCCCCGGCATGCCCATCTTTTACTCGGGCGGCCGAACGCCGGAGCGCGTGCGCAGGGCTCTCGCACTGCCTCCTGGGAGTTGTAGTCTTTCCACAACTCCTCCCCCCGCACTCTCCTCCAGCCCCACCTCGGCCACTCGGCAGCTGGTACTCTTGTACTAAGCAGGAGCGGAGCGCGCTGAGTGCAAGGATTGATCTTACCCTTCAATCCCCGTATCCAATCAGATGCATTCGAATCCTGTGCATTCGATCTTTCTGCCACGTCTGGTTTATGCCCCCTTCTCTCCGACGTAGACCTTAATGCTGCGCAGGTGCGAGTTCTCATCACCTCGTGCCTGGACTATTATATTGCAAGTGTCACCCTCTCTAATCCATCTTCCACACATATGTCAGATTGATGTTCCCCGCAGTGCAGATCTGACCGTGTCACCTCTATTCAATCAGTTCCCTTGGCTCCCTACTTCTAACACAACGACGATTACTACTGATGATGTTCAGTCGTGTCTCACTCTTTGTGACCCCATTTGAGGTTTTCTTGGCAAAGATACAGGAGTGGTTTGTCATTTCCTTCTCTAGCTCATTTTACAGATGAGGAAACGGAGGCAAACAAGGTTAAGTGACTTGCCCAGGGACACACAGCCAGTAAATGTCTGAGGCTGGATTCGAACTCACCTCCAGGGTACAAGTAAAATACTCAAAACTCTTCATAACAATATCTCTTCCTACCTTTCCAGTCTTTTTACACTTTAATCCCCTCCACAGCCTCCTCCTTCTAAAGCATCACTGGTCTCCTTTTCTGTGTTTAGTATAAGACACACTCCATCAACCATCCCCAGTCTTCTTCACTGGCTGTTCCAAATGCCTAGAATTCTCTGTCTTCATCTCCCACTATTGCCTTCTTTCAAATCTGAGCTAAAACCCCCACCCTCCACAAGCAGCTTTTCCCAATCCCAATTTGAGTGCCTTCCCTTCGAAATAATCTTCAATTTATCCTATGAATTGTTTGTATATAGTTTTTTACACACTGATTCCCCCATTTGATAGTAAGCACCTTGAGGGCTGGGACAGGTTTTTTTTTGTTGTTGTTGTTTTGTTTTGTTTTGTTTTGTTTTTGCATCCCCAGCGCTTAGCAAAGTGCCTGGCACATAGTAAGTTCTTAATAAAAGTCTCTTCATTTGAATCACAGTGGAGAGTGTAGTGGAAAGAAGACTGGATTGAGAGTCAAAGGCTCATTTCCCACATATCAAATCTACTTGCTGTGATCTTGGGCAAAAACCGTTTAAAGGACCAGGTCCTCATTGTAAAATGAAGGGGTTCAACTAAATTACCTCTTAAGTTTTGTTCAGTTCTAAATTTATGATACTCTGAACTGTGACATATTACAGGTGACTACATCCCTGTCCTGGGATGGGAAAGGTACCTAGCAAGTGTCCTGGTCTTTAGGAAGCTCCGTGGAGGTCTAGACATGTTCTCACAGGAAGATTTGCTCAAGAAATTAAACTGTTAGTTCCCCAAGGCCTGCCTTCTGTTTCCAGTAGATATGCTGATGGTTAATATCCTAGCGATAAATATGCACTGGATAGAGGGAACAAGAAAACCTTAACTAAAGGAAAAAGGCATGATGAGAAATGCCTGTTTATTTTTGCCAAATCACCTCCCTGCCCTTCTGTCAAGAGTTGAGAGATGTCATAAGTTGATCCATCAAGATCAAAGCAAATTTACTTAGTGCCATACTAATCAAGCCACCAAAAAATTATTTTACAGAGCTAGAAAAAACAACAGCAAAACTCATCTGGAAGAACAAAAGGTCTAGAATATCATGGAAATTAATGAAGAGAAATGCTAGGGAAGGTGGCCTAGCCATACCAGATCTTTTTTTTTTCTTTTTCATTTTATTTTTATTTTTGTTTTTGTTACATCTTTCTCATGGTTCATTTTATTGGTCATAATTCTTTACAACTTGATTATTGGGAAAATAAGGTTAATATGTAGAACCTACATCAGATTACATGCCCTCTGGGGGAGGAGGGGGAGAAAATCTGGAACTCAAAAATCTGTGGAACTGAGTGTTGTAAACTAAAAAAAAAAAAAAAGAATTAATAAGAAAAATCTTAAGTGCCAGTCTTGCAAGAGTTTACAACATGTTAAATACCTTCCCTTTCCCAGTGCTGGATCTGCTACTGGTCCTTTGTGCCACTGCCCAGTACTTCTCGGGGTACAGGCTCCATCAGTGCATCTACCTTCTCCTGACAAGAGGACTGATTAAATCCTTCCATGGCCTTTTGGAAAAAGCAGTTCAGCTCCTCAAAATTAATAGCTTGTAGTTCTTCATAAAGCTCCTCCTGTTGGGTTTCTTCCAACTCATCCCAGAACTGTAGGAGGTGATCCTGCCCAGCCACGGACAACCTACACTTGAGGTCATGCACATTCATAATGTTTCAGATTCCAAGTCTCATAGTAAAAAAGGCTGTAACAGCTATAACCTATGCCCAACAGCCTAACCCGCTTAACTGGCGAGGGGAAGGGAAGCTGGCAGGGTATCCGAGAGCATGCATGCCCATCTGTGTGGACAGAGCCCGCTGGGACAAGATGCGTGTGTCTGTGCACGAGTTCGGAGGAGGCTTGTGCGGGTGCGCGATGGAGCCCATGGAGCCATCCCCTCATGGAGGGAACCAGGGTGGGGGTGGGGGTGGGAGTGGGGGTGGGGGTGGGGGTGGGGGGCGCGGCCGGCCGGTGGTTCACCTCCTCCTGGAACCGTCTCGCTCTCCGTCCCTTGGGCGGACAGCCCATACCAGATCTTAAATTGTGTTATAAAGCAGCAATCATCAAAACCACTTGATGCTGAGTAGGAAATAAGAGTGGTGGATTGGTGAAACAGGTTAGGTACATAAGACACAGTAGTCAATGACTATAGCAACCTATTTGATAAACCGAAAGACTTAAACTTCTGGTATAAGAACTCACTATTTGTGGGGCAGCTAGGTGGCGCAGGTGAGTAGAGCACCGGCCCTGGAGTCAGGAGGACCTGAGTTCAAATGCGGCCTCAGACACTTGACACATGTACTAGCTGTGTGACCGTGGGCAAGTCACCTAACCCCAATTGCCCTGACTCCCCCCCCCAATCGCTATTTGACAAAAACTGCTGGGAAACCTGAAAAATAGTATGGTGGAAACTGGGTATAGACCATTATTTTACACTGTATACCAAAGTAAATTAAAAATGGGCACATGATTTAGATATAAAGGCTGATACTATAAGCATACTGGGAAACCAAGGAATAGTTTACCTGTTATTTATCAAGAATGGAAGAATTTATAACCAAACAAGAGATAGAGAACTTTATGAAATGCAAAACGGATAATTTTGATTACATTAAATTGAAAGGTTTTTTGCACAAAGCCAATGCAACCAAGATTAGGAGGGAAGCAGAGAACTGAGAAAGAATTTTTATAACCAGTGTTTCTGATAAAGGCCTCATTTCTAAAATACATAGAGAACTGAGTCAAATTTATAAAAATACTAGTCATTCCCCAATTGGTAAATCATCAAAGGATATGAACAGGCAATTTTCAGAGGAAGAAATTAAAGCTATCTATAATCATATGAAAAAATGTTCTAAATCTCTGTTGATTAGAAGAAATGCAAATCAAAACAACTCTTAGGTACCACATTACACCTATCAGATTGGCTAACATGACAAAACAGGAAAATTATAAATGCTGGAGAAGATTTGATAAAATTGGAACACTAATGCATTGTTGGTGGAATTGTGAACTGATCCAACCATTCTGGAGAACAATTTGGAAATATGCCCAAAGGCCTATAAAACTGTGCATGCCCTTTGACCTAGCAATACGACTTCTAGGGCTATATCCCAAAGAGAGGTTAAAAATGGAGAAATGACCCACATGTACATGGCTAAGAAACATTTATTCTAAAATTTTTCTAGTGAAAAAAATTAGGGATAAAGTTAGTTATGTTAAGTGTCCCATCTGACCAGCTATGGGCCCTATGTCTTGGGCTGACTTTTTTTGTAAAGTTTTAACTGAGCCAAAAAGGGCTAAAAGGCTAAAACAGAAATGATAATGATGAGGTGGGCAGTTGACACAAATTCTTTTTTTTTCCTTTAAAAACAATTATTTTTAGTTTTCAACATTCATTTCCACAAGATTTTGAGTTACAAATTTCCTTCCCATCTCTACCCTCCCCCACCCCAAGATGGCATATATTCTGATTGTCCCTTTCCCCAGTCTGCCCTTCCTTCTGTCACGAAGTCCCTCCACCCTGGCCCCCCTTACTATCTTGTAGAGCAAGATAGACTCCTATACCCCATTACCTATATATCTTATTTCCTGGTCGCATGTAAAAACAATTTTTTTAAACATTTGTTTTTAGAACTTTGGGTTCCAAATTCTCTCTCCTCTTCCCTCCCCACCCACCCTCCTTGAGAAGGCAAGCAATTCAATATAGATTGTACATGTATTGTTATGCAAAACACTTCCATAGTAGTCATGTTGTGAAAGACTAACTATATTTAACTCCATCCTATCCTGCCCCACTTTATTCAATTTTCTCCTTTGACCCTGTCCCTTTTCAAAAGTATTTGGTTTTGACTACCTCCTCCCCAATCTGTCCTCCCTTATATTATCCCCCCACCTCTTATCCCCTTCCCCCCCACACCACTTTCCTGTAGGGTAAGGTACTCAATTGAGTGTGTATGTTATTCCCTCCTTAAGCCAAATCTGATGAGAGCAAGATTCACTCATTCCATTTCATCTACCCCCTCTTCCCCTCCATTATAACAGCTTTTTCTTGCCATTTTTATGTGAGATAATTTACCTCATTCCATTTCTCCCTTCCTCTTTCTCCCAATATATTCCTCTCTCACCCCTTACTTTTATTTTTTTAGATATCATCCCTTCATATTCAACTCACCCTCTGCCCTCTGTCTATACATATGTATATTACATTCCACTGCCCTAATCCTGAGAAAGATCTCATGAGTTACAAATATCATCTTTCCAAGTAGCATGTAAACAAAACTGTTCAACTTTAGTAAGTCCCTTATGATTTCTCTTTCCTGTTTACCTTTTCATGCTTCTCTTGATTCTTGTATTTGAAAGTCAAATTTTCTATTCAACTCTGGTTTTTTCATCAGGAATGTTTGAAAGTCCTCCATTTTATTGAAAATCCATATTTTGCCTTGGAGCATTATACTCAGTTTTGCTGGGTAGGTGCTTCTTGGTTTTAATCCTAGCTCTTTTGACTTCTGGAACATCATATTCAAAGCCCTTTGATCCCTTAATGTAGAAACTGCTAGATCTTGTGTTATCCTGATTGTGTTTCCAGAATACTCAAATTGTTTCTTTCTGGCTGCTTCCAATATTTTCTCCTTGACCTGGGAATTCTGGAATTTGGCTACAATATTCCTAGTAGTTTTCTTTTTGGGATCTTTTTCAAGAGGCAATCAGTGTATTCTTTCAATTTTTATTTTACTGTCTGGTTCTAGAATATCATGGTAGTTTTCCTTGATAATTTCTAGGAAGATGATATCTAGTCTCTTTTTTGATCATGGCTTTCAGGTAGTCCAATAATTTTTAAATTATCTCTCCTGGATCTGTTCTCCAGGTCAGTGGTTTTTCCAATGAGATATTTCACATTGTCTTCCATTTTTTTATTCTTTTGGTTCTGTTTTATAATTTCTTGATTTCTCATAAAGTCACTAACTTCCACCATCTCCATTCTAATTTTTGAGGCAGTACTTTCTTCAGTGGTCTTTTGGACCTCCCTTTCCATTTGGCAAATTCTGCCATTTAAGGCATTCTTCTCCTCATTGACTTTTTGGAGCTCTTTCGCCATTTAGGTTAGTCTATTTTTTAAGGTGTTATTTTCTTCAGTATTTTTTGGTCTCCTTTAGCAAGTTGTTGGCTCATTTTTTCACGATTTTCTTGCATCACTCTCATTTTTCTTCCCAATTTTTCCTCTACTTCTCTAACTTGCTTTTCCAAATCCTTTTTGAGCTCTTGCATGGCCTGAGACCAATTCATATTTTTCTTGGAGGCTTTGGATGTAGGATCTTTGACTTTGTTGACTTCTTCTGGCTGTTTGTTGTGATCTTCTTTGTCACCAAAGAAAAATTCTATAGTCTGAGTCCTTTTACACAGCCTGCTCATTTTCCCAGCCAATTACTTGACTTTTGAGCACTTTGTCAGGGTATGACTGCTTCCAGAGTGTAGAGTGCTTTGTCCCAAGCTTCAGAGGTTTTGTGCTGCTGTTTTCAGAGCTACTTCTAATCACCACAAGCTTTGCCACACCAGCACTCCTCCTCCCCCAAGGACCACCAACTGGGACTACAACCCAGATCCAAGCAGGGCAAGGCAAGAGAACACCAACTTAGGGCCAGCAAAGAGATCCCTGAACTCCTGCTCTGATCAATCGCTATAATATCAATTAAGTTGGGACTTTTTTTGCTGTTTTAGAATGATAAATTAATTAAGTATCTTTGATTGAACCTTACTAGGTGCAGAGCCTCCGGCCTAAACCTGTATCTACTAGGTGCTAAGCCTATGTGGGTGTGAAGCCCTCAGGGCCCTAACGGTAGTTGTTAAGACCAGAGCCAATAGTATGAATCTAAGTTCTGGTTGCTCAGATGACGTTTGATGATGGCAAAAAACTGTATAAATAGAGAGAACAGAGCTGTTTGCTTGGGGCTTTGAGCCACAGGAGGAGTGGCATGTGACTCAGGGTCAGCTGTTGTTATGAGCTCCCTGGCTCGTGAACTCAGATGTTGATGCCTTCTTGGTAACTATGAATTGTATTTGATCTGTTTATAATGTATCTTTGTAATTTGTTTGTATTTGCTCTGAAGTTCAGGGTGCTGGCTTTTCCCCCTGAACTAAGTGAATGATATTTGTATATTGAATTGAAACAAGATTGTTAACCCCTTAACATTGCTTTCCTTAGTAAAGCAGATCAAAAGAACCTGTGCTGGCAGCATTCTTGTTGTTGGGCTTGTGTTGGTCTTTCACCCCCACAGCAGCTGCTAGCCAAATTGTTGCAATAGCTGCCAGATTCCCCCCACTATCTATGGGCCTGGAGCTGTAGCAGCAGCTGCAGTCACCTCCACTGCCCCAGGGCTGGGGCCTGACTGTGCCCTTCTCTCATCCAGGTCTAACAGTTTTCCCACTGACCTGCTCCATTGTCTTTAGGGTTTGTGGGTTGCAAAATCTGGAAACTGCCACAGCTCAGCCTTTCAGAGCCCTGAGGCCTGTTCCTCTCAATCTTCTCTGGCCTGGTCTCTTTCTGTGCTACCCAAGCTAGGGTGCGCTCGGCTCCCAGCACAGTGCTATAGACCCTTCCCAGTGACCATCCAGGCTGTGTTAGGCTGGAAACTTATTTTACTCTGTCATTTCATGGGTTCTGTACCTCTAGAATTTGTTTAGAGTCATTTTTTATGGGTGTTTGGAGGGATTTGGGGGAGAGCTCAAGCAAGTCCCTGTTTTCAAGCCACTGTCTTGGCTCTGCCCCTCCTCAAATTCTTGAGAGAAGAGGGAATAGCAGCTTGCGGAGTCTCTCTGTTCTTGGCCCACCCTTCCCTTCACTCTACCTTCGGCTAGTAGTGAATAGGCCAGCTGCGTTGATTGGAGTTGATGTGGGTTCAGGGATCCCACAAGGACTGGAGTACTGGACAAGGTCATCTGAAATGAATTCATGGACTCACGCATTCTTTAAGTCAAAGTGGCAAAGATTTATTTTTGTGCTTTTTAGCAGGCAAAAGTTCTTAAGGAACATTTTTTAGTGACCTCAGAGGGGTACAGTTAAAATTTATATAGGATAAGCTATAGTAAAACATGTGCCAGATATCTTAACTAGGTGATTCAGGGCAGGATTAAGGAGTGGTTAAGGAGTGGTCGGTTCTTAAAGGAACATGTACTTTTTGTATCTATTGTGCAGGTGCTTTATCCAGAGTTCACTGGGAAAAGCCCAGGGTAGGGTGGAGCGGGGGAGGGGGGCATAGAGAGGTGTTGTTTTGGGGCCTGCAACATCACTAAGTCAACTAGTGGGTCAGGGCTGATTGAGGAATTCCCAGTCTGCCACTCATCAATGTCTTCTTTGACAAGATAGATGTAGAGAGTAAACATATGTCTAAAGCCTAAGGTATATATAATAAGGAGTCCAGAATGTATATAAGGAGATGGAGAGGTGGTATAGATAATACAGTGGAATTCTTACTGGTTCAGTTTGTTACTCTACCAGGGAGAGAGATGAGTATTTGGCTGGGGCCTACTCATGAGTAATTACTAGGCATAGTGTCCTTGGGCTGGGGAGAAACTGCCAGGGATAGTGTTTCGAAGCTGGGGAGAAATGTGATTTTGGAATTGGGGTCCAAGCACAGGCTCCCAAGCACCCCATCAGAGTCACAGAAGTCCCCTCAATAAGCCAGCCACACTGGGAAGCAGCTGGAGAATCAAAGGTTACTATCATAACAGAAAAATAAATGGAAAAACAGTTACATTGGCAGTTAACTCTGGTTTCCCAGAATATGAACAGTTTTCTAAACAAGGATTCCAAATTATTGATAATTGTAAACAAATTTCTCTGTATCGCTAATAAGAGAAATATATATTAAAAGAACTCAGTTTTAATATTATATTGGTCAAGGTAGTAAAGATGGGAAAAGTTCAAGATAGTCAATATCAGAAAGGCTACATGAGGACAGGCATACCAGGACTGTGGGAACTGGAAATAGGTCCAATATTCTGGAAAACAGTTTGGAGTGAAGCAAGAAAAGTCACTATTCCCTTTGATTCAGTGATCTGACTACTGGGCATATACAGTTATCCCTTCCACATCAAAGGTGGGGGCAGGGGGAGCTAGGGGCACTGTACCCCCTTGATCTAGAAAATCCACATAAAGTTTTTTTTGGCTCTCCTTTTGTACCAGAGAAGAAGTGTGAATTTTTTTTTTCTTTTATGGGGTGTTTATAGTACCTTATTGTAAAATTTGCGTTAAGTATTTGGTCATAGGCGCTGTGTCATCTGTTAGCCTTCATATGTCATCTGCAGTTTCTACAAAACTCTCCCCCACCATTCCCGTTTAATTTCTTAGGCCAAACCTTGATATATCAAAACCGTGATGTGGAAAAGTCATGATGTGGGTGGAAGGGACAATTGTAATTCAAAGAGGTCAAAGGGTAGGGAGCCTATGAGGTTTGGTGCTGGCCAAAATATAAAAGTCAGGGGTTTGTGGTTGCGGGTGTACATAATAAAGGTAGAAATGTGGGCCTTGATGAAAAGTGAATACCTTACCTTTTCATTCACCTTTTGTTTTTGCCCAACTTCACTTGCATACCAATCAATTGTATTTCAACAGTGAGACAGGTTTGATTGTCCTGGCCTGTATCTGGTTCTTCTGTTTTTGTTCTTGATGGGGTTTATTTTTTTTTCCTTGGGGATGGGGTGGGAGAAAAGTGAGGATTCTTCGAAATCTGCCTGTTCAAATGATTTGGAGACATAAGTGCCAAATAGGGATATAATAGGAATTAAAAGGAATATCTGAATCCTAAATCAGATATTTTTCTGGGACCCTGGATAGGTAGGTGTAAAGAAGAGATCCACTCCTACCCTGGAGGCATTTTGTGTGATTTGCTAGGTCTTCTTATCTAGGCTTATCACAACTCGTAGGTGCACTATGGGTCATGACCTCTTAAAATCCACAGTTCGAGAAGTGCTGAAGTTGTCACCAGTGGAAAAAGTTTAAGAAGCTCAGTGACCACACCACATGACCAGTGGAGAATGGAGCTATTAAGCAGAAGAGACTAGAAAGGTGATGCCTAGCAGAAAGCATCCTGATAACATCTTTGTAGGATATTAGCACCTCTGAAGGTGTGAGTTACCCCAGCTATCAGTGCATCCAAATCAGCCTTGTATTCAAAGACAATCTACTAGTGTGGTGTTCCGAGGAAAAAATGGTGGATTTGGCATAAGAAGGACCTGGGTTTGAATCCTGATGATGAGGGCACAGCCTCTGGGAACCCCTTGAACCCTTGAACTCTCCTTGAATCTTCCCACTTGATCTGGCCTGAGGCTATAACCATTAAGCCCAAACCCTACCTTGCCTAGCCCTCTATTGTCCAGCTGTTTCCCACCCTTAATCCTGATCAAAATATCTATACCCTAGCTCTATTACCCCAGCCCTCTATTGTCTGTATGTCTCCATGTAGCCTTCAGCTATTTCCCACCCTGGAGTCTGACCTCATCTCAGTCCCTTCAAGGTCCTCCTTAGACTCCTCCCTAAACCCCTCCTCTAGTCACCCCAGACCACCCCTCAATCCCTCCCACAATCCTTGTGTATATAATCTCCACCTTGCCTCCATGAAGGTGCTCAGATTCAATCTAATTCAGTAGGTTGAGTCTGGCCTGCTTGTGGAAACAGGCATCATAAAGGGTGGGATTTCTTAAGACAACCCATTATGGTGAATCCCTAATAAACTTTGTTTTTTCCCTTGGCTGTGAAGGCTTGAGTCGAATTCTTTCAGCAGGACCTGGTGTGTCGGTATTTTGGGGTCTTGAGCACCCCTAGAAACCTATGGTTCCCTACCATATTCATTTTGATTAAACCTCTTCACTGGCTCTGCTATTTATGCCACTTGGGACTTTGGGCAAATCACTTAACCTCTCTGGGCTTCAGTTTCATAAGGATTGGACTAGATCTTCCAGTCTTAGGTCCTATGAACTAGGAGGCCCTTTCTCCCTTTCTTACCTCTCACCACCCTCCAACATGTGCACTGAGCTCCAGGAAAGCCAGTCTGCTTGTAGTTCCCCAGACATGCCTTACTAACTCCTGCCTGGGAGCCTTGGCTCTTGTTATTTTCCTAATCTGGAATGTTCTCCCTTCCTCTACACCAATCTTCATCTGTTATTTAATTATCAGAATGAAAACTCATGGGGCAGCTAGGTGGCATAGTGGATAGAGCACTGGCCCTGGAGTCAGGAAGACCTGAGTTCATATCTGGCCTCAGACACCTGACACACTTACTAGCTGTGTGACCTTGGGCAAGTCACTTAACCCCAATTGCCCTGCCTTCCTCCCTCCAAAAAACAAAAAACAAAAAATTAAAGTTAAAAAAAAGAAGACAGAATGAAAACTTACTGCCTACAGAAGGCATTTCCTGATTAATGCATCCATTCTGATCTCATCTGTGCTCTAACTCCCCTTAAGATGTATATGACTTATTCTCTTGAGCTTGTTTATATGTTGCCTTGTAATTGTTCTTCAGTTATTTTCTGTCTCCAAGTAGGCCATAAGCATCTTGAGGACAGCGCTTTCTTTTTTTTATATTAAAACGTATCTATAACATATGTACTTCTAAGATCTTAGAAAAATACCTAGTATAGCAGTGAGAACAAAATATATGTATTATTGAACAAATGGATGAAAAGGGTATAGATAAATAATTTTTAAAACATACTCTTCATAGAAAAAAGAGAGCTTGCCTCAGC
Organism: Trichosurus vulpecula; assembly: GCF_011100635.1. Classification (NCBI taxonomy): domain Eukaryota; kingdom Metazoa; phylum Chordata; class Mammalia; order Diprotodontia; family Phalangeridae; genus Trichosurus; species Trichosurus vulpecula. Next base: position 347,353,559 of record NC_050574.1, read on the forward strand.
TACTTAAAAAAATTGCAGCTTATGCTAGGTGGGAGTAAGTTTAAAAAATATATATATATTAGTACATTGTCAGTTCGAGACTTTCAGCTGAGTGGGAGTTTCCAGGAATAAACAACTTCTGACTAACCACAAACCTGAAGCTATTTCTAAAGTAGCTCCCTTTTGACTGCTCAATAAATTGTACCCTTAAGGCAACCTAACAAGATTCTTTTGTCCTTATTTATTAGTTCTTTTGTTTGTTGGTTGTCCTTTATTCTTGTCATGGTCCTCTTCATGGGAGAGTTGATGTCATGACTTGCCAGTGAATTGGATATAAGGGAGGGAGGGCTGTGCAAAGTCACCAGCCTCACTCTCTTCTCAGGAGTCATCTGGGTCTAGTGGCAAGATAGAGATCAGGACAACTAGAGATGGCCCCAGATGCAGTGGGAGACCTTGGCCTTTTTAAGCTAAAGTCTTTCCCAGGTCTCAGTTTGACTGAGGCAACTCACATTCAGTGATTAAAGCTAGGTAAGAAATGAGGCAAAGAATGGCCTCTCTTACATAATCAAAAAACCAAAATCAATGTGGGAGAGGGAGACCCTCAGGGTTTCTGGCCAGAACAGAAATACCATTTACACTCCCTCTGAGCCTTCTAAGCCCAAACAATGACCAAGTCAAGCTTGGGATGGGACCTATTGTTGGCCAGTCAATGAAAGCCAGGGTCATTTGGGTTTAAGGCATGGTCCTTAAAAAAGAAATCTAGCCCATGAACTCCAAGGTATCTCAGTGATCAAAATTTATATTCCTTGGGCAGAACACCTGCAGGTAAGGATATGATTCCTTATGTAGAAAGAGGGAGGGAAGGGGGGAGGGAAGGTGGAAAGGGGGGAGGGAGGGAGGGAGGGAACAAATGAATGGTGGTATGTTGCCCAACCAGAAATGGCTAGTTGTGTCCCCAGTAGGACAGATACTCCTACTCACAGATTGTTGTTTGTCCTTCGTTCTTGAAGAGGACCATGACCTCAGGAGGTGATGTCATGACTTACAAGTGAATTGGATTTAAGTGAGGGAGGTCATTATTAACATAAAGTCAAAGAATCAAGACAGAAAACATCAGGTAGATTGCTTCCCCTCAATAATGACAAGCTTGAGGTCCCATGGACAATTTGATGTCAGTTTTTGTTTTCTGGGTGTTTGGGTTAGGTGAAAATTGAGACTTGAGTTTTGTGTATGGAAATGTTGTGGTCTAGGGGTGCTGAGAACCCTGAAATTCAAGGGCAAAAGGCACGGGTCATGCCTTGAAAGAATTTGACTTGAGCCTTCTTTCAATAAATTGTGCCTTTGAGGTATTTTAACATTACTGTTTCTCTGTTATTATTTGTTTGTTTGTTGTTTGTTCTTCATTCTTGAAGAGGACCATGACTTCAGGAAGTTGATTATTAAAACACCATTTTATTTTTAAATTTAAATTTAATTTTTAAATTTAATTTTAGATTATTAAAATACTGGTTGAGATGGGTGAGATTTTAAGAATCTGAGCTATTGTGACATTTGTATAGACAAGCAGGTCAGATTCTTAAAGAATCTGAGCACTTTAATGGAGGCAAGATGGACCTTATACAGAAAGACTGTGGGAAGATCTGGATGTGATCTAGGAGTGGCCAAGTAGTCTGGGGTGACTGGGAAGTAACAGAGAAGGGGTCTAGATGGAATTAAGGCATGGCAGTCTAGAGTAAGGCCAGGTACAGACAATGCCACAACGAAAGGGCAGTTGAAAGGATTATTAACTGGGAAGGGCTGGGTGCCCCAGGCGAATGCCAGGGACCTGGGCCACATGGGAAAGTCCAGGGCCTTTTAGGGGTCCATCATTAGCACCCCATCATTTTCCCCTCAAACAAATGGAACCCAAATTCTTTTGGGGTAAGGGCAAAGAATTGTAGGAAACAGATGGAAGGAATTTTGTTTCCACAGGATTAAAAGCACCCCCCCCCCACCCCCCAGCTTTAACAGAATTTAAGTCAGGTGACTGGTTCTAATCAGAGCTGTGATCTATCTGAAACCGGACTTCTGATCCCATGAAAGATTAGAGGCTTGTGCAGGCTTGTGTGCATGCTTAAAGAGCTGTCTAAGGGAGGCATGACAGTGAGCAGTGCAGGGGGTTGCATCAGGCCAATGAAGAACCAGGTGGGAGATTCAAATTGGGAGTCAATAAAAGGATTCACCTTCGTCTGAGTCCTTGTAGGCTCCTGCACTCAGGGGATGTACCCATTTATTCAGAACGAATAAATGTAGAATATAATTAAAACCCTCCTGGCTTTCCAACGAGTATTGTTCATTCCTAGACTAAGTATATTTCTAACAGTCTCAGCTTCTGAAACTGCTTCCTGCTGGCAAGGGTCATAGAGCTGTTCCAGAGGACAGCTGTCCTCAAGGGTGTCCCAGAGAGGAGGTTTACTGGAACTGAGCACAGGGTGCATCCAGGGGACGATGGGAGAACATAGGCTGGTACCCATTGTTGCTATCAACTGTAGGTGAATGGCCTGAAGTTGGAAGACACAAATCTGACAAGCAAGTCTGCAGGGCCCAGATATAGGGAGAAAGAAAAGTGCAAGAAGAGCCCCATTAAAATCATTTACATTTGACCTACAGAATTATCTGACGTTGTTACTTTCTCAAAAATTTCCACTCTGATTCCAAATTCCTTTAGGAGGATCAGATGGTATTGGGAAGTAACAACACTTTTGCAGGTAGAAGTTTTCCACCTCTGGTCAGAAACTGACTTTTACTCCAGTTATAACAAAAGACTTGAGAGGATACTTAAGTAATGATTATACCAAATAGGTTACCTCCCTCCAAGAAAATTGATTATACCAAATAGATTACCTCCCTCTAAGAAAATTGATTGCACTGAAGTGCTTTTATATATCTGATTTCATTTCAGTTGTTTGGGGCATGGAATGACTACACACTCAGGTCAAAACAGCAAGATCTCACACATTTGCATATCTTTTACTGACTATTTGCTGTGATTATACAAATTTGCTATAAAAGGATGAAGCAGGGACAAGATTTATACTAAGTCGGACAGGATAAAACATTCTTAGAATTCAGATAATTCACAGTTTTCCAACCATGCAGTATCAATTCCACCTCTTAGTCAGACTCAGAAATAGCCAGGTGGGTAATAGTCCTTTTCAAAGGAACACAATGGGGAAACTGATTCAGGAGGATCCCATCTTAGACTGAGGCTAAAATTGTCCTCTCAGCTTTTCCCAGATGCAGACCTCCCACTTGTATCACATTCTTTCTGAGTAGCTTATGGCATTTCTCTCAGATGGTAGATTATTGATGGATTATTATGACCCAACAGACATCTCAAAATCAGTTATAGTCCCAAGGGCTTTTACCTCAAACAGCAAGTTTCATTAATCCTAATTTAGGGAAAACATTTCCAGGATTTACATTTCAAATTTAAATTTGTCTTGGCGTAAAGCCAATCATTAGAGATCATTTCTATATGCCTGCAAATTCTCAGTAAGCTAAGTTCATTGTTTAGGAATTCCATAACCCAAACAAATTTTTTGGAAAGTTTACAAAATAAGGGGATCAACAGGGACCCCAGAGAAGGGGCTTTCTATCCACCCCATCTACCCTTAGAACTGAGGACTGCTCTGAATGGGCAGAAACAATCTGGATGAGGCTTTTGCCACATCCCCTTCTTTCCACTCACAGAGTTGAGATGACAACTTTAAAAGAGCAGGCTTACCCAAGTTTGGAGGTTGGTTGGCTTTTTCTTTTTTACTTCATACTGCCTTGATGAGATCACTTTCCTCTCTCTGCACAGTTGTTGGGGTGGGGGGTGAGGGGTGGTGAGCAGGATGTGCTGAACCTGGGTGCCCAGGGGCCCGGGCCATTGGGGCCCACGCTGTAGCTACTGCCTCTACTGCTTCCTTCTACCAGGTGGGGGAGGTTGAATTAGAAAGTGGTGGGGAAGGATAAAACTCTCTTCTCCTAGTCTGATCTGGCATGAGAGGGGTTAACAGAAGAACCCAGGGCTGTTTTCAATCCCTGCACAGAGATACCTTCTTGATTCAAGGAAGGGAGTGGGGGAAAGGAGTGACCAAGGTTATAAGGAGGTGTTTCAAAACTCCTTAATGATCAATCACGAAACCTCCAGAATCTGCTAAGATGTTTTTAGCTGTTCTCACTTTTCACTGTAGTCTTGGCCTGGTCAGAGCCAGGAATACAGGAAGAAGAATCTTAATTTTTCTTTGAACTTTTACGATTTGTCTTGGTCCTCTAGATCATAGAGGCCACACACAAAGCTTTTCTTTTCGAGGTCTTGGAGAACAAGCTTTTTCTGGTTCTAACCTAGGGGCAAATCTTGGGGAAGTCCCACTGAATGCAGCTGCAAGGATCTGGTGGCCAGAAGGCCAGAAGAGAAGGGGGATCCTACAGGCACAGGCATGGGGATGGGGAATCCTGGGGTATAGAGTGAAGGGGATAAGCCTCAAGAAACCAAAAAAGCACCTGCAGTTTTCCCAATTCTCTAGAGTCTGAGGGAATTGAGAGAATTGACAGAATTGGGTATCTGCTTCCATAGAGGGTATCTGTCCTCATCCTCTATGCTGTGGAAGGTGTGCCCAGGTCCCGTGGCCTTGAACTGAACCACTAGACTGAGAGCCTGAGAGTGTCAGGCTGAGTGTGAGACAGCCTGGGCCACATGGGAAAGTCCAGGGCCTTTTAAGGGTCCATCCTTAATGCCCCATCAGAAATGCTCCAAGTTCTGGGTATTTTGGACATTAAATCTAAACTTCCACTAAAAAAAATAAAAATTGCAGCTACATAAAAGTTTTTTGTTCATTCATTATAATTATTGGGCAGTCAGATGTTTGTTGAGTGCCTTTTACACTATATTGTACATATTTTGGTACTGGTGATGGTAACTGTTGCGTTTTGATGGCTTCAAGGGGATTGATTAAGCCAAGAAGAGTTGAAGAGATAAGGAAAGCAGAATCATAGACGTTATAACTGGAAAATAGAAACCAAATGGTACAAACCTAGCTTCCCATTATTAATAGAGAGAGTAGGACAATAAGAAGAACTGCTTGCAGAAGGTGCTATACAGGAACAGGTTAAGTTTTCATATGAGGAGAAGGCTGAACACATTTGCTTTTGTTTGAATTCTGGGTGCTTCTTCAAGATCCAGCATCCCCTAGTGAATCTACTGAACTCTCTGCACTGAGTGGTAAAAAAGAAAAGTCAAGGAGGAGGAGCAATCTCAAATGAGACGAAAAAGCTGTGAGGAGGAAGACAGGCTTTAGATTTATTTAATCTTTTTAAAAAATTTTAAAACTAATATCCCCACCCCTGTTTTTAAAACATTGTAGTGATTTATTTATACACTTCTTTCTCCACCCTGAATCCTCCCTTGTGTAGTGTGTAGGTTCTGATTTTGCCCATGTAGGCTATGTATATCCACATTGATCTGTCTAGATGCAGGTCTCAGGAAGGCAAGAATAAACATCTCTAGCATCTTGTTCCCCTCCTCCCTTCTCCAAAGGAGACTTTAATTTGTTTTTCCTGTTTATTTTTTTAAAAAAAATATTTATTTTATTTGTTTGTTACATTTTGAGTTCTGAGTTGTCTGCCTCCCTCCCAACCTCATATTAAAAAAGGCTAACATTTGATATAGATATATATGCGAAACCATACAATACATACATATATCAGCTCTTTCTCTGGAGGTAGATAGCATTTTTCTTCATAAGTCTTTCTTGGTTAACTTGAATATTCATATAACTCATATGACTATAAGTCATTCACAGTTACTCTTCAAGCAGTATTGCTGTTACTGTATACAGTGTTCTCTTGGTTCCGCTCATTTCACTTTGCCTTATTTCATGCAAGTCTTTCTGTGTTTTTCTAAAATCTACCTGCTCATCATTTTTTTTTAGCATAGTAGTATTTCATCACAATCATATGCCACAACTTATTCAGCCATTCCTCAGTTGATGGGCATTTCCTCAATTTCTAGTTCTTTGCTACCACAAAGAGAACTGCTATAAATATTTTAGAAAATAGAGGTGCTTTTCCTTTTACCCTGATCACCTTGGGAAAGTGACCAAATAGTGGTATTGCTGGGTCAAAAGGTATACACAGTTTTATAATTCTTTGGGCATAATTCCAGATTACTCTCTAAAATGTTTGGATCAGTTCACAGTTCCACCAACAGTATGTTAATATCCCAATTTTTCCATATCCCCTACAACGTTTGTCATTTTCCCTTTCTAGCATTTTAGCCAATTTGGTAGGTGTGAGATGGAACCTCAAAGTCATTTTAATCTGCATTTCTCTAATCAATAATGATTTAGAGTATTTTTTCATATGACTATATATAGCTTTGATTTTTTTCTTCCAAAAACTACCTTGACCATTTACCAACTGGGAAATGACTCATATTTTTATAAATTTGACCCGGTTCTCTACATATTTGAGATATGAGGCCTTTATCTGAGAAACTCTCTATAAAATTTTTCCCTAAGACTTTAATTCTTGCCCGACATAGAAGCAGGAGACTAGGGCCAGAGCCTGGCCAACCTGCTCTCCTCAGAGAGAAGGTGTACCAGGCTAGATGTATACCTCTGCTCCCTTAAATATTATTAGCCTAGGGGGACATAATTTTCAGGTTCAAGCTATATTCCTCATCTCTGTTCCTTAATGGAAATGGAGTTCCCCAAGCACTATATCCAAGTTTTGACCCCCTTTCTACTAATGGCTAGTTCCACAATGAATGCCCATATCAAATAGCAAAGGAACCCATTTTCCCAAGTCAATAGCAAAACAGATATCAGAGAAAGTACACGTAGGAGAATAGACAATACATATATTAGACATATGCCTGTACGTGATCAATACATTACCATTGTGAGAGAGATTTCAGCTCATCCAAAAGAAAGAGAGTCCCAGATCTTATCCAAAGAGAAATTCCTTGAAGTCTCTAGTGTAGCAAGTTGGGAAAAGGGACATGATAGAGCATATCAACTCCTCATATTGACTTCTTCCCAGAGTCTTTCTCTCCCTTCAGTGATTTGATGAGAGGTTGAAAATGCACATCTTTTCTCTTGAAGCTAGAAGATAGAAGATCCTAGAATCTCCTCTCCCGTTTTTAACAGGTTTGCTTCCTTACACAGGCATGTAATCTATCTCCACCAGTGAGGAGAGAGTTCCATACAATTGGCTTTTTGAGAGAAGGAATACACTTACAATAAAGAAAAACTAAAAAAAAAGTATAACTAGAAAAACAAACAAGTGTGGCAACATATGCTACATTGTTCCTGCAGTATCTTTCTCCCCTTTCATTAAAGGAAGGATGTATATTTCCTCTTTTGTTCTATGATACCGAGACTATTTATTGAAATTAATCTGAATTTAACCTACTTTTAGTGATTTAAAATTTATATTATTGTAGTTATTGCATGTATTGTTCTCCTGGTTCTACTTTCTTCATTTTATATCACTTCATATAGATCTTGCCATGTTTCTATAGATTCCTCATATTTGTTATTTCTTACAACTCAAAAATATTCTATTATATTTGTTTAACACTCTTTGTTTGGTCATTCCTGATGTCATGGCCCTCTTCAAGAACAAAGGACAAACAGCAACAGTGACAACAACCACAACCACAACCACCACTACCATAACAACAACAACCAATCGATGGGCACTTGTTTCATTTATAGTTTTTGTTTTTGCTCTTTTGCCACCACAAGAAGTACTGCTATGAATATTGTGTTATGTATAGGACCATTCTTTCTGCCATTCATGTTTTTGGGGGTATATTGCCAACTAATTGGATGACTGGGCTACAGGATATGAAAAAGCTTAGTCAATTTTTTTTTGCCTAATACCAAGTTGTTTTCCAGAAAAATTAGATCAATCCACAATTCTACCAATAGTGTATTTGTGTGTCTGCTTTCCCACAACCCCTCCAAAATTAACTATTTCCATTGATCATTTTTATCATCTTTGCCATTTTGCATAGCCTGCCTGAGATGAAACCTGAGTTGTTTTAGTTTGCATTTCTCGAGTTATTTGTAATTTGGAAGATTTTTGTGACTTGGTTGCTGATTATAGCATTTTTTTGTCCAAAAACCATTCATGTTCTTTAGCTCTTATTTATCTATCAAGGAATGCTCTTAGTCTTATGTATGCTAATTCTTCACATATCTTAGACATCAAATTTTTACCAGAGAACTTTGATACTAACATTTTTTTCCAGCTTAAAGTTTTGCCTTTTTGACTTGATGCCTTGAATTTGTTGCTGCAAAAACTTTTATGATTTTATGTTACCAAAATTATTCATTTTATCTTGTCTCTGCTATCCTTTGCTTGTTTAAAGTCACTTCCTTCCATTCTCTTCCATTTATTTAATTTTAATCCTGGGTAGATTCCTAGTGGCTTTGAGTTTTGTTTGAATAATGTGTTAGCTGAGGGTTGGAAGAGCAAAGCATCTTGTAAATTAAAGTGATATGTGCTAGAAAAATGTAGAAGTACCATTTTATTATGCGAGTCATTCTTATGTTTAAGTGATTAGGAAAGTAATAGATATTCTTAGTGAGGACAAAATTTTCTACTGATTATTCTTTGGGGTCCATGTCTAGCCTTTTTTAAAAAAATATATATTTTATTGGCCCACACCTTTTGTCTTAACTATAGTTATTTCAACTCACTCCAGGTTGAATCCACCCTTATTACAAAGAAAAATAACTTAGCAAAAACACCTCCTACATTTACTTAAAAACATCTGGCAATATAATAATATTCTGTCTAGTAGTTAGTTCCTTGATTTTCTGCTATAAGGAGGGTAGTTTGTGTCTGGTCTTGAAGACACTGGGTATATTTTATATTAGGAGGCAGAGTAGGATTTCAAAAGTTGGTACTTCTAGGTTGCTCAGTGGTATCTGTCATATAGGTTGCATACACCTAATTTAGATGATTTGTTTCTTTTCTTATTAAACCACGAATTCCATGTTCTGCATAAGGCCAACCTTTAGGCAAACTGGAACCTATAGGAAACATAGAGAGCTCTCAGAACTTAGAAGAGGAAAGTTTCTTTTTCTGACTTCTGGACTCAAAAGAGAACACAAACAATTCTGGGGTCTCTTCAGGGAGAGATCCCTAGAGGGAAGAGAAAGCCTTAACTGAGGACTTTTTGCACAGCAGATGATGATATATTAATTAGGGCCACTCACTTCTGCAAATTCTAGTGAAAGAAATTTAAAACTCAAGGAGTTTTAAAATAAAAAGATGACCGTTTCCTCCTACTCATTTCACTTCCTACATTTGGTAGCAAAGCCCTCTCCATATGAGTGATCATATGGTAATTCAAGTATCTGCACTAAGGATGGAAAAAAGAGAAAATTCAGGTATAAGATGCTTTTAAGTGAGATTCATTAAAGCTGGCTAACAAGGGAGAAGTAATAGTGTGGTCCTCCAAATTTTTGTCCGTATTGGGGTGGCAGTATGGCAGCTTCCAGGATGACTTCTTAGCTTTCTCCTCTTGTATAGAAAAATTACCATCTCTGATGTGTATTAGGGATGCTCCCTCACCTTGGAAAGAGGATGAAAGAAGGGGGCTTTCAGGGAATCAAGGTGTTACCTGTTTCTTCTGCTGTAGATCTAGGTTTGGGATTTTTGAACATTTATTTAGCTTAAGGGCAGCTAGGTGGCACATTTAGATTTAATGCAGTGTGTGGAGTCAGGAAGACTCATCTTCCTGAGTTCAAATCTGGCCTCAGACATTTACTAGTTGTGTGACTCTGAGCAAGTCACTCACTCTGTAAAATGAGCTGGAGAAGGAAAATGGCAAACCACTCCAGCATCTTTGCCAAGAAAACCCCAAAAGGGATTATGAAGAATTGGATACAACTGAAAAATGACTAAATAACAAATTAGTTGAAAGGATGAAAGAGGGATAAAGGGAAATAGGGAGAGAATCTGACTCAGTCTATGCCCGACTTTGGGCCTGTTCTCAGAGAGTTAGGAATCTGCTCTTCATAATAGTTTCTGAGAAACCCTTCCCTGTGTGATGATCATGAGTTCACACAAAGAAAGAGATCACTAAAGTTTGTTCATGGCTTGAATTTCTGACTTAACTCTTAATTCTCCTGACTCTAGACTCTAGAGAAGTACATTACTTGGGATCCATGGATAGATTTCAAAGTGCATTTGAATTTGAATTGAAAAAAAAATACATCTCTATTTTCACCAACCTCTAATTGAGATTAACTCTAAATTGGCATTTCCTTTCATTATGAATGTGAGCAACAAACATCATTCTGAGAAGAGGTTCATAGGTTTTACCAAACTACTGAAGGGGTCTGTTGTTTGTCCTTTGTTCTGGAAGACAACCATGACATCAGGGAGGTGATGCCATGACGTCGAAGTGAATTGGATTAAGTGAGGGAGGGCTGTGCAAAGTCACCAGCCTCACTTTCTCCTCCAGAGTCATCTGGGTCCAGTGGTGAGATATAGACCAGGATGACTAGAGATGGACCTCACAGAAGGGGTCTATGACACTAACAGTAGGGCTAGGAACACTTGTTCTAGAGCAGGGGTGGGTAACTTATGGCCCTCTCAATCCTCAAGTGCGGCCCTTTGACTGAATCCAAATGGCATAGAATTCTAGGTCCTCAAGTGTGGCCTTTCAACTGAATTCAAACTTTACAGAACATTCAGTCAAGGTGCCACACTTGAGAACCTAGAGGGCCACATGTGGCCTTGAGGCTGCAGGTTCCCCACCCTTGCTCTAGAGCATTCTGTAAGTACAGTGAATAGGCTAACATTTATTCAGGACCTTTTGTTCAGTACTTCATATATTGGGGTGTCTTGCATCTATAAGGCAGTCCTACAGACAATTGCCCAGGGAGGGCTAGGAGAGGCCCTGATAAACATCTACTCTTACTCAGGATTCTTTTACTTTGATGCCATTTTCTATTCAAGCTGCCTTTTCTAGCTTTCATACTTCTCTCCTTCTCATACTCTGTGTTACATCCAGACTGGAATATTATTGCCCTCCCTTTACTAACGGTGTCTCCTATGCCTGGGATACATTTACTCCCCCATCTCTGTCTGTTGAACTTAATTCTGTGAAGTCCTCCTCTTTTCAAGGCTCATTTCAAATGCTATATTTTCATGAAGGTTACCTTCTATCCTGACCTTCCAGCTGAAAGTTCTCCTCCTCTTTCAAATTTTTCATAGCTCTTTGTCTGGACCTTTCTTTTGCTTGTATACCACTTTGCCTTGTATATAGTTATTAGTGTTCATAGACTGTGGGTGAGGCATGCTGGCATGCTGGTACATTCGAGGGGAGTTTTCCTGTTGACTTTTCCTAAGTGTGTATTGCCAATACTTGAACATACTTATGTACATCTATGACATAGTAATTTGTGTATATTTTGTTTCCCTATACTAAATAACTTACATATTCTAAATTTTGATTTTGTTCTGATTTTTTGTTTTGAATTTTTTTTTGATTTTGTCCTAATAATTTTTGTTGTTTCTTTGAATTTATTTTGTTCCATTCTGTTTTTCAGGGAGTCTATCACTTGGTTAAGTTTCTTCACTCTGTGTCCTAGGGCATTTATATTCATTCCATTTTTTTTTTCCCTCCTCAAGAGCTCTAAATTAAATTCCAGTGGCATTTTAAAATCTCTTGCTTCATGTCTTTCAGTCACTCTTGGAGGCCTTGTGGCTGAACCATTCCTTCCTCTGAGGCTGTGCTTGTACTTGTACCCTCTTTTCCTAAGATTGCCTTTCGGTAATCTCTTACCCCATAGTATTTCTTCATTATGTTTTTCCTTCGCTTCTGATTGCTCATACCTCACCCTTAGGATCTGAATGGGGACTCTGTACAAGGGTGAGCCTCTGGCCCTTCCTACATTCTTATTAAGAGTAAGCAAGCCCTGTTGGATCCTGATCCCTTTGTAGTCTGGATGTTGCTGCTGCAGTTCTGGATGGGGTGGCTTGGACCATGGCCTACCTTCTGCTGTACTCCCTGACTTCCAGTGCCTTTCCTGTTGGTCCCAGCAGGGTGCTGGCCATCTCTGCTTCCTTCATATTACCCTGTCTTCAACCACAAGTTGTTTCCATCCTCTCCTATGGCCCTGAAATGCCCCAATTGGATATTAGCAAGCATGCTGAGTCACTAGGGGACACAGTAGATGGAGCACTGGGCTGGGAATCAGGAAGTCTCATCCTCCTGAGTTAAAATCCAGCCGCAGACACTTACCAGCTGTGTGACCCTAGGCCAGTCACTGAACTCTGTTTGCCTCGGTTTCCTCATCTGTAAACTGAGCTGGAAAAGGAAATAGCAAACCACTCCAGTGTCTTTGCCAAAAAAGCCCCAAATGGGGTCGTGAAGAGTCAGATTTGAGTGAACAACAAAAACAACAAAAAACAATCATGCTGAATTCAAACTTCCTGCAAGGACCCCTGGCATGTGTACCCGATCATTGAGCTGTCCTTGTCTCTGGCTGCAGCTTTGACATTGTCCTGCCCTGTCATCTCCCTTTCCTCTCGTTCCTCACTGCTGCTATTTCAGTCTAAGATCTTGCTCCCACTAACTTCAGGACCCAATTTCGAGAGCTCACTCTAGCTTCTGTATCCTTGAGTGTGTCCCTGCTCAGAGATTCCTGTGAGATCAGGTCAGGTTCAGGACCCCTCAGCATTTCCCTACACACAGTACTCAGAGGTTCCAGGCTTTGTCTTCCAGCCAACCCTGCTGAAACCATTGTCCCAGGGTCCCCAGGTTTCTGACTATTTTTTTTTTTGCAGGATTGTACAGGATGCTTACTGCTGTTTCTCTTTGGTCTTCTTGCTTATTACTTCATCATCTGGTGCTTGATTAGATCTTTGTCAGTATCTGTGTGAGAGAGCTAGGTTCCTTTATAACTTCCTACGTTGTCATCTTAACCAGAAGTCCCACAGAGCAGATGTTAATTTCCTTTAGAGCAGAATGTATGCTACATATATATGTCTATATATAATATATATGTATTTGTATATTTCTGGTACCTAGTACATTGTCTTATTAAGAAGTTGATTGATAAACCTTGAGTTGAATTGAGTTCAGAAGGCAATATCTGTTTGACTTAGTCACTCTTAGATGTGTTAAATTTACTGGTGTGGGTTTAAAATATTTTAGCTACTCTAGGATGAAGTGTCAAAGGGCTCACTTTTGAAATAAATAATTTCCTTTTAGGAAGTGATAAAATGTCAGCAACTACATTACTGTCTAATGAGAGATACTACATTCTTACATACAAGTAGATATTCCTATATATCAAAACAGTACTGATAAGAGCGGGATTATGGTATCATAAATTGAGAGCTAGAAGCTAAACCCACCTAGTCCATCTCCATCAGTTTATAAATAAGGAAACTCAGAACTAGAGTAGCTAAGTGACTTTTCCAAGCTCAAACATGTAGTAAGTGGCAGAACCCAGTTTAAATACAAGGTTCCCTGACTGCAAGTCTAGAATTTTTTCAACTGGAACACGTTTCCTGACTGGTAATTGACATGACCATTAGTGTCTAGAATTTTGCTGAGCTCAACATAAAACACACAACTTCTGACTACTGTTTCACCGTGCAAGGTGAGAAACCAGAAACCAAGAATGTTTGCCAGAGGTGTCTGCATTTAATCAAAGTTAAATATATATTTCACTTTCACATGAATACAGTGATGAGCGAATTACTTGGGACAAGCTAGATATGGGCTCATTTTGTGACAGGCAGCTAGGTGTTGCAGTGGTTAGAGTGGTAGGCCTGGAGTCAGGAAAACTCATCTTCCTGAATTTAAATCTGACTTCAGATTATTACTAGCTGTGTGACCCTGGGCAAGTCACTTAACCTTGTTTGCCAGTTTCCTCATCTGTAAAATGGGTTGGAGAAGGAAATGGCAAACCCCTCCAAGAAAATGCCAAATGCCAAGAAACCCCCAAATAGGGTCACAAAGAGTTGGACACAACTGAGCAACAATATTTTGTGACAGCGAAGGTTGTGTGTGTGTGTATATGTGTGTGTGTGTACTTATATTAACACTAGGCTAACTTAGAACATCTGACCTGATCAGATGAAACTAGATTGAAAATTGTTTCCCTACCTTAAGACAGTTGAGCACTGGATTTCATGCCATGAACGTTTTTCCTTGCTTTTGTTGTGTTTTTTTTTTTTAATTCTGTGTTTTTTTAAACGAATATGTATTACTCCATTTAAACATGAAAAGGGTGTGGCTCCTAAAGAATGTACTTCAATGACTGTTGGTTTGTAGAATTCAAACATTTCAAGGACCATTCCAGTCCACAATCAACTAGAATCAGTCAAACCAAAGGGCTAATGAAAATGAAAAACAATGACAAGAACTGGCAAACTATTGCTACCTAATGAGTCTTCAGATTAATCCTCAAATGAAGACCTTCAAAGGAATCTGCCAGCTGGAGGAATTGTAATTGGTTTCCTTATAGTGAGGCATAGATATTTGGAAGTTAGAACAACCAAAAGACCACTAATGAAACTGCTGGTAACTATTTCTGTGATGAGGGGAATAAAAAGGTTGTCATGGGCAAGATAACAAAAAAGATTGGAATATTGAAGATTAGAAAAATATAGTCTTTACTAATGAAACTCATATTTTTAAAGACTATACCAAAATTGTCGTCAGAACAAGTCTGAGTGAGAACTGGGCATGTTCGTCAGATTGTAAAATATCAACCCAAAACATTTTGTGGGTTTGTTTGTTTGTTTGTTTTGCTTCCAGTAGGCCTAGAAGTCATGTCACCATTAAAAGAACGATGAACTCAGATATACAGATATGCTGAGAAGCAAAGTTGTTATGCAATTACAGATCTCCTCAAGCAAAGAAGGAATATTGCAACACAACCTTGTGCCAGGCCATGCTACAGTGAAGGAGATAAAAATGCTTCAGTGGTCTAGGGAGTCACCTGATTTAAACCCCATGGAAAGCCTATTACTATAAAGAAGGCTAACTGGAAAAATGGATATTTCCTCAAAGATGAGCTGAATATCAAGTGTGATATAGTTTCATGATGAAGAATTAAAGAATATGTGACAAAATCTTGTGATTTTGCCAAATGCCAAATTTATGTAAAATAAGTTATTGAAACAAAAAGAGGACATATTACATGTTAAAAGTTCTTTCAGGATGAAAATACTGCAAGGTTTATTGTATGACAGTAAATTTAATTAATTTACTTTGTCCCAGTTAATCTGCATACCACCATATTTAGAACCATTTAAAAAACCACTCATTGGTGCAAATAAGTCTTAAAATTAAATTGCTGAATAATGAATAATCCTTATTTGATACAAATGTTTTGCCTTTCTAGAGAAGGTTGTTATGTATGCAAAATAATTTTAGCCAGATGAATGTTCAACGGAAGTGAGTCATTTTCCAGAGAAAATCACGTGTATCAATGCGACGAGATGATTTAGAGAACTGAAATCTTCTTCATTTTGTAAGCATCTTGCAAATTTGGAGCCATCACAGAGAAATCTTTCTGGAGGTTCATTTGAAAAAAGCTGAGGAGAAGAGAGATGGGTCATAATCACAGTAACCAGGAATTAGAGACAAGGGGATGGCACCGTTGCAGTATCATCTTCATGTATCATATTCCCAATGTGTATTGCGTCCAGTGGGGTTCAAATCTGATGATGTGTATTTGTGTGTGTGTGTGTGTGTGTGTGTGTGTGTGTGTGTGTGTGTGTGTGTATGTAACTAGGCCTGTATAGTTTCATTGGGAAACTCCAGTTCCTTAACAGTGGAAAGCATTGACTTGCTCCAGGGGACTCACCAGGGGATAGCCTATCACTATAGGGAACTTTGAGTTTCCTACTATTCTCTGCATTTGTGGGTACTTGCTATTCTGTTTCTGGGATAGGATGTCTCATGAGCGCTTAGGCAAGAACAGGATGGTTTTGGCTAGAAAGGACCACAATCAGGAGAGGGAGTTTGTATATGACCTAAGTTGGATGGGCCAGAAATCAAGGCTAAAGAGCAAGCTGGTTCAGGTATGCAAAGGGAAGATTCAGTTCAATTCAGTTCAATAAATATTGATGAAGTCTGAGTAAGAAACTGTATGCAAGATATATTTCTGATACATTGAAATATCGAGTCTAGGACAATCAGATGAGTCAGGGAAGGGAAGGTGAGTGCTCTAAGTCTAGGTAGGGATGGTTCTGACTGCAGGAGGTCAGACAGTTTGGGAACTCAGATGAGCAGATCAAGGATCTGGGACATGGTCTCCCCCCTCAGTTCACATCTCATCATCTCTCCCTGGGGGTATTGTAATAACCTTCTAATTGTTTTCATTTTCCCACTACACTCTATCTAATAGAGTCTTATGGGGTGGACAAAGAGAATTCAGGACATTATGAGAGACCCCTATTGGAAAGACTTTCATCTGGGTAGGGAAAATAAGGCTGAATTGGGAAGGAGCTTACCTGGTGAGCAGTTGCCTGGAAGGAGGAGTCAGTCAGCCAACAAGGATTTATTATGTGCCAACTATGTGCAAATACATACTCACTCAGGGTTGTTATAGAGGTGATACTCTCCTTACATACCACTATAGATCTTAGACCCCCCCCCCCACTGGTGTGATTCCCATTTATATCAAACCAGCCACTCATAATAATGAGTTTTAATTTGTAAACATAACCATTTACTTAACAAGATAAAAAAAATAATAAGTAGCACATCAAAGGTACTTCATATAAAGCAAATGCAAGAATACGAAATATCTCATAGTCCACACATAAATCTGGGTTACACTCTCTCACCTATGAACTCATCATCTAGGGGAAGAGTGAGTACATGCTTAAAGAAAAATGGCATGGAATTTTATGAAAGAAGGAAACCCATGTACTTGGGGGTCACTCATAACTCTAGATTTTAGTCTTTGATGTCATTCATCTATTTAAGAACATCTGCAGCACATAAAGTCAGTTCTCTGCCAACTGTTCTCCTTTAGGTCCTCACTGCTCTCCTACTGGCTTTTTTTTTTAAAAATTTATTTTTTAAACATTCTTTTCTTTTTAAATTGAGTTCCAAATTCTCTCCCTTCCTCGAACCTATCCCACACCACTGAGAAGGCAAGCAAAATGATATCTGTTATACATGTGAAATTGTGCAAAACATATTTCTATATTAGCCATATTGCCAAAAAAGCCAAACAAACCTGAAAACAACCAAAAATAAAGAAACTGAGAAAACTATACTTCAATTTGCACTCAGAGTTTATCAGTTCTCTCTCTGGAGGTAGATAACATTTTTTTCATCGTGAGTTCTTTGGAATTGTCTTGGATCATTGTATTGATCAGAGTAACCAAGTCTTTTATAGTTGATCATCATTACAACATTGCTGTTACTGTGCACAGTGATCTGCCCCTTCTTCTCACTTCACTTTGCATCAGTTCATATAGGTTGTGCCATGTTTTTGTTTTTTCTGAAACTACTCTCCTCATCATTTCTTATAGCACAATAATACTCCATCACAACCATATGCCACAAATTGTTTAGCCATTCCCCAATTGGTGAACATCCCCTCAATTTCTAGTTGTGGTATTGCTGGGTCAAAGGGTGTGCACAGTTTTATAACCCTTTGGGTATAGTTCTAAATCGTTTTGCAGAATGGTTGGACCAGTGTACAACTCCATCAACAGTTTATTAGTGTACCTATTTTCCCTCATCTCCTCCAGCATTTGTTATTTCTGATAGGTGTGAGGTGGTACCTTAGAGTTGTTTTAATTTGCATTTCTCTCATCAATAGTGATTTAGAGCATTTTTTCATATGACTATAGATAGTTTTGATTTCTTCTTCTGAAAATTGGCTTCACATCCCTTGACCATTTATTAATTGAGGAGAGGCTCTTTTTTTAAAAAATAGCTTTGACTCAGTTCCTTATATATTTGAACAATGAGGCCGTCATCAGAGAAACTTGCTGTATAAATTTTTGATATTACTTCATTGTCCTTGGTACCTTTTAGCAAAATATAGTTTCCCAATTATTTCTTTTAGTTAGGTCTATTTTTCTTTTACTTTGTCTGAGATCATGATTGCTACCTCTGCCTTCTCTACTTCAGCTGAAGCATAACAGATTCTACTCCAGCCCTTTATTTTTAACTGTGTGTATGTGTCCTTCTGTTCTGGTTTCCAATTCATTCTGCTATCTGCTTCCATTTTATGGGTGAGCTCATTCCATTCACATCCACAGTTATGCTTACTATATATTTCCTTCTATCCTATTTTCTTCTGTTCATCCTTCTCTCTTTTTATCTTTTCTCATCTCAGTTCTGTTTAGCTTCTAACTCCTGCCTCCTTTAATCTGCCCTCCCTTTTATCATCCTTCCCTCCTATCTTATTTTCTCTTCCCCTTCTCTTTCCTTATTGGGTAAAATAGATTTCTATTACTAACTGAGTGTGTATATATAGTATTCTCTCTGAACCAGTTCCAATGAGAGTGAAGTTCAAGCATTGCCTGCCACCCCTCCCAGTTCCCCCTCCACTATAAAAGCTCTTTGTGTGCCTCTTTTATGTGAGAAAAATTTTCCCTATTCTGCCTCTCCTTCCTCTTGTTTCCTATTGCATCCCTCTTTATCACCCCTTCATTATTTTTGAGATCATCCCAACATAATCAAATCACACCCATGTTCTGTGACTATGTAGAGTCCTATTAACTGTCCTAATAATGATAAAGTTCTTAGGAGTTACATGTATTATCTTCCCATATAGGCATGTAAAGAGTTTAATTTTCTTGGGTCTCTTATGATTACTCTTTCATATTTACCTTCTTATACTTCTCTTAAGTCTTGTGTTTGAATGTCAAATTTTGTATTTAGTCTTTTCATTAGGAATGTTTGAAAGTCTTCTATTTTATTAAATATCCATTTTCCCCCAAAGGATTATACTGAGAAAATCAAATGTTGATTTAGTATCTTATATTTGATTCCATTCTGTAATCGATTCTGTTCAATAACTGACTGAGCCATGTTTCTTCTGAGTTAAGTTTAGAAGTTTTTGAGTCCAGAAGTTCAGTTTTCCTCTCTGAGTTAAGTTTAAAAATTAAGCTTCCCTATAAATCAGTTTAATTGGAAGAAAACTGCTGTCTCTGTATCACTAGTTGCTCTTGTATAATTAGAAGAAATTTGTTATCGTTGAAGGATGCAGGTGGATGCCAGGGAGTTTATTTTTATCTCTGCAGCACTGATTGTCCTTTAAGAAGGTCTGATCTGCTATTACTGTGGCATTAACTAGCCATTCAGGTGGACGTTACCAATGAACTTTCCATAACAACAAGATGGAAGAAGGGGTTGTTGCTATCCCTGTATTATAGACTTCTATTCAACCATATTGTTTTCCAAATATGATATTTCCTGTTCTTTGTTCTCTTGTACTTCTCAAAATTATATGAAGGCTAGTAAGTCCTACCTTGTGGTCTTTTTAGCTTACTGAGTAGCTGAAAGAACCAGTTTATTAGTAATTGCTAGCCTTACCAACAAATTGAACATGCTCAGAACTTTGTGCCTCAGTTTACCTTCATTTTAATCATGACAATGCTGAGTTTTGCTAGATTATTCTTGGTTGTAATCCTAGCTCCTTTGCCTTCTGGAATATCATATTCCAAGCCCTCTGTTCCTTTAATGTGGAAGCTGCCAAATCGTGTGTGACCCTGGCTGTAGCTCCACAATATTTGAGTTTTTTCTTTCTGGCTGCTTATAATATTTTCTCCTTGACCTGGGAACTATGGAATTTGGCTATAGTATTCCCAGGAGTTTTACTTTGGAGATCTCTTTCAGGAGGTGATTGGTGGATTCTTTCAATTTCTGTTTTACCCTCTGGATCTAAGATATTAGGGCAGTTTTCCTTGATAATTTCTTGAAATATGATGTCTAGGCTCTTTTTTTGATTTCGGCTTTAAAGTTGTCCAGTAATTCTTAAATTATCCCTCATCAATCTATTTTCCAGGTCAGTTGTTTTTCCTGTGAAATATTTCCACGTTTTCTTCCATTTCTTCATTCTTTTGACTTTGTTTTATTGTTTCCTGAAGTCCAATGGAGTCATTAGCTTCCACTTGCCCAACTTTGTTTTATTGTTTCCTGAAGTCCAATGGAGTCATTAGCTTCCACTTGCCCAATTCTAATTTTTAAGGAATTATTTTCTTCAGTGTATTTTTGTACATCCTTTTCCATTTGGCCTAGTCTGCTTACTAAGAAGTTTTTTTTTCTTCAGTGAATTTTTGAGCTTATTTTACCATTAGGCCAATTTTGTTTTTTTAAGGTGTTATTTTCTTCAGTATTTTTTCTGCCTCTTTTTACCAAGTTGTTAATTTGCTTCATAATTTTCTTGCATCATTCTCACTTCTTTCCCCATTTTTTTCCTCTACCACTGTAAACTTATTCTTTAACTCTTCCAGGAATTCTTGTTGGGCATGGGGTATTGGTAATTAAGGTGGGATTTTTTTTTTTTTTTTTTTTACTGTTTTCTCTTTTAGAAATGCTAAAGTAATCAAATGCCTTTGATTAAGCCTTACTAGGTGCTAAGCCCCAGGCTTATACCCTTTTACCGATTAGGTGTGAAGACTTGGGGGGGCCCCTTCAGGGAGAGTTCAGCTGGATTGCTACTTCTAATCTGTAATCTTGGCTCTGCCCCCGCCCTGCTATTATCAAACTGATAAGCATTGACAAACTCTTTAAACTTACAATCACCCTGAAAAAGATACTGAGAAAGTGTTAAATCTTTCTTGCAATTCCCTTTAAGCTAGAGAACTGCAAAGTTTATTCAGTTGGATATTTCTGGGCAATATAGACAAGCCCAATCATTTCTTCACTCACCAGAAATCTGCGATGTCCAGTCAGGTATTAGCTATCCAGTCCAACAGTAAATCAATCTCAAAGCCTGTATTTCCCTCTTCTGCCTTCCTCTCACATCCCAGAGAGGGGGACAGCAACTGAAAGGCTTTATCTTTCTCATATTGTAGATGACGCTTAAGCTAAATTCAGATATTTTTCAATGAGAAGCAGCTTTTCTTAGTCAATCAGGAACTATCATCTGAAATTTTCTAGTTAGATAATTCTCATCCTGCTACCTGGTTCTTCATGCAACTCCTTTAAAGATAGCTTTTCCCTGTCCTTGTTTTCTCCCAACTTCTTGACCACTCCTCCCTCCCCCCATCTTTCACCACTTTCCATGACTCAAATCAGTCGCTCTTTGTACTCAATGACTTACCTTTTCTTATCAAATTAAAAAAAACCCTCATGAACCCCCCTGTTCTGTTACTTATAAAATCAGCAGACCTTTTTAAAATCATCCCATAGTCTCCAAATGATTATATAAAAGTCTTTTTCCTCTCCCTTTTGGCAATAGAACTGCTCATATTGTATCCGAAAACTTTACACAAATTTTTAGCAGCTTTTATTAAACATATTTTTCTCTGCCCATTTCAGCCACTAAAATTGTTCCCTTATAAAAAGGACATTATTTTATCCTTTTTCAAAGCTAATTTATTTCTTCTTAATGCAAAATTACTTTTTTCCTGCCTCTTTCAATAGCTGAATTGCTCAAATCTTAAAGTGGAAGGAAGTACCTTACAGTAGGAAGAGGTTATTTGAAGATCTTTACATGTCAGACAGAAGACTTCCTTTATATTTGATCTGTGAGTAACAGGGAACCACCAGAGTTTACTGAGTTGGGGGGGAGGTGAAACAAGCAGACCTACACTTTTGGACAGAATCTTTGGTTGAATGAAAGATGTAGTAGAATAGGGAGAAATTTAAGGCAGAGAGACCACTGTAATAATCCAGACCAGAGGTAATGAAGGCCTGGACTAGGGTGGTGGCTATATGAATGGAGAGAAGAGAATGCAGAAACTGTGGCTTAGAGAGAACGTGACTCGAGATCACACAAGTTGTAAGTGATAGAGCCCAGATTCAAACCCCAAACTTCTGACTCCAAATCCAGAAGGCACATTGTGTAAGGAAGGATGTCATCAGAGATAGATGACCAGAAAAAAAGATGGGCTGATAACTCTTCTTATACTTTACTCCCCACCACGTACCTTTTGATCCAATGGCACTGGCCTCCTTTCTGTTCCATGAACAGGACATTCACACCATCTTTCAGCTCTGACTGTCCCCCATGCCTGGAATGCTCTCCTTCCTTATTTCCTTTTGCTGGTTTCCCTGGCATTCTTCAAGTCGCAACTAAAAGCCAGTCTTCTACAGGAAGCTTTCCCCAATCCCTCTTAATTCTTGTGCCTTCCCTCTGTTAATGATTTCTTATTTATCCTGTATACAGCTTGCATATATTTGTTTCCATGTTGTCACCCCATTAGATTGTGAGCTCCTTGAGAGTAGGGACTATCTTTTGACTCTTTCTGTGTACCCAGCACTTAGTGTACTACCCGGTGCTCAATAAATGTTTATTGACTGACTGGCAAGATTGAAGGATGACCAAAAGACAGCCTTTGGGCTCTGCTGGTATCCACGTGAAGCCAAGAGATACAGGGAAAGGCCTCCAGCACATTCTATTCCCATAGAAGGACGTATACAAGGACAGCACAAAGAGGGGCATAGAGGGATAGCTCATACCGGTGATTGGGGGGCACACTCACATCATTGAGATCACAGATCCATTGAGTTATCTAAGTATTCTTGCTATTGGTGCCTTCTAAATTTTAGTGTCTTGGGTGGACAAAGCCCTGGTCACCACACTGTAGTAATGGTCCTGCAGATGTAGAAATGAATTCATATCTCTTACACAATAGAAACCAGCATGTTAGATTTTTCTGTTAACATTTCCTGCCTAATATTTGTATATCAGGTGCTTCCTATTATACATACATTGGAGAGGGGTGATGTTCTCTAGTTTCCTTTTGAAAATTTTTTAACTTGGTGTAAAATGTCTTGTTAGATATTAACATAGACCTATCAGATCTTGCCCTCAAGGAGTCCACTTTCTCACTTACTGTACATGAATGTGTGGAGAGAAAGTATGATGAGATGAGGAGGAAAATTGAAAAAAAAGTTAAGAAAATAGAAGAACAGGACTGTAATCTCAAAAGCAAAAATGCAGGGGTTTTTTTGGTTATTTTTCCTGGGAATATTTTTTCTTTGCCCTACTGGAGAGTTCTGTATAGGGGTCAAAGATTCTCAGCCTAGAGAGTTTCATTATTTACCTTTTATATATGGTCTTTCCTTTCAATGGCCAGAATTTAAGTGGACTGAATTTACCAGAAGGATGGTACTGTGACAAGTTGAGATGTTAATGAAGAATTAAAATGAGACTTCTCATCATTTTCATTTTTTAATTCAAAGGTAATGAATGGCAAAGATACGTCCTTAGTCACATGTGAAAATCCCCATCAAGAAATTTATTCATTTTGCGTAGGAAGAAGATCGAGTTACCAGGTAAGAAAACCATTGTTTAAACTTTGTCATTAAGACATTAAAAAGTTTCTGGTAGTTACCAAAGAGGGGATGGTTCAATGACATCTGTCAGGTATAAATAAATATCCTGCCTTACTGTCTACCCTAAGTCAGAGAAATCCGGTTTGACTTCATTTGAGTACCCTACAGAAAAGTTAATCTGTTCACAACAGAACCTAGTGGAGAACCAATGAGCATGCAGATAATCTTGTCAATCAGCTTCCTTGGTTTTTCGTCTCAGCATTTCTTACAGGAAATCTGTTGCTGTGTCAAGTTATAGAGAACAACTCTTGAGCCAAGTTAGTAATCAGTCAGAAACACATATTGCTGAAGGAAGAGGCTGGTTGGGGAAAGGGTGCAGGAGGACTAATGAGCTGGGAGCTACCAGCAAGGAGAAGAGGGGGTCATGTTAGAGAAAGACTCACCATGTCCACAGTTCTGTTGCTAGCTAACTGGAGAGGAAGTACAGAGTGAAGAGCAAAACACTATGGAAATGAACTCCGTTTGGAAGGCTTTTGATTTGATGTTGCTGACCTTTCTGATTAGCTTCCTAGTGGCTGGTAAGTCTGAATTCTTTTTGAAAGGATACTTAGAGAACATGTAGCAAGCCTTGACTTAAGGACTGCTGAACTTTGCATTTGTTTGAGTACTGTGACGGTTTTTTTATGGATACACGTACAAACATATGTATATGTATGTATATGGGGGGGTATCTTTCATGCTTTTTTAAAGCTTTTTCATTTTTTTCTAAAATAGTCTGAATACTTTTTGCCTCCTGGTTAATAGCAGTTGGAAGCAAATGACTGTTTTCTGTTACATGCGCAGGCTACAAGGTTGTTTTATATAATTGAACAGCTCAGGCATCTTAGTGGTGCAGGTGTGTAGTCATCATTGAGAACTGTGGGTTGGAGGAGATACTTTTCAACCTGTGGGTTTCTGTGGGAGTTCTGAAGGATAAGAAGTTGCTCTTTGGGAGTCCTGGTTTCACTGTCAAGAGTTGGTAGGAGTTACTGTAGGAGGTGATTTTGAGGTTTCACTTTGAGTAGAAAGAAGTGGGTACAAGGGAACTACATGCGTTTGTATCTTTTAATAATCAAATGTAATTAAAATGTATTTCCCTAAGTTTCTAACCTGAAATCTCGTCCAATCTCTAGAGACGTACTTCTGTGTTGTTTTTACTGATGGGATAATTTAGAAGCCTAAATGTAGAAACCCAAAATAGTCGATGTCAATAAAATGCCTGCATATACTTGTACCTTAGTAAGCATTTTGAACAGGGGGATTTCCTCTACTTTATACTCTGACTTTTATGTTTTTTTTTTTAAAACAAAGAGCAGTACTATTCATAGTACCACTGTAACAGTCCTTAAAGTTGAGATAATGCAGCAGTTTAAACTTGTATTTGACATCAGGTTGCATACTTTTTAAGTTATTCCCCTGTGACTTGATGCCTCTGATAGAGAGTATTTTGTAAAGTTTCGTTAACATTTGTTCAATGAAAAACTCAGGTTTTGGGGGGAATAATAGTGGGTACTGATAGAGATGCAAAAAGAGAAAGGAAAAAAGTCAATAAAAATACATAGAAAAAAGCAAGAAGTTAAAAAGGAGATGGAAACAGGTAATTACCCGTTACTATTCTGTTAAGTATAATATGCACTTAAAAAATTCCAAACCATGTGTAATAGAAAGCTCATGGTTTTATGTACAATCCTCTTTTTTGTTGAAATATTTTTGATGATAACATTCATAATAAAAATCATTAAAAAAAAGAAAATCATGTTTTAAAAAAATATTTCCATAGCACTTTCAGGGTTACAAAATGCTTTTGTCACTATGTTCCTGTGAAGGACTGCACGTATTATTATCCTCATTTTATAGATGAAGAAACTGAAACTCAGAGAGATTAAATGATTTGCCCAATGTCCCAACAAGTTTCAGAAGCAACACGATGGAGTAGGGAAAGGAAGTACACTACAAGTAAGAGATTGTCCCATCAATTTTTTTCTCATAAATTTTGGATTAAGGAAAAAAAAAAACCAGCCTGGTTAGAAAAACTCAAGGTGAATCCTTAATTCTATCTAGTGTCTTCCCTCTGTTCATTATTTTCAATTTATCTTGTCTATAGCTTGTCTCTACATAGTTGTTTGCATGTTGTCTCTGCCATTAGACTGTGAGTTCCTTGAGAACAGGGACTGTCTTTTGCCTTTTTTTTGTAACCATAGCACTTTGCACTGTGCCTGACACACAGGAGATACTTAATAAACTCAAGTCTTGCTGACTTGACTTTTATTATTTTAGAGCTGTTAAAGAAAACCAATGAGAGCTTTGCAAACCTTATAGCACAATATAAATACCATATATTATTATTATTAGGGAAAAGAACTAGATCTGTGATTCCACTGATATAGGGAACTCCCTGGCGAGGAAACTCCCTCTATCAATGTAGTTGAGCACTTTCTCTGTAACTCAGTAGTTTAAGAGAATTGCCTAGAGCATTGAGAAGAAGAGTGACTTGCCTAGGGTCACAAAGCCAGTATGTGTCAAAGTTAGGACTTGAACCCAGGTGTTCTGGTTTTGAAGTCAGCTTTCTATTGCCTATACTAGGTTTCTCTAATTATTATTAATAATAAATACAAATTTTTGCAGTTACTTAATATGATAGATTCTGGGATATGCTGTAAGATAATAGACCTTCCAGAAATTTGACATAATTTTTAGAAAAAGTGTGGATTGTAGGACAGTTTGGGCTGTTGTTTAGTGCTTGGAGTAACTATGGGGCTGTTCTGCTAATGTGTACATTTATTGGGATAAGTGTGTGTGTGTGTGTGTGTGTTTGTGTTTAAGTCCCTGAGACCAATATCCTCGATAATGAAGAACACATGGTACTATAGTTGAGTTTTGTAAGAATAAGTGAACGAAATGTGAAATAAATAAATTATTGTGGAATTAGATTGTTTCAAGAATTCTATCACAGTGCTAAGCTGTCATTGCCTATGAGCCAATGACTTTGATATGGATCATGTTAGTTGCTTATGACCTGGATTAGTGGGAGAAATTTTGTTACCTCAAGCAATATGGCATGCAATAGAGTTGGGTTTTGAATAGGGTGTCTTGAAAGAAAATAGACCCAAGCAGTTTATTATATCTCTTTTTTTTTTAACATTTTAATTTATCTAATTTTAAACACCTATGTTTGTAGACATGACCATGGAGTTGTTCATAAATTATTTTAGCTAATTTCTCCCTAGTATTAAGGCTAAAGTTCCATGTTTCAATTAAATTCATTATTGCCATTTATGAGTCAGTCATTTTGAGGAAGGCTTATCTAGGGTGTGGGTAATTCTAGGAGACCCTTTTTTCTCCTCTTTTCTTTTTGTCTTTGTCTAATTTTCATCTTCCACTAGAGGTCAGGCAAGTAGCAAGAAAAGAGGGTGAAAGGCAAACATATTGGCTGTACCACTAAAGTCCCCCAATGCCTCTTAGCCTGTGATAGAGAGTTGACCTTGGCTTTTTGAAGGCTAAACACGGGGCAAGCTTGGCATGTAGGAAGCTGGTGGGCTTGAGAGGATAAATCTGACAGTAGTTTATCCTTTGTCTGAGGACCAGATTGAGGATCAGTTTGTATAGGTGCATCCCTTCATTGGCTGTAGGCTAATTAATATTTTGATTATAGTAACTCTTGAAGACTATTTATCAAACTTTAGAGTGGAAGTTTTTAACCTGGGATCCCCAGGATCTGTGAATTTGGATAGAAAAAAAATTACATATGTATTTCTATATAGTTACTTTCCTTTGTAATACTATGAATTTTGGTTTTTGCATTTAAAATCATTATTCTGAGAACAAGTCCACAGGCTTCATTTGATTAAGAATCAATGACACAAGAGGTGAAGAACCCCAATTTTAAAAGAACTGCATGAATGGAAATGGGGGTGGGAATGTGGTGGGATGGGGAGTCAGTGTCTGAGGAAATAACACTGAGGAAATAACAGGCTCTTGAAATAAGGAATAAAGAAGCAGCTGACATAAAGGTTGGGATTCAATAAATGTTGAAACTGATTTTTGAAAATGAGGTGTTTGTGTCATCCCAGTATCTGTTTCTATGGATAATGGAAATTTATTGTAATTCCTCTCCTTCATAATGACACACATCTTTTGGTCTCCTGGTCATTGTTTTTTATTAGTGCAATGTTAGGTTAGTGATTCCCATTGTTCACAAAGTTATTGTCAGTCAGTCAACAAACATTTGTTAAGCACCTCCCATATGCCAGGCACTGTGCCAAACACAGAGGATTCAACAAAAGACGAAAGACAGCTCCTGACCTCAATGAGCTCGCAGTCTAATGAGGAAAACAACATGCAAACATAGTTATGTACAAATAAACTATATACAGGATATATACAAAGTACATGGGAGATGGTCAACAAAGTGAAGATATTAGAATTAAGGGGAATGGGGAGAGGATCAAGTAAGATGACATATGTAAAATGTGTGAAAATCTCAAAGCCCTATATAAATTGTGTAAATTACTGTCCTTATTATTATTATTAGGATACTTTAAAAAATCAGAAAATTCCCCAGGCCCCCATATGATACTAATGGCACTACTGTCTCTCTGCATGCTGGTTAAGAAAATACATAACAGCAAAAATGCCTTTAAGTGAATTGTTCAGCCATTTTCAGTTGTGTCTTACTCTTTGTGACCCTTTTTTGGGGGGTTTTCTTGGCAAAGATACTGGAGTGGTTTGCCATTTCCTTTTTCCAGCTCAATTTACAGATGAGGAACTGAGGCAAACTGGGTTAAGTGACTTGGTTATACAGCTAGTAAGTGTCTGAGGCTGGATTTGAACTTGTGAAGTTGAATCTTCCTGATTCCAAGCCCAGTGCTTTATCCACTGCACCACTTCGGTGCCCCATAATTATCCACAATTAGTAGGATATGTACTATGAATTGTTATTCAAATAATATCTATGCTGATATAGAGGGTAGCAAAGGCCTTTCTGTGATAGTTTCCTGACAGGATTTTAACTTCTTGTTATTCAGGGTCAGGGCTTTGCTCTGACATTAATCATAGGATCAAAAAGCTAGATCTGGAAGGAATTTGAAAGGTCATCTTGTCTAACTCCCTCATATGTTTAGTAAAATGGAAGATCCAGGATTCAAACTCAAATCATATGACACCAGGTGCTGTGTTCTTTCCACTCATTCCACCAATAGCTCCTTATCAAAGTGAACCCTGAGCACTCCTTGGTCATTTGGGAAATATTTGAGATGTAATGGTAGCACGTCTAAGTGGAGTTGCCCTATCAGTAAGAGTGAAGACAAGCCCATAGCACAAGTAAGAGCATATATCAGGGCTGGAGTTATAGATCTGTGAATAATCCCCAAAGAGGATTATGAGAGTAACTGGAACAAGTATGCATGGGGGGAAGAAAAGATATGATCACCATGGAGGAATACTCACAGTGCAGAAGAAGAAGACCCAAGAATCAGTGCTCAAAAAGTCAGAAAGAAAAACAGGCAGTATAATAGAAATTATATATATAGGGTCAGCTGGGTGGTGCAGTGGATAGAGTACCTGGCCTGATGTCAGGCACACTCATCTTCCTAAGTTCAAATCCTGCCTCAGACACTTACAAATGTGACCTTGTTCAAGTCACTCGACCCTGTTTGTCTCAGTTTCCTCATCTGTAAAATGAGCTGGAGAAGGAAATAGCAAACCACTCCAGTATCTTTGCCAAGAAAACTCCAAATGGTGCCACTGAAATGACTAAACAAGAACAGCAACATAATGGAAGCCAAGGGAGAAGTTTCAAGAAATAGCATTGTTCAACTGCATTAGAATTCTTAGACAAGTTGAGAAGAAAGAGAAAGACCACTTTATTCATTAAGGTGATTCCTGCAGAGCAATAAGCTATTTTAATGGAGTAGTCTGGGTAGGAGCAATATTATAAAAGGTAAACACAGTACTTGACACATAGGAAGTACTTAATAAATGCTTTTTCATTCATTGAGAGGGTAAAAGGTTCTTGGGAACTGAGGAAGTAGGTAAAGACCACTTTGTTTAACACTTTGTCAAGGAAATGAAGGAGAGAGATGGGATAGAAGATATAGTAGGATCAAAGAAAGGTGTCTAGATGAACTTGTTTGAAAAAAGAAGAGAAAGAACCTAAGAAGAGAGAAAGATTTCAGGTATTAGAGGGGGATGAGAAAATTGTGAGGGCATAGAAGAAGTGGAAAGGATTGAGCCAGAGTGTAAGTGGGGTTTTTTTACTTTAGAGAGGAAGATAAACATCCTCCCTCTGCTCCCCACTGAAAAAAGGGGAAGGATAAAAGAGTAGGTCTTGGGGCAATGATATGCATGCAATGAAATGCTAGAATATGATGTGGCTTAGATCTGGGGTCAGAAGGTCTAGGTGTGAATCCCAGCTCTGCCACGAATAAGCTGGTTGACCACTTAACTTTAATGAGGTTTAGTTTCCACATCTACAAAAGAGAAAGAACAGTATTTATACTTAGCTTATAGGGAAACACTTGGTAAACCTTAAAGGGTTATATAAAATAGAAGGTATGAAGGAACTCACAGTGGATTAATTTATTGATTTGGGGACAAAATTTAGCTCCCAGTGTGCCTTAAAGGGTATCTGCTTCAATTAATTTCGGCAACTTAACTAAATAAATCATCCTCCCACATTCTGATATCACTGTAAAAATCAACCTGAGTGGTGATGAGTTACATTAATTAGCACACATTTACAATCTGTCTGGCCCTAGTTAGGGATGCAGTTGATAGTAATGAAACAGAGAATTTTGTCTATGGGGAGCCATTAGCTATGCCACATGGGATTCAGGTTCATAATTAACTGTGGCTTTATTAGCCCCACTGAAAAAAACTAACTGAGCTCCTGACTTTTTTTTTTATTACTATAGTATCTTGGATACCCAAATATAATTTATTTGTTACAGTTTACACTAGCATTATGAATTTTGCATCCCCTCAAGAAAACAACATTGTTGCTTTTTCAATATCGATTAAGAAATAGATATACGCGAATGACATATTGTGTTATTTCTTTCAGCCTCATCTTTTTTTTTAAACCTCTTGCTTTCTAAATCCTAGTCACTAGAATCCTCACTGGCTGATGTCACTATCACTATAGGTTCACACATTGCCTAAGCATGAGTCCTTTGAGATATTCCTTACATTTTGCCAGGTTCTGGGCCCAGATTCAAGTGCAGATCCCAGATCCATTCATGTATGTTGTAGTCACTTCATACCTCTGTCCATATCCATCTCTGTCTTTGTTTTCAATTTATTCATTATTATTTTTTTAAAGTTATATTTCCTTAATGGTTACTCCATCCACCACAACACACAAAGAAAGTAGCCTAGGTCTGCTATATATCTTGAAAAACTTAGGATTTCAAGGAAAAAAAATTCAAGTTTTAAATTGGTAGGTTTCACCAAGTGAAATTAAGGTATACCTGTCTTCCCAAATACACGATATTTGGATAATTAGCGACATAGTTTTAAGTTTGTGACCCAAACATCCTTTTGGCCTATCAAAAAGAAGCAAACATGATTGCGTCTGGCCATAGTCTAGTTCTAATGGCTTAACTTTCCTCCACTGTGGCTTTCACTGACCAACTGATAACTTCAATAAACCTGAATTAACAGGATGGACAAAAAGAATAAAGATAAGAACAAATTACCACATTGTCACATTCGACAGCCTCTATTTTAGATGAATAGTTCTTATATCTCTTTTGGATTACTTTGTAACTACTTAGCCTTATCCTAAACTTTCTCTTTTCCTAGACATAGTCCTCTCTGCCACCTTTGTATAAATTCTATTTAGTAATAACTACTAAGTGTGACTTAAAATAGGAAGCTGTATGTTTTGTAGTTAAACTTCCTTCCTTTTGGGAAGTAAGTGCTTAGACCTAAAACATTCAGTAAGTGAAGGTTTGGCCACAAGACGTGCCGATGAGAAGGGTTAGTTTTAATGTTTCCTTCATTTGAAAAACTTCTCTGTATCCTGTCTCTAAAAGTACAAACTTTTATTTATTTTACTTTTTTTTTTGTATAGTAACTTAAAAGTTCACTGTAGCACCAAGGCCATTTATCACACACCAAAATAAATAACATTTAAAATCCTTAGGGGAGAGAGGCTTAATAGTAGAGACAGTGGTTGAATGTCTGACACAGGCCAGGTATATTGAACTGAGCAGGAGAATTTAGATGAGAATATGCAGATCAATGGGGTCTGAATTACCTTTTATCCTTATTATCTGACCATTTACTTTCTTAAAATCCTAGGCTTAGAGTAAGATTATATGTTCAACGTCCTACCTGGGAATCCCTTCTAAAATAGGATGCTGTTCTATAGTAGTCTTCTAAGATGTTTGTCCATTCTCTGCTTGTACACCTTCAAGGCTTAGAAGTCAAAATCTCTTTTACTCATGCATTCAGAGGTTCATAGAATTTTTAAATTGGAAGGGCCTCAGAGATCATCTAGCCCAGCCCACTTTTTTTTTTTTTTTTTTTGCTGATTAGGAAACAGGCCCCAAGTGGTTAAGTGACTTGTCCAAGGTTATTTGACAACAAGTTCAAGAAAACCTTGAATGTTAGGTTTAGTAGCAAAGCTGAGACTAAAATTTAGGTCTTCTGATTTTTTTTATCCATTGCTCATTCTGCCACAGTACTTTGCTTCTCTCCAAAAATTAATTATAGACTGCAAGCAGTGGAGAAAACCTCTTTTGGTGGTTATCAGACTTTTACAATTTGTGTTTCACTTCAGCAAGAAAAAGACCATTGTAGACCAACTACCTACCTCCAAACATTTGTTTGCCAAAAGTACCTCAGCAGAATTATTAAGAATGGATTTACTTTTAATGATATAGCAATAAAGAGATCTCTAATAATGAATTTCAAATCTGTTTCAAAGGCAAAAGAATAGCCATTGCCCTTTGATATAAGGGAGGTAGCAAGTGGAGTAGTATTGAGGAAATTGGCGTGGGTTCCTTGAGAGCCTTGGGAGAATCTCAGCCATTGTCAGGTCTGCATAACTGGAGGTCCAATTAAGTAACTAAACTGAAAGAAAAAGAAATTTATTAGTATGTTAAGGAAGACTGCTTGCTGGGGGGCAGCTTCAGTTCCCTAGGATATAGAGTTGGCTTATATAGCTTTCTTTTAAAATTTTTTTAAAATCTTTTTTTTTTGAGGGGGGAAGGCAGGCAATTGGGGTTAAGTGACTTGACCAAGGTCACACAGCTAGTAAGTATGTCAAGTGTCTGAGGTCAAATTTGAACTCAGGTCCTCCTGACTCCAGGGCCAGTGCTCTACTTACTGCGCCACCTAGCTGCCCCTTATATAGCTTTTTTAGGTCTGCTTACAGTACCTAACCAGTCAGTAGCATTCTAAGGCATTGGATTCGATCAATGGGATACTGTCTGTCCTTATAGGAAACCTGCTCTGTACTGCAGGGTTTTGTGTATTCACAGAAGGGAGAAAGGGGAATGCAATTCATTCAGGTTCTGTTGCATAGTCAGTAATACACTGAGGTGAGGATGTTGTAGTTCAGCCAAATAGCACCTTCAGGATAATGAGAGTGTTTTTTTCCCTCTGCCATAGTAGCTATAGTAATGAATGAATGAAAAAGCACATATTAAATATTTAGTATGTGCAGGCACTGTGCTAATCACTGGAGATACAAATACAAGTAAGCTACTCAGACCCCGCTTTTCAAGGGGACTAGTCTCCTAATAGAAGACAACTCATATGGGAATGGAAGCCAGGGAGGAATGTTTTGGACAGGGGAGTCAGAAGGAGTGGTGATTGGAGTCATAGGGAGTGATTGACACATCATTTCCAGGAATAATAATGTTGATTTGATTACTATACTCAAGTAGAGAGACAGATAGATATAGATAGATAGATAGAAAGATAGCTAGCTAGCTAGACAGATAGATAGATGGAGTAATTCCTACATGCCAGGAATTGTTCTCGGAGCTGGAGCTGGAAAAAGAGATAGTGGGAAGGAAGGAAGAGATAGAGAACCAAGGTCACCACGTTGAACCTGCCCTTGGAGGATTGTTAAATAAAGCTCCAGAATAATCCTGCATAGAGTAGGTGCTAGTTGCTAGGGGCAAGAGAGGGAATTGAAAGGATTTTATTCAACACAACCCAAATATCACTGAACCTGGAAACAAAGTCAGTCAAAAAGACAGAATTGACCTAAAGCACTACAGCTGTGCTAGCTCAGTGTGCCTGTCAGTGTAACTTATAAAAGAAAAAATAAATAAACTTGAGACTACAGGCTAATATACAAAAGGGTTGTAGACACTTGTCATGAGGAAGAGATTACTTAATAGCTACAATTCAGTGAAGAAGCAGCACATGCCAGCTAAGCAGATAAAGGAGCCCAATACATGATATTAGAAGCTCAGCCAAGCTTCAAATAGTGTCAGTAGTAGAGAAGTATTCCACTGAGTTGCAACCCTAAGAGCATGAATTGTCCAGGCTGTGGGTTCCCTCTTCCACCAGGAGCATAGTGGCAATCTGTGGTAGGGAAGTATTGTGTGTGTGTGTGTGTGTGTGTGTGTGTGTGTGTGTGTGTATTTTCCCTTGTTATTTGCTTTGGTGTTTTATTTAATTAAGTATTGTTGCCAATTAACATGCTCCCTGTTTGTTCTTGTGAAAGGGAAGCTTGGACGGGATGCATGAGCTGTGGTTTTCTTTTTTCTTTTGAAAAATGGATACAGACTCCAAAAATGTAGCTTGAACCTAGGCATGTGTCACATTGAAGAGTCCGTGGACTATATAATAAGTACTAATACAATACTGATAGTTTTCATGAATCAGTTCATAGATAACCTGGGAATCCCTTATTAAACACTAATAGTCTCCAGGTAAGACTTTCATGCTGTTTTTTAGATATGTAATTTACCCCTTTGAACTTAGATAAAAGCATATAAGCCAATCATTTAATCATTTTAATGAGCTCTAAGAAGGCAGTCCCTACAATGACTCTTTATAGTCCATCTTAGGGTCTAAAAATGGTACCAGGAAGTTTTTCTCCATGTTCCCTACATCCTCCAATTTAGAGATTTAGGGAATATAAATGTTAAGTGGGTGTTTAAAATGTTCAGTGAAAGATTTCCTTAATTTATCTTATCTGATTATTTATGGACTCAATCTTATTGTTGCTTTTGTTTTTATGCCACATTTGTTTCTAGATATGGAAATGTTCCCCCCAACCCCCCACTCTGACCCATTCCTGCCCAAAACTGAACCTTTCCTTATAATGAAGAGTATAGGTAAGCAAAAACAATAGTGACTACATATATATATATCAGTGACTATATCTGACAATGTATACAACATTTTGCCCCCATAGTTCCATTCGGGGCCCTCTTGTCTTCTCCCTCTATCCTATTTCACTTGGTAATCTCATTAGCTCTCATGTATTCAATGATCATCTCTTTGCTGATGATTTTCAAATCTACTTATCCAGTCCTGTCTTCAGATCTCCAGTCTTGTATCTCTAACTGCCTATTGGACATCTCCAACTGGATGTCCTGTAGACATCTTAAACTCAACATATTCAAATTGAATTCACTGTCTTTTCCTCCAAACCTTCCTTCCACCCTTTCAGACTTCTCTATTATTGTCCAAGGGAACACCATCCTCCCAGTCACCCAGGGTCAAAGCCTCAGTGTCATCTTTGACTCTTCACTCTCTCTCACCCCCCATATGCAATCTGTTACCTGTTGAATTTTTCTTTGTAACATCTCTGACATACACCCTCTCCTCTCCTCTGCCACTAACTGCCACCACTCTGGCGCAGGACCATGGCCCCTCACTCTTGTACTATTGCAATCGCCTGCTGATTGGTCTTCCTGCCACAAGTTTCCTCTCACTCCAGTCCATCCTTTACTCAGCTGTCAAAGTGGTCTTCCTAAAGCATAGGTCGGATGATGGTCACTCTCCTTCTCAATAAACTCCACTGGCTCCCCGTCATCTCCAGGATCAAATATAAAAGCCTCTCTTTGGCAATCAAAAACTTTTATAACTTCCTCTCCCAACTTTCCAGTCTTCTTACACCTTGTATCTCCTCCCCAAGCAACCAAGCAATTCAGTAATACTGGCTTCCTTGCTGTTCCTTGAACAAGATTCTACATCTCCTGACTCCTGGTATTTTCACTGGCTGCTCCCCATGTATGGAATATTTTCCCTCATCTCTTCCTCCTGGCTTCTTTAGCTTCCTTCAAGTTCTAGCTAAAATCCTACCTTCCCTGGGAAGCCTTTCCCAATCCTACTTTATTATGGTTTAGGCCTGCACAACCTGCATCCTGCCAAAGGATTCCCTCTACGTACAAAGGATGTTTTCTTCTACATTTTTTGCAGGCTGCCCGAAATACTTTGGTGTGCCATAAATGGACCATGAGCCGCAGGCTGTGTAGGCCTGTTCTAGTTCCTTCCCTCTGTTGATTATTTTCAATTTATCTTGTATATAGCTTATCTATATGCAGTTATTTTCATATCCTCTCCCCATTAGACTGTGAGCTCCTTATAGGCAGAGACTGCATTTTGTCTTTCTTTGTATCCCCAGCTCTTAACAATGTGTGGCACATAGTAGGCACAGTTATTTAACTAATAAATATCTATTGACTAACACTGATAGTTCTGTGCCTCTCTGCTAAGAGGAAGAAGGTGTGTGTGTGTGTGTGTGTGTGTGTGTGTGTGTGTGTGTGTGTGTGATTATCTTTTCTCTGTGATCATTGATACTATTTTCAATGACTCAGAATTCAGCTTCCTTTATCTTTCCATTTACTTTGTTGGAGTCATTGTGTATGCTATTCTTCTGGTTCCGTTTAGTTTATACTGAATTAGTTCATACAAATCCTACCACTTTTTTGAATTTATTATATTCATCATTTCTTATTGTACAATATTTGATTACATTCAGTTTTCTATTATATATAAATGTAATAATACATGTTGTTTGATTCCTATACCATAGATTTTTTTAGTCATTCTCCACTTGATAGACACTTCATTTGGTTTCTTTTTTTTTTTTGCTACCACGGAGTATACTGCTATGAGTATTTTGTATATATTGGAACTTTGTTTCTGACTTTGATCTCCATTGGCTAGAAATCTGAGCCTAAGATGCTGGATCACTTTTCTTGAGTAATTTAAAATTATTATACAGATCAGTTGGACCAATTCACAGTTCTTCCAACAGTACATTAGTTTGTCTTTCTTCTCATAGCACCTGCAACATTAATGGTTTCCTTTTTTTGAGTCATTTTTTGCAGGGAGCGAGGTAAAACCTCAGCATTGTTTAATTTGCATTTCTTTCTATTAGTGATTTGCAGCTTGTTTATCATATGGTTGTGGATACTTATGCTCTTCTGGAAAATGGTTTGTTCACATTTTTCATTAAGCCCTCGAGGCAATTTTGAGGTTGATATTTCAAACACCCAAATGCCAGGAAATTTAGAATACAGCTTCCTTAGCCACCGCACTTGAGTCAGAGTACGTGTTTGCACTGAAAAATTGTGAGAATGTCCAGAAAATA
Organism: Trichosurus vulpecula; assembly: GCF_011100635.1. Lineage (NCBI taxonomy): Eukaryota > Metazoa > Chordata > Mammalia > Diprotodontia > Phalangeridae > Trichosurus > Trichosurus vulpecula. The sequence goes on from NC_050574.1 coordinate 347,390,632, forward strand.
TGTCACTGGTACATTGTCACAAAAGCAAGTTTGCTCTAGCATAGCTTGAATTTCCTGGATTTTGTGATAGTGATTAAGATCTCAACCAAAATGTAGTAGTAATTTGAGATAAGATCTCAGAGCTTAGAGAGCTCAGAAAAAAAAGTGTGCTGTGTGAATTTATGGCATTATTAGTCTTTGTGTAATGCTTTGAAAGGTATTATATAATCACATTCATAATAATCCCTCATTGCATACATGCAACTTGGTAAGCATTATTTTGCATTTAAAAAATGAGGACACTATAGTACACGAGTTAATTGAATTGTGTAAATTCAATTTCTTGTATGATGCGCAAAACTAAGAAAAGAGAATGCATCTCCACCTTCTTTTCCTTTGTGTACGGTTTAATCCATAATGTTTTATTACTGCATTCTAAATATATCTAATTATTCAGTGAAAATCACAAAATGTGGAAGCAGATGTTGTCTAACTGTAATTTATTTGGGAAAAAATAATGAGGAGTAATTCAGTTACATGGTGCAGTAGAAGGGTGCTGGGCCTGAAGTCAGGAAGACTCCTTTTCATGAGTTCAAATTTGGTCTCAGACACTTACTAGTTGTGTGACCCTGGGCAAGTCACTTAACTCTGTTTGCCTCAGCTTCTTCATCTGTAAAATGAGCTGGAGAAGGAAATGGCAAACCACTCCAGTGTCTCAGTCAAGAAAACCCCAAATGGGGTCATGAAGAGTTGGACAGGACTGAAACAACTGAACAACAACAAAAGGAGGAATAATAATTAGGAAAATCAATGAAGAGAAAAAAACAATAATCAGTAATCTGTGACCCTGGCTCACCAATTTTAAAATGTCTTGGTGAAAATTGAAAAATTGTATTCGCCCGTTCAGGTATTTGTTTTTCATGAAGACAGAAATAAATCAATCAATAAGCATTTATTAAGCACCTACTGTGTCTGACACACTGTGCTAAGTGTTGGGAATACAAAAAGAAGAAGAGACAGTTCCCTGATCCCCGGGTGTTCACAACCTGGAAACTGTTATAATTTATCTGAATCTTTTAAAATTCACTTGATGTTTTTAGTCCCTGTTTTTCTGGGTAAAATAAAAAAAACAGTTAAACATTTAAATTGAAGAGGAGGGATTATGCCTAATTCAGTTCTCTATGGCAACCAGATCACGGACAAAGTGATGTTTAGATATTTCCGTAGATACCTGACCCCATCAATGTGGATGCCTATGTTCTACTGTTATGGATAGGCAAATGCTGCTTTTAATTTTTCAGTGTTAGTGTGGCAAACTCCCAGAAAGCAGGTGCAACGTGTTGATTCAGAATGTAAACCTATAGATGTAGTTCCTTAAATGATTACAATATCTAAAAGAAAAGAGCATTCGAAGGAAGCTCTCTTCTGAGTAAATAAGAAACCATTAATGGTATCAGAGAACAGAAATCCATATATGGTACGCCCATAAATGTAACTACTTCCCATTGTAATTCCTTGAAAGGACAAGTCACCCCAGGGTGAATGCTGGGGATTGTTCACTGAAGGGGGAACCGAGGGCCCAGAATTTAAGTTTATGCTCTTCCATAAATCTAATGTATTATCTTTACCATCAGACAATAAACACAATATTAAATAATTAAAAGTGCCAGATTATGTAACATTTACTTCCTGGTCAAGTTCCATAATAGAATTATAAAGCTCTTAATACTAAAAAAGACCTCTAAAAACCACCAGGTTCAGTCCTCTGCCTTCGAACAGATAAAGTATTATATCTCCATTTTATGAATGAGGCAATTGAGACCAAAAGAGGTTTAGCAGTTTGCCCAAAGTCACATAGTTAGTAAGCATCAATTCCTCTGTGTTATATTTGGCATCAAATTATAGGGAAGTTTTTATAACAATGTCTTGCAAGTCAGCTAATCCTTAGGAATTCAAATTAAAATGCTTATCACGAATATTATTTTCCTTTGCCAAGACTACAAAAAGAATGGACAACAGCTGAATTATTACCAATTGTTTTAAAGAGAATAAAAAGATAGTAAATGTAATGAAACCCACTTCAATATTTAAAGGTATTTAAATTTTTAAGCATAAAATTATTGACCTTGCTCCAAGTTTTTTTTATCTCCCAAGTGAAGAGAGAAATTTTGAGTGGGAGAATAAAAACACTTTGGATACATAATGCTATTATGTTATTCTGGTTTTTAAAATATAACTCAACTGGAAACAAAGTAAGCATCCATCACTTAGGAGGTATCTGGAAAATCTGTGGTCTAGGAATATAGTGGAATATTATTGTGCTGTAAGGAATGACAAACATGAAAAATTCAGAGGTGGGATAATTTATAGGACTTGTTTTAGAATAAATTAAGTAGACCCCAAAGTTTCTAAAATGACTATAATAATGTAAAGGAAAAGAATTCTCAAAGGAAATTACCTCTGAGTAAATAAAAAAAAAATCACCAGTGGTCCCAGATAATAGAAAATGAAGTCTTTCTTCTTTTATCAGAGAGGAAGGGGACTACCAGAGCTGAATGTTAGATTATATCCTTAGACGCAGTCACTGTGTTGAGCGTTTTGTTTTGTTTTAATTCTTTTTCTTTGTTATTAGAGAGAATTCAGTCTAGGGTAGGGAAATCTTGTTTCCCCGCTCCTCCATATGTCTGTGATGCAACAATAAAAACAATTTTTAAAAAAGGCAATTCAAACTTCTAGAAAGGGAAAGCAATAGGTGCATAAGTTTAGAGACAGAGGAGACGTTAGAAGTTATTTAGTTCAATCATCTTGTTTTATAAATGAGGAAAATGAAAACTGAAAACTAAAAGCGTTGTGACTTATCCAAGGTAAGAAAGCTAAAAGGGTTGTGACTTATCCAAGGTAAGAAAGCTAAAAGGGTTGTGACTTATCCAAGGTAAGACAAGTAATTGGCAAACAGCAAACCTTAGATTTGAATCCAGGTCCTTTGACTCTTAAGTCAATGATTTTTCTGCTGAATCACAGATTCTGAGTTAGGGACCACTGAGTTGAGGAGCAATAAGAATAGATTGTTCAAGCTTAGACCTTACTAGAAATGTAACATACTAAAATATATTAGGGGCTATATGAGGTTAATTGTTATTCGAGATGGGTAATAATTTATTCATAATGATAATTATTCAGAATGAGAAAGCTATAAATCAGATAATTTAATACCTATAATAAAGCTACAGACTAGAGAGCTGAAGTGGGGGATGGGAAGTAGCAGTAAAAATGGACTTGGGGAAATCACAAGCAGGAGAAAAATAGCAAACCAATGTTAGGGGGAAAAAACCTGATACTAGTGACATAGTACACAAAATCATGTGGTGCAGTGGATAGAGAGCCAGATCTGGAGTCAGGAAGACCTGAGTTTAAACCTGACCTCAGATGCTTACTGGCTGTGTGACCCTGGGCACGTTACTTAACCCTGTTTGCTTCAGTTCCTCATCTGTAAAATGAGCTGGAGAAGGAAATGGCAACTCACTCCAGTATCTTTGCAAAGAAAATCCCAATAGGGTCACAAAGAGTTGGACAAAATTGAAACAACTGAACAACAACAGCACAAAAAACTGGCACTTTTTGAAGATTAAGTTTCCTTTCCAGTTTGTTTATTTCATAGATTATAAGTTGAAAATGATGTTAATTTGTATTGTTTTATAAAAATGAATGAATCCATGCCCAAAGTGAGTCTAATTGCTCTGTCTGCCACAATTTAACGAGGTATCAAGTATCACTGGTACTAGTAATCAGTGTACTCTTGTACACAGAAACTTAGGATGATTTTTAAGTCTCTAGGATTCAGCCTGAGGTTTTAACTTCCTCTAAGTGATGTAGATGGCAGGAAAGCAATAACAGTAAGCATCATGGTAGCTATTCCAAAAGGGGGGTATCTTGAGATTATGCCAGAGTAATGTAACTTTATAGTTGATATTTGGCAAATAATTGGAAATAATGAACTTTATCAGAATGCCACAATGAGGAGTAGAGCAGCTCAGTTTGAAATGGATGTGGCTCTTTGACTAAGGCCTGGAGGATAAGAAGGAGGGTAATGGTGGGGTTGGCATAAGCAAAAAGAAGAGAGGAAAGAACATCATTGAAACATTTAAAAAATACACAGAAGAGAGAGGGTCTCAGACAAGCAGAACAGAGTTCTGCTAAGTTCTTAGTTCTGCTAAGTCTCTCCTAAATTTAAGTTTATATTTAAAAATTTCAAGTTGTTCATAGTAGAGATTAATGATCACATGTGATCTTCTCAGTCTGTTCTTTATATATGGAAATGTTCATATTTGTTGATAATTTCCAAATTCATGATCATCTATTTTTAAGAGGTGATCAATCATGTCAACCACATCAATCATACTTGGGCCAATTGAAACTTAAGAAAGCTTAGTGACATATATGGATATCTGAAAGGTCCTGTGCCAGAGGAGAGTTTTAAAAGGCAGAATTTTGATTTCTCATGTATTATGCTACTTTCTCCAGATAATATGTTTTAGGAAGGAGTTGGAACATTGTTATAATCACTAAAGTTAAAAGAAGAAAAGAAAGCATGTTAGGACCTTGACTGTTGAGAATTTCCTATCGTAAATCAAGAAATCATATATCTGAAAGAGGATTTAGAGAATATTTGTGTAGCGTCTGGAGTACTTCCTCTTTATACAACGGGTTCCATAGAATAGATGTGGTTCAGTTGCTTTAGTATTGTCTGACTCTTTATGACCCCATTTGGGGTTTTCTTGGCAAGGACATGGGGTGGTTTTCCATTTCCTTCTCCAACTCATTTTATAGATGAGGAATTATGGCAAAAGGGTTAAGTGACTTGCCTACAGTCACATAGCTAGTGAGTGTTTGAAGCCAGAACTGAACTCAGGAAGATGAGTCTTCCTGACTTTATGCCCAGAGCTCTATCCATTGTACCACCTAGCTGTACCCTCCACCCAGAATAGATACCTGGGGTTTAAGGTAATCTGTGGATCTGCATCCCCTCAAAACTATAGATCATAAGCCTCTACTGATGGGGTTTACTTTTTCCTCTGGAAAGCTAGTAGAGACAAGTAGTTCCAAGCAAAGCCATTTAATGAAATAGTATAGTAAGAAAAGTCACAATAGAATGTTCCCCCATAAATCTGAGACCCACTTTTCCACAACACAGAGGCCTTGGCTCCCCAGGGCCACCCATCCTGCCAGAGTCTAGTTATAGTTCTTAGAATCTCTTCCTAAAACACCAGCAGATAATTCCTTAACCAGCCATCCTGCCCAGCTAATAAAAATCAGGCCTACTATGCCTCCAGACTAAGTTTAAATCTTTGCTTTTCTTGTCTAAAATGTGGGGACAAAATGAGGGATTCTGGATAGTCAAAATTCTCATCTTAATTCATAATAACCCAGTTGGGATTGGGAACCTGTGGCTTCAAGGCCACCTGTGGCCTTCTAGGTCTTTGGGTGTGACCTTTTGACTGAGTCCAAGTTTTACAGGGGATTTGTTCTGTGAAGTTTGGAATCAGTCAAAGGGCCACACTTGCAGACCTAGAAGGCCACATGTGGCCTTGGGGCTTCAGGTTCCCCACACTTGTTAAATGATCTGCCTCTTACTGCTTCCCTACCTGTGAATGTATCAAAAAGCAGTAAGGGTGATTATCATAAGTAGTAACCTTGTGGAGCAGCTTGGTCTAACTCTTATTTACTTTTTCCAGCAAATAGAAAAAAAACCCCTAAATAATAAAACTCTAATCACATAATAATAATCCAGAATAATCCATGCTGTAATTTCAATTAGCACCACTTACTTGGATTGGAGATTGGTATTGAGAAAATATTGAAAGTGGATTTTTCTGGAGTTTTCTGGTTGGTAATGCTAAATAAGATGTTATAGCTTTTATTGTATTTAGGAGAATTAACCAGTGACTCATAAGGAAGCGATGTGCTATTTCTGATAATTGTTTTTCCATGATGTGAAGCACCCCAATTATGGAAGTCTCTGAACTGTCAGGTTTTGCAGAGTCATGCCTGTTCAAGGCCTATAATGTGGGTGGCATACTCTCATCTAGGCATATAATAATGAAAATTTTGGAAAGGAAAATTTTAGTGTTCAAAGTGAGTAAGAGGTTTCAGTAGTACTAAAATAAGAAAGTGATTATGCTTCTTATTATGACTTTGTCCTAGATAAAGAAACTACATGTTTTCAAAAAGTTATAGTTTTCAGTGTTGTGGTTTTGTTTTTTAGCATCATAATTGTGAGGGGCTAATATTTCTGATATGTATTTTTAGCTACAAGGGTTTTATGTAATTTTTGAAGCAATGATTAGGAGAAAATTCTAGAGAATTGATGATATTATTAATGACATATTAACATATAATATGATGTTAATATATAATATATTATAGTATATTACATGATATCATATGTAACATAATATATTAATGAAAAATTGAGACACAAAATAGATCATATATTTAGAATTTGAAAGGACTAGATCTTGCTCAACCCTGTCATTTTACAGTGAAGGAATTAAAGTCTAGAGAATTTAAGTGATTTGCCCAGTCACACAGCAACCGTAGAACTAGAATCAAGCCTAATTCTCTGGCTCCAAATTAAGTGCTTTTCCCACTGTACCATAACAGCCTCCATGATTACACAGCTAAAAGAATGGCTAACCTTAAGCTAAAAGGAATTCATAAGTTAGAGTGGAAAGAAAACTGGACCAGAAGTCATGAGACATTTTCTTATTTCCAGTTCTGAAATGAAATTTATGTGATTCGGGGCAATTCGTTTAATCTCTCTGGGACACTTTCTGCATGTGCAAGACAGACAGACTATATTATCGCAGAAGTCTCTTTCAGCTCTAACATTCTAAGATTCTAAGTAAAGCACAAAGAAAAAATGGTATTCAGTATTTAAAGGAGCAAATAAAGATGCTGACAAATAGAGGTATGGAATTTCTTCACCATTATGTAAGTTAATAACTGTAACACCCCCTAATGCTCCCTATAGTGTTAGGATGGCAGACCCACAGGGTTAACCCCAGAACCAATGTAGCAGCTACCCCTTGGGGCACTCCACCAACACAAATTTAGACTTTAATAGTAATGAGGTACATATGTAAAGAACACTTGGCAAATACAATTCTTAACTCCAGAAAGTCTTTTTTTTCCTTATTCAGTCCTTTCTGTGGCTCAACTCTTGATCACCAGGACCAGCCATCCCTTGAGTCCATAGCTGGCTTTCTTCACTGCCACCCTAGAAGCAATAGCCTTCCCGGCGTGATGGTCTCTCTGTATCTATTTAAAGGGCTTGTTTCTGTATCCCTTTTGGATGCCATGTCTCCTACTGCTCAATCAGCCTCTTCAAAGTAACACAGTTGATGGTGAGGGAGCAAAAAATTCTCTCCTTCTCCCTCTCAGGTTGTGGGTTCTTCTACTACTTGCCCCCATTTTGGAACTCCCTCTGATTTTTTAGGGCTTAGCTATTACGTTAAGCCTCCAGGAGCATGGCTGATTTGTTTTCTTTCTTTCTGTCTTTTTTTAGAGGTGACCAGAGAAGGGGTATATTCCTGTACAGAGGAAAGTACCTGTAATAAAGTATACAATTGGCTTGAGCCCCCAAAGCATATAGATCATAAGGTTGATTACAAACTGGGTCAAGATAATTTGTTTTTCACTTCCAATTCTGTCGTTCCCTTTGCTCAGAGGTATTCACAATACATGAAGGTTCACTATGTGCTGCTGCGTTTTTACAATGTTTAATATCTCATTAATGCCTTGTGATTACATTTTGATCTGGGGTAGGAGGAGTTATGTATCATTACTGGTACTATTCAGAAGGACACTATTTTTTATGTATTTATTTATTTAACATATTTAGTTTTCAGGACACTATTTTAAAGTTATTCTGTTTAGTAAGAATTTGGCATTTCTCTGTTTTAGATGTACAAGATCATAAACTCATAGAGAGACCATCCTGTCTAGCATCCCAACATGACAGATGAAAAAAACTGGTACACCTAATTTTAGTGATTTGTCTAAGACCATAACAGTTAACCTAATTCTTTCAATTTTTCTCAGTTTGTCTATAACCTTCTTAATCGATCTTTCACCCTTCTATGATAATGCTCAAAGTACAAAAATGGGATCTGAGGGTTTGAGATGATTTTTTTTGAAATCTCATGTGTGGCCATATTGCTTTCTCTCAATTTACAATTCTACCAGTTCTCTAAGAGTGTTTCTCTTTCCCTAGTAAGTTAGTCAGCCAACAAGCATTTATTAAATTTTGGTCACTATGGGGGTGGGGAGGATACAAAGAAAGGCAAAAGCAGCCTCTGCTCCCCAGGGGTTTTCTAATGAGGGATACTACATATAAATATCTGGGGGAATGCAAGAGATAAACAGAATAGATGAGAGGTAATTTCAAGGAGGACAGCCCTAGCATCTGAAGGGAAAAAAGAAGCCTCATACAGAAGTAGTGGAGTGGAATTGGAGTGGAATTTTGAAGGAAGTCAGGAAAACTATGAGGCAGAGGTGAGGGAACAGAGCATTCCAGGCATGAAGGACAGCCAGTGAAAAGGCACAGAGACCTTTGCTTTAGAAAAATCACTTTGGCAGTCGAGTGGAGGATATTAGGATAGAGAGAGACTTGAGGGAGAGAGTCGTTGTTTGTCCTTCATTCTCAAAGAGGATCATGATATCAGGGAGGTGATGCCATGACTTCCAAGTGAATGAGATTTAAGTGAGGGAGTGCTGTGCAAAGTCACCAACCTCACTTCCTCCTCCAGAGCCATCTGGGTCCAGTGGTGAGATATAGATCAGGACAACTGGAGATGGCTCCCCGAGCAAGAGAGACCAATTAGAAGGCTATTGCTATAGTCCAGGTAGGAGGCGATGAGGGCCTAAACTAGGATGGTGGATATGGGAATAGAGAAGAGACGCATACTAGAGAGGTGAAGATAAAAAAATGACAAGGTTCTTAATAGATTGGATATGTGACGGGGTGTGTGGGAGTGGGGAAGCAAGAGTGACATTGTGGCTGGGAGGTTGGTGGTATACTTGATAGTAAGAGGAAAATTTAGAAGTAGGTAGGGTTTAGTTAGAATAGATAATAAGTTTAACTTTGAACATGTTGAGTTTGAGATGCCTATGGGAAATGCAGTTGGAGATGGCTGACTGTTACTGGTGATTTGGAACTGTAGCTCAGGAGAGACTAAGGACAGACATCTATCTGCATTTAGATGGGAGTTGATGAGACCACCAAGCTAAGTAACACAGAGTCAAAAAAGAGGGGGACCCCAGGATATACCCACAATTAATTGGTGTGACATGGATGAAGAGCCAGCAAAGGAGACTGAGGAGGAGAGGTCAAACAGATAGGAGAACCAGAAAAGGGCCGTAGACCTAGAGAGGAAAGAATATCCAGGAAGACAAGGTGATCCACAGGAAGGATGAGGATTGGCAATAAGTTATTAGACTTGCCAATAAAAAATTATTGGTAGGATCAAGTGAAGGTTGTTTGTTTTTTAAATAAACACATGTGAGTGTTTGTGGGTAGAACAGAGAAGAGCAGATAGAGAGAGATTGAAAATAAGATAGAGATTGGGGATGACTGCAGAGTCAATGTGCTGGAGAAGACTGGAGGAGATGGGAACAAGGGCACAAGTCTAGGGGCTTGTTTTAGCAAGAATAAGGGTCACTTTTTCATCTGAGAGCAGAATGAAGACAAATCTAGTGGGAGAAAATATTTGAATGATTTGAGGAGAAGTGGAGAAGAGGGAGCTCTTGGTGATGGCCTCAGTTTTTGAGTAAAGTATGAAGCAAGGTACTTAGCTGAGGGTATGGGGAAGAACTTTCTCATTAATTTATTCATTCATTCATGCATTCATTCACTAAGTCAGATCGAGTATCGGAGAGCATGTGTAGAAAAAACAGAAATGAAACAGATGAGTCAGCATTTCTGTGCCAATCTATTCTCATCAGTGATTATACTGGAACCATCACATTTATAGTATTTTATATAAATAAAGGATACCATTTAAGAATATTTTGAGAAAAGCAGTTCAACTTGACCAAATAACTTTGTGTTGAAGGCAACACAATTTTAGAAGTACACAGAGATTGGTTTTAAGATTTCTTAAATTCCAAAAGAATGAAAACTATCATATGTGATATTACAAAAAAAAAGAAATCACCAATTGTTGATTGATTCCTAGGATTATGCCTCCTCACCTTCACTTCAACCACTCAGCATTGAATGCCCACATCAGAGAAGGTTCTGTGCTCTATGAGGAAAGCAGAATTGAAACAGCTCGAAGGAAACGCAGGATGCTCAAATTTAGAGACTCCACCCCAAATGTTCACACAGACTATTTGTGCCTGACCTGTGGTAGAGCATTCCAAGCTCTTATTGGTCTTATCAGCCACAGCTGGACACATTGAAACTTGACTCTAGCATAGTGATGTCATTTTGGTCCTCTTCAAGAACAAACGACAACAGCCAACCAACCAATCTTGGGAACCTTAAGTTTTAGCTAAAACATAACTTTCTTCTAAAGGCCTCTGCTTATCAACGATCAATCTATATATTTGTTTGTGTGTATCTTTATATCTATCTATCTATCTTTTATGTAGAGGCAGCTAGGTGGTGAAGTGGATAGGACACTGGAGTCAAAAGACCCATCTTCATGAATTCAAATCTGGCCTTAGATACTTGCTAGCTGTGTGACCCTGGGCAAGTCATGTCACCCTGTTTGGAACCTCATTTTCCTCATCTGTACAATGAGATGGAGAAGGAAATGGCAAACCACTCCAGTGTCTTTGCCAAGGAAACCTCAAATGGGGTCATGAAGAGTTGGACACAATTGAAAAATGACCAAACAACCACAACAAACATACTTATATCTTTCCTGTTTTCATCTGTGAATATATTGTTATATGTTAGAATATGGGTTTCCTGAGGGCAAGGACTATCTCATTTTTGTATCTATATCCCTGGCACCTAGCACAGAGCTGGGTACATGCTTGATTGGTTGATCCGTGTGCCTACTTTGTTGTTGTTTGCCTTTCATTCTTGAACAGGACCATGACATCAGGGAGATGATGCCATGACATGCAAGTGGATTGGATTTAAGTGAGGGAGGGCTGTGCAAAGTCACCAGCCTCACTTTCTCTTCCGAATCCATAAAATCTTCAGGAAACTGATCTGTGTCTAATTCAGGGTATCCTTGAAGAAAATGAGAAAGGAATAGACAGACTTTTACAGATCATCTGCTGCAGAAGACCCCATCTTCATACAACCACCTGAGAGGAGTAGGGAATGCAAGATTCCTCTGTTGTCTTTTTTTTGTTGATTATTAAAAACGAAACAAACAAAAAACAAAAATCAAGCAAACATTTGACTTGGTAGAACAAAATGCAGCCTTATCTATTTCCCTTTCAGTCAATTAAATTTGCTTCAAATGAAGGATCATTTAAAAAAATTATTTTCAGTTCCAAATTTTCTCCCTCTTTCTATCCCCTCTCCCACCCACTGAGAAGGCATATGATACCCATTATACATATGAAGTCATAAAAAATATATTTCTGTATTAGCCATGTTGTAGGGAAAAAACCCCAAGAAAAATAAAGTGAAATAATATGTTTCAATCTGCATTTAGAGGTAGATAGCATTTTTCATGAGGAGTCCTTTGGAATTATAAATCATTGTATTGATCAGAGTAGCTAAGTCTTTCACAGTTGATTATTATTTTTTTTTTGGAGGGGGTAATGCAGGGCAATTAGGGTTAAGTGACTTGCCCAAGGTCACACAGCTAGTAAGTGTGTTGAGCATTTGAGGCCGGATTTGAACTCAGGTCCTTCTGACTCCAAGGCCAGTGCTCTACTCACTGTGCCACCCAACTGCCCCCCCCCCCTTTTTGGAGAGGGGAAGTACAGTTGATTGATTATTCTTACAATATTGTCATACAGTAGTATCCCATTGCATTCATGTATCAGGATTTGGTCAAACATTCTACAATAGATTACCACCCACTTTCTAGTTTTTTGCTCTCACAATGGCCAAATGGAACTTAGCCCATTCTCCTTCCTCTTCAATTTTGGGCCATCTGCACAATGGGTTGTCCATCCACTCTATGTCACAGTCAGGACAATAGGCGCCTTTCCATTTGATTTCTCCTGTGTGAAACGTGAGGTTAGTGTGTTTTGTAGAGTTGTGAATATTATTTCACCATACAATATTCATTTAGACATGTAACCACTGAGATGACTGTTCAATAGCTCTCTGATTATACATCGTTGTACTATTGGTAGCATTGCAAATTGATTCAGTCTTTTTCAGAAAGCAATATGGTGTTATACAAAAAAGAACTAACTACAAAACTGTTCATAACTTTGATTCTAGTGATCCCCCTACTAAGACTACATACCCTATACACTTGTCCTATTGATGCGAAATAAAGAGACCTATTTTTACACACACACGCACACACACACACAAACTTAGCAGCAGTGTTCATAATAGCAAGAAAAGAGAAACAATCCATGTGTCTAATGAAAATGTCTGAACAAATTGTGGCATATATATATATATATATATATATATATATATATATAATGGACTATTATTGTGTTATAAGAAATTTCAAATATGGGCAATCAAAACCATATTAAATGATGCAGATTGAATAATAGTAACTGACATTTGTAACCCAGTTTCTTCGTTTGCACAGTGATATGATTGGCGCAGATGGTCTATGAGGTTCTTTCCATCTCTAGATATAGGATTCTAGAACCTTCACAGTATTCTTTCCTTATAGGTTACTTGCTGCTATATTTGTTCTTTATTTGCCAATAGTAAAAAGTGTAAACATCTAGATAATTTCATATGCTTTAAATCTAAAGAATAGCTGTCAAATATATGGAAAATATTCATTGAAATTAAACTGCTCTTATATCAGGACCATAGAGCAGCTAGGCAGTCTGGAGTCAGAAAGATTCGACACTGGCCTCACTGGCCTCAGATACTTTCTAGCTGTGTGGCCCTGGGCAAGTGATTTAATTCTTTCTGCCTTGGTTTCCTCATCTGTAAAATGAACTGGAGAAGGAAATGGCAAACAACTCTAGTATCTTTGCCAAGACCATCCCAAATGAAATGACTAAACAATAAATATCAGAACCCTATACTGGGTCTCCAAGGTAAAAAGTGTTTGGACAATCAAAATTTATTGTAAATATGTAATAAGACATTCATCATGAATTTAATATTCACCTACTCTATGTAAGGCACTGTTCTAGACACTGGTGATAGAAAAATAAACTGAAAAGTTGTCCCTGTCCTCAAGGAGTTTAATTCTGCTAAAATAATAGAAAGGCTTATGTAAGAGAAACCTAAATAAGTAAAAAACCCAAACAAAAATAAATAAGTAAAATGAATGGTTTCAATTAGTTGATTTTTAAGCATTCTTCCAAGTCTAACATTATATTGCAACATTCTATGACTTTATGAAACTGATGCTGGCTATGCTTTGGGAGAGGTCTTTTATACTCAGAGAAATCATTACGAAGCATTGATACTTGTTAGTCAGAGTCACTAGTCTCAGGTCTACAAGATTTGTTTCAAGACTAATTGAGGAAAGTACTAAGTTATACCACCATCAGTTGGAGGCAGCTAGGTGGTGAAATGGATAGAATACCAGGCTTGAAGTCCGGAAGACTCATCTTCCTGGGTTCAAATCTGGCCTCACATTTACTAGCTGTGTAGTCCTGGGAAAGTAACTTAACCCTCTTTGACTCAGTTTCTTCATCTGTAAAGTGAGTTAGAGAAGGAAATGGCACTCCAGTATCCTTGCTAAGAAAACTCCAAATGGGGTCCCAAAGAGTTAGACATGACTGAACAACAACACCATCACTGGTGCATGCATACCCTCACTAAGGACGGGGAGAAAGAAATATCCTATAAAAGCTAGATTAATGGCTAGCAAGATCATTGTCACAAAGGCAGCTGAGTGTCCCAGTACACATATAGTAGTGGATTTGGAGTCTGCAAGACCTGAGTTCAAATCTTTCCTCAGACACTTACGAGTTGTGCGACGCTGTCCAAGACTATCCTTTCTCAGCCTCAGTCTCCTGATAGGTAAAATGGGGATAATAATAGCACCTACTTCAGGATCAAGTGTGGTAACATAAGAAAAAATGCTTTGGAAACCTTGATGTGCTATATAAATACTAGCTATTATTATTATGAAGATTTTCAATGGGTTTGGACAGTCATACCCACATATCCTTCTTCTGTGGTATGGAAAAAAAGGTGGTTAGCAACACAAAGGATTAGAAATATTAGTGTCAGTGTTCTATTGGTTGTGATTTCATAGATATTGAAAAAGACTTCTAGGCATCCTCAATCTCAAATATTTCCCCTATCTGTGAAGTGATAACTAAAAATGTCTTCAACAGAGAAAAAAGCCTCTATTCCATAATTTGAAATAAGGCTTAAAATACTTTGACTGCTAAGTAAGATAAGCATATTGATTTTAATTTACTTGGAGGCATATGCAACTGAAAGCAGGCCCCAGCCTAATATCAGCTGTGTATTAGTAGAAGGGGTAGGAGAAATACTGGGTAATTGAAAGGGAATTTATATTATATTGTGGTTGGGAAAAAAGATACTCCACAGTTTAGCTTCAGCCTACCTTTCCATTTTTGTCATATTTTTCTTCTTTAGACATTCTAGCTAAATTCAACTGTTAGCTGTTCTCTGAACTTTTCGTTCCATCTCCCACCCTGGTACATTTGCCCAAGCCCAATGTTGGAAGTGTACTTCTTTCTCATCTGTGCCTCTCAGAATTCTTGTCTTGATTCAAGGCTCATTTGACTGAAAATTTTTCTCTGGTATATCCAGATGTGTGTACTCTGCTTGTATTTACTTTTCTCCTTATGTTTTATAGATTTTGTGGAAATTTTTTGATCACTGTAATTTTTTATTACATTTGTTGAAATGAATTTAAATGCAAAAAGGGCAATTGAGGGCACATTTTGTGAACTCAAGATGTTTCTTAGAGCTATATCTTGTTTCCATTGTCTCACCGGAAGCTACATTCCAAAAATAATCTGAAGATTATGAAAATAAAAGTATTTTTTTTAACTGAAGAATATGTACCAATGTGTATTTCCCCCCTTTCAGAATATAAAAGTACACAAGCAGCGACTCAAGTTCCACCAAGCAACATGTCAACTGGACAGGTGTCACGCCAATGCCATACCAATGGTAATGTTCTTTCCTCAATAGTTATGGTGGTGAGGTACACACATAGGCAATGCAGGCCTCCAGCACTGCAGGGCCCCACATCGCTTCTCTTCTCAAGAAGTCCACATGCTGCTGCTCTCCCGGGCACAGTATCTCTGCTGGAGGATGGGGCACTCACTTTGTCTTCCTGAGTCTATTCCTCTTCATAGCTCAACTCTCAGCTCCCCAGGCTACTTTTCCTTGAAGGTGCTTCCGGTCCCTCTCTTTTCCATGCCTGTGTCTGCTGGACATGGTGTCTCCTATTGGGCAATTAAGTGATGCAAGACTCCATGGCTTGGGAGGTTGGGTTGGGAGGGGGAATTTCTCTCTCTTCCAATTCCTTTCTCCTTCTTCCACCCCTTCCTCCTCTCTCTCTCCCCTGGCATGGTAATCGTCTAGTCAATGGCCAGCTGCCCTTCTCTCTCTATCAGGGAGAACTCCTAAGGGAGGTTAATAGTACCTGGGCATGTCTTCGCACTTCCTTTAATGCCTTCACATCTCATTACCTGATTTATCAACTATGCTGGGGGAGTGGGATGGGGAAATCATTTAGTAGGGCCCCAACTCCTCCCTCTTGCACAACTCACTTTGGAATTTTCTTAAGAGTTCATTCCATGAATGTGTCAATTAACAGAGCTAGGAGTTGGCTCAGGAGCAAGTACCACCTTAAATGGGATGTGGTGGGAGGAGCTGCTACAGAAAAGTCTTTATGATTCTCTTGTTTTTATGTCCAGCTACCTACTCAGTGTCTGTGCAGGTGAATACCAAGGCTGTCCTCTCCTGCTTTACTTGCCCAGTAAAGGATCTTGTAATGACAACGTGGGAAATACACCTCAGAAACAAAACTGCCTGTATCATAGCTTACAGAGAAGACAAGAAGGAAAGGCAGGAGACAAACTGTTCTGGTGAAGGAGTGGACTGGGAATCCAGCCCTGAGTGGAATCACAACCTTCAGATAAGCCCAGTGACCACTGAGGATGATGGATATTATAAATGTGTTTTTGTAACACCTGGTGGCAATTTCCAAACTGTCTATCACCTCAGTGTGTTAGGTAAGGAACAGCTTCTGTAACCAGATCCAGGACTGAATAACATGTGACTTGCTCAGAACCACCAACTCTCTCTAAATCTCTCTCTTCATCTCCTCTAGTGCCTCCTGTAGCAACCCTGTCTGAGGAAGGGAATGGGACTGTTGTGTGCAAGGCTGTTGCTGGGAAGCCGGCTGC
Organism: Trichosurus vulpecula; assembly: GCF_011100635.1. NCBI lineage: Eukaryota > Metazoa > Chordata > Mammalia > Diprotodontia > Phalangeridae > Trichosurus > Trichosurus vulpecula. The sequence continues at coordinate 347,407,138 of NC_050574.1, forward strand.
CCAGATCTCCTGGGTCCCAGAGGGAGACTGCTTCACTGTGAATGAAACTCACAATGACAGAACAGTGACTGTGAAAAGCATTTGTACCTTGGACGGCTTCAATGAGTCTAATGTCACCTGCTTTATTTCCCATTTGACTGGAAACGAGAGTCTGTCCATAGAACTTCAATCCCATAGTAAGTAGCATTTCTCTCTTATACTGTTTGATTCACTATTCCCTCTTCCAGAGAAGTCATATTATGAGAGAAGTGGTGTTCTAAGAGGCATAAGAATTTTATATTTAAAGCTGTTTCAAAATCAAATGAGAAATGACTGAACACAGAACACAGATATTCTTGTACATATTTTGGAATGAATCTTTTCTCCTTTTTTCATTCCATTGCCAATGATGGTTGGTTTTATCCCCTATCCATCCTCCTTTGACAGGTAATTTAAAAGGAACTCATTTAACTAGGGCGAGGGAAAAATATATTTGCTTGATTTGACTATGGGAGTATTGACCTGAAAATTGAAGGAGACATGCAGAACTGCCCACTTAAAACTACTATACTACCAGATAGAGAACAGCAGGTGTGATGAAAGGAGAATAGCAGAGGGGATGCTGAATAATGCACAGGAGACAATACCCATGGAAATGGGCAAAAACCATATTCATGCCCTCATGCCAATGTCTTGGGTAGTGTAATCAATAAAGACCTCAATTGAAGCAGCTAAATATGAACTCATGGTATCACTAAGATGTTATGGGTCGTGACTCATGAATGAATTAGGTCAATGGAAGGATATACATATATTTAAAAAGAAAACATCAAATAATCATATATTAAGTGTCTACTATACGCCAGACATTGTGCTAGAAACTTGATATAAAGACAAAAGTGAAACTGCTCCATCCTCAAAGAGCTTACATTTTAATGGGAGAATCAACATGTACATATATCAGTATATAAAAACACCTACACAGAACACATATCAGAGAAGGGGAAAGCATTCACAACTAAGGGGAGGAAAAGGGAAAAGGGAACACCAGGAAAGGCCTCTTATGGAAGGTAGAACTTGAGCAGAGTCTTGAATGAAGCCATGGATTCCAAGAGGCAGAAGTAAAGAGAGAGAGCATTCTCACCATGGGATATAGTCAGTGCAAAGGCACCAAGAGGGGAGATGAAATCTCACGGATAAGGAGCAGCAACAAGTAGCTAAGTATGGCTGGACTATGAATGTGTGGAGAGGAGAAATGTTTAAGAGAGATGGATGGAGAGGATGGGGCTAGGTTGGGAAAGCTTTTGAAGGAGATGACATTCAAGCCTAGAGGTAATAGGGGATCTCTAGATTTTATTGGGGGGCGTAACATGGTCAGATCTTCCCTTTAGGAAAATAATTTTGGCAGTGATCGATTGGAGTAGGGAGAGACTCAAGTGAGACCACTTAGGAGGATGATTTCGATAGTCCAGATGAGAGTCTATGAGGGTCTGAACCGGGGTTGTAGCTGTGTGAGTGGAGAGAAGGACAAGAGATATCGTGTAGATAAAATCAAAATTTGGCAACAAATCGGCTATGTGGAATGAATGAGAGTAAGGAGTTGAGGATAATAAATTAGATGGAAGACACAGAAAAACTGTATTCTCAAAGAAGAAGATGGGAGTCTGTATGGAAATCTACAGAAATAATTGGGAAAAGCATGGTGAAAAGTATTTGGTGAAAATCAACAAGGAAGAATAAGCAAAATCAATATCATGGAAGGAGTGTACTACAGACCATGTAGCCAGATAAAAGAAACGGATGATCAATTCCTTTTATAGATCACTGTCACAGAGACAATATGATGGTGGAATGGGAGTCTTCAATCTATGTAGACCTCTTATAGCAGTCTTTTTCCTGCTAACAGCAAATCAACCAGTGTATGCTTAAATTGTTCTGCACATAATTTCAGTTTTCAAAAGATAGAGAGAGCAACAAAGGGAATAATTATCTAGTTCAACCTACTGTGGAAGAAGCATTTGATATAGTAAAAATGCCAGAAATCACCGGAGGAATTAACGATGCCGTTTTATAATGTGTGATATACTACATTAGAATTTGTAAGAGATAAGAAAATGCTTGGGATAATTTGAGACACAGTATGATATGCTGGAAAGGAATCTGGGCTAAATATCCAGAGACCTAGGTTTGAATCTTATCTAAGATTACCAGCTGCCAGTCATTTTACCTTTTGAAACCCAAATTTCTTCAAATTTGAATAACAATACTTCTTTGGCCTGTCTCTGGGTATTCTTGTGAGGAAAGCATTTTGTAAATCTTAAAAGTGCTGCATAAATGTGAGCTATCTTTATTATTTGTACTTTATGAGAAAATATTTCAAAAAATTTAGAGAAAAGATAGGTGGAGTCTCATGACCTCAGTCCCAGAAAGGGAAGTTAGCTTGAGAAATAAGGAAGGTCTCAGGAAAAAAAAATTGACAACGAAAATACAAACTATTGTGATAAGGAAGAAAAGGTGCCCAAGGAAACAGTGGCTTTGCATAGCTTGCTTATTAATAAATTCAGCTAAAAAAACAACATTTGTACAAAAGATGGAAGCAAGTGCAGATCAAGGAAGATGGATACAAGAATAATGTCTTGAAAATGACCTTATGAATGACTTGTGAAAAAATGACAATATGAATGGTTTTTGATAAAGCCAAGGAAGAGGTATAAAGAACAGACAAGGAGAGTAGGATGTTAATTGATCTTAACTCTTTTGTTTCTGTTTTATCTACCAATGAAAATGATCTTCAGCTTGTTAAGGATAGATCAAAAACAGTTAAGAGTTAAGAGTTAAGATTGAAACTCAAGATAATTCATGGGATCAGGAGAATCAGAACACCTACCTAAACCTTAATGAGTTTCATTGCCTGTTCCTGATGAGTGATATGCTAGGATAGGGAAAGAATTCAGAGATCACCGTCAATAACCTCTTGGAGGAATGGTGGAGAACTCAGTTGATGATACAAGATTGGAAGTGGACAATATTTGTTTTGTTGTGCTGGTGGCTTCTTCAAAGTGTAGACTGTTGAGCTAAGCTTTGATTTCTGGGAAAAGTCTAGAATGCATCATTAAGTGATGGTCTATGAGGAATTAGAAAGGGAGGTAGGTGCTACTATAACCCAGCTTGGGCTCATTAAGAAGTTATATCAGACAAACCTTATTTCCTTTGTTAAATCTTTTTTTCTTTTGCAAGCCCCCATAGACTTTTATTGAGTGACTTCCACCAAGAAGAATAATGAGAAATAATCCTCAGCCATACCTAAAGTGTTGGGGGAGGGGAAGGGAATAAGTAGAAGTCTTGCTCACTGGGACACATTGAAAAAGAACTAGACACCTAAACTAGTTATGTTAAAAAAAAATGCTGGGTGACGCTTTGTTGTTGTTGTTCAGTTGTTCAGTCTTATCAGACTCTTTGTGACCCCATGGGCCATAGCATGCCATACTGTCTGTGGAGTTTTCTTGGCAAAAATGCTGGAGTGGTTTGCCATTTCCTTCTCCAGTGGATCACCTTTTGTCAAGAACTCTCCACTATGACCTACCCATCTTGGGTTTCACTATATGAGCCTCTCCACCATCACGAGGCAGTGATCCAGGTCCAGAATCCAGGGTGTCCCTTAGGGCAAAATAAACAGTAAAGACTACTTCCCCTCACCCCCACCCCTGTAGGAAAGCACAGTCCTATTTCAGATGAGAGCAAGGACTAAGCTCTGACACTCATGAGGAGAAGAGAATGGTCCCTTTCCTTCTTAAGGATTTTCCCTACTGTCAAGATAAGGAGGGCATGATTAGAACACATGCACCTTTGGTCAAGAAGGGACCAAGAACTAGCAACATGGAGTCCTATGGTGTGTAGGCATTGGATGGGGGAGGGGGGAGAGCTCAGTGGAGAGGGCAACTCTGCTGCCATTGTTTTTTCAGACCCACAGGCCAGCCTGTGTAACCATCTCAAACATTTCTTGAACTTCCTCCTTGGTTTTGGCAGCCAAAGGCAGAGATCCTATTGGCCATATCCTGGCCCTCCTGTAGCCTCACAGGTTCCAACTTCATCTTGGCAAACTCTCTGGGGTTGCTCATCCTACCTCAGGTTCTTTTTTGTTCCCCATGAGGATGATGGGCACATTGGGAGAGAAGGGCTTCACTCTTAGCGTCCACTTCTTAGAGAGGTTCTCAAGACTGTTTGGAGAAGCACATGAGGATGACATCAGTATTGGGGTAAGAGAGTGATCAGAGTGCAGTCTTTCAGCCCCACTGTGTCCCATTGTGCCAGCTCCACTTGCCTGCTTTCCACTTCAATGTCAGCAATATAGCTTTCAAAGATGAGAGGGACATAGACCTCAGGGAACTGGTCCTTGCTGAAGACAATGAGGAGGCAAGTTTTCCCACAGGTATCACCCCCCACAATCACCAACTTCTTCCAAATTGCAGGCATTGCTGGAACTTAGGCTCTACTCTGTGCTGCATAGTCACCGTACTAGGTGAAGAGACTGATCCCTCTTTTCCTTTTTTGGGGAAGTGAGCTAGGTGGCATAGTGGATAAAGTGCTGGGCCTGGAGTCAGGAAGACCTGAGTTCAAATCTGGCGTTTGACGCTAGCTGGGTGACCCTGGGCAAATCACTTAACCCTGTTTGCCTCAGTTTCCTCATCTGTAAAATGAGCTGGAGAAGGAAATGGCAAACCCCTCCAGTATCTTTGCCAAGAAAACCCCAAATGGGGTCAGGAACAGTCAAACACAACTGAACAACAATAATGAGATTATTATATTGATAGGTCAGAGGACTACTGTAGATATAAGTGGATTTCAGAAAAGCATTTGAATATCTCTTAACACATCTTTTTGTACAAGATGAGGAGGCATGGGCTGGATAATAAATAGCACAGTTAGATTGAACCAACGAATTGGTTCAAAATGTGGTAATTGATAGAATGAGGACAAGGCAGGAGGTCTGCAGTGGAGTGTTGTATGGTTCTGTCCTTGTTCTTATTCTGTTCAATATTAATGACTCGGATGGAGGCACAATTATCAGCTGTGCAAATATCACAAAATTGGTGGGCATAATGAATATATTGGATGTTTGAACTGGGTTCCAAAAAGGTTAGAACAGTGGACTATATTTAATAAGATATAATTTAATAGGAATAAATGTAAATCATAACCCATGGTTTAAGCATATATAGACATACGAATGCAGAGAAACAAAACCAAATTATGTAAAATTATATATAAAATTAATTATACATAAAACATCCATGGTATTTTAGTAGACTGAAAATGCATTCATCTTCCTAACTGAGCTCCTTCTCCCAGGCACTGCTAAATACATTAATTAGATCAAGACCAAGGCCACAACTCCGAAGACAGACACTAGATGGCATCCTTGGGGCTGACAAGGGCTATCTCTCTTCTACATCTAGACCCTCCAGGTTGACAATAGTACATTAGTCAATAGAATCACAGAATCTCAAAGAAAAAAAAAACCAAACTTAAGTCATCTAATAGAGTCTGAACTCAGGGAAGAATCTCTCTCTAACATGCCTGATGAGTGCTCATCCAGCCTTTGCTTAAAGACCAGGTAGGGGTATCAGAGGTGGGCCTGACACCAAGACCCTGTTAGTTCAGATTGGATTTGGTGATGAAATTTGGTGGTGAAATCATAAGTCATCAAACAGTTAACAAAAGGAGATTTATTTTACCCTAATTTGGAAAGAATATGCCACAAGGATATAGAGGTATGTAGCTTCTATTGATGGGGCCCCCATATGGAAACATATCCAGTCAGCAAGCCTATTATATTGTTAGAACAGAGGACTACTATAAATATAACATACCTGGATTTCAGAAAGGCATTTGAATATGGGCAGTGCAGGGTATGGTCATTTTCATGGTATTTATTCACCAAGTAGGATGGACCAGTTCTGCATGAGTGGCATTTTTTCACCCTTAGGTGTCCAAGAAATTATGAAGGAAGCCATGGAAGTCAGAAGGCTTTGAACCCTTTGAAATCTACTTCAAAATTCTAAGATACATGTTTAATTACTATCAGCATATCTTTCCTTGTGACACAGACATACAAAGCCCTCAGCTTATGAGCTGCTACCTGCCTTAGGCATTCTCTTTTCACATGTAGAGATAAGCAGAGGAGAGGGCTGTGCTGTTCATGTCTGCCAGGCCTTTCTTGTCACAGTGCCCAAACACCAGAATTGCTCTCTATATATGAGTACAGGAATACACAAGCCTCAATTTTGCCATCTAGATACAAGCTAGGAATACCTTCTTCCTTGAACTGCCTTGCTTCTAATAATCTCATGTTCCCTGATGGAAAGCTACTGAACAGGACATCCCAAGACCTTTGGAGATCTGGATCTGAAGCCCTCCCAGCCCTGCAGCGCACCCACCAAGGAGACACATGTAAAAACATATCATGAATTTCACACACTGATTTATATTTCTTCAGCTTCTGTATGAAATACTAATTCTCTCTCCTTACACAGTTATTCTGACCAGATATTAACTTTCTACCATCCACATATTCAAACCGCATCAGAAAAACCCAGGGAGAAAATATTTACTCCAGCAGCTAATAGCACCAGGAAAGTATCCTGACACTCTCTCGTAGATCAGGGCATCATTCACAACTGTAGGCTACCTCTTCACAGTCTATCCCTTAGGCCTTTTCCCTGTCATGGACTCCTTTGAAGTCTATGGACCCCTTCTCTGAATACTGTTTATAAAAGCATAAGATGAGATTACAAAGGAAATTAATTATTTTGAAAAAGTTATCAAAATATTATTTTAAAAAAGTTGATGGACCTCAAGTTAAGAACCCCTAACTTGGGTTATTATGAATTCTGAAGATCATATGATCATTTTCTCCCATGGTTCCTATTGCTTCCACCATCCATAAAATGGGTATGACATTGGTATTCATACCACTGCTTTACAGGATTGTTGGAGGAAAGCATTTTGTAAACAGTAATGTATATTAACTGTGAGATGGTGGTACTGACCTGCATTTGGAGAGTGCTCTGTGATCTTTCCAACCACGATGAAGTCCAGCCTCCTGTGCAATGCTCCCTTCTGCAATGTTCCTAAGAGAAGGTCACCTAGACTCTCCTTGAACCTTTCCAGAGATACAGAATTATACGCAGAGTAAAGCAGTTCATTTTATTTTGTTTAGCTCTAATTGTTAGATGGGTTGCCCCCCCCCCCACCTTTTTTTGACCTTTATATTGTTTCCAATATGAGGCTGCATGGCATCACAGAAAAGTACTGGATGTAGAGTCAGAAAGTCCTGGGTTCCAATCCTGCCTTTGACACTATCTTTGTGACCCTAAGCAAGTTATTTACCTTCTTTGTGCTTCAGGGAACTCTGTGGGGCTTATGTAGTAAGTTGTGGAGGGAAGTTCCACACTGAGAGTTCCCATGCTGGATGATGATCACCATTTTCGGGATTCTTTTTTTTCCAATTACTTTACATACCCCTTTTATTTCTAAGTCTTACTAAGTGGTATCTGGTTAATTTTGGGTAAGTTATTAGTGTTATTACTTAACTAGTTATTAGTTAATAGTTAATTATTAGTGGACATTATTAGTGTTCCCCAAAGCTCTCATTGCTAATTTTGGGTAGGTTATCAGTGTTATTAGTTAACTAATAGTTAGTAATTAGTTAACATAGTTATTACTGTTCCTGAAAGACCTCTAGTTGTTAATTTTGGACAGATGGTTAGTGTCATTAGTTAACTAATAGTTAGTTATTAGTTAACATAGTTATTAGTGTTCCTGAAAGCTCTTGCTGTTAATTTGGGGTGGGTTATCAGTGTTATTAGTTAACTAATAGTTAATTATTAGTTAACATAGTTATTAGTGTGCCTGGAAGCTCTCTAGCTGTTTCATTCTCAGCATCAGTAATTCTCCACTCATTCAATCCATCTAGAAAGTGCTGAGCAGCTCTGCTTCAGGAAGGGTTCTAAATGCTTTCATAAGAACATGGCAAACCTAGAATCGACCAATCAATCATCATGCATATATTAAACACCTATTCTGTTCCAGTCACTGTTCTAGGTGGTGGTGATACAAATACAAAGAATGAAGCTATCTTTATTCATTGGGAGCTTACATTCTAACAGGGAAGACAAGAGTTCTAATAAAGAGAATAAGTACAAATAAGTATGAAGTAGTTAATTAAAAGGCATTTGGAGAACTGCTTAGCACAATGCCTGGCATATAGTGAGTGCTTATTAAATGTTTATTGATTGATTGAAGAAATGTGTCAGCAACTGAGGGGATCACGAAAGGCTTCATGTAGAAGATGGGGCTTCAGCTACATTGTGAAAGAAGAAGGGGATTTTATGATGTAGAGGTGAAGAGAGAATGCATTTCAGGCACAGGAAATGGCCAGTGCAAATGCACGGAGATGGGAGTTGAAGCATCATGAATAAGGAACAGAGCTGTAAGGCTAGTCTGGATTGAAGAATCCAATGAGGCTAGAAACACCAGGGCCATTATTGGTAAGTCAATTTCATAATGAGATTCCCTAGAACTTTCAGGCTGGAAAGATGTAACAAAAAAATTCTTGACGTTGTTAAAATATTATCTATGTCTTTATTTAAAGGTTCCCTGACTGCTTTCAAATACCTACACGTGACCCTTTCTGTTGTTTCCTTGGGCTTTCTGGCCATCGTGGGATTGTTTATTTATAAGAAATCCAATGGCTGCAGGTATTGATTAATATTTTTAACGTATCTTTTAAATTTTACTAGATAAAAGACAGGAAGGTAGGATTTGGGTAGTGTGAATTACTTTAGGGAGGGCAACCTACCTCATTGCATTTAGTTAGGAAAGGTTTCATGGAAAAGGTAGATTGGGGGGTGAATGTCAAATGAAGGAAGGAATTTCATTAGCTGATGGAGAAATCAAAGGATCTTCCAGGGATAAATAAAGTTATGGGAAGTTGGGTAAAAGCATGGTGAATTCAGCTATGTAGGGCTTTGGGGCCTGGAAGAAGAGGTGTCTGCCAGTAATCTGTGCTGGGAAATTAATTATAGCAATGCCTCACATGCACCAAGAAGAGATGCCTTCATGTATAATCTCCATCTAGTTCAAATAGCTATTTACTTTCCCTTCCTATTTTGAATTAAAGCCCATGAAATAAGACCCATCTCTCACTTTACCCTTCCTCATCCTTAGTATGAGTGTATGTTCCCAGGAGTAGCATTCAGGGAGTGCTGGTAGCTAAGGAGTAGATATTAATTTCTTATTCATTATGGTTTTTTGCTTTAGAAAACCTCTAAACTGCTCATTCCTATCAGGGCAAGCAAAGAAAAATAGAACAGTATGGTCAGGAAATTAATGCTTCTTTTCATCTTGAAATCTAAGTAGAGATTTGCTGTAGTCATTCCTGCTTACTTTTGTTTCTATTTATTGTTTTATTGTTTATTATTTATTTTATTTAGTTTTATATTTTATATTATTTAATATTCAATAACTATTTATTTCATATTATATAGGATTAATTTAATATATTTAATAATATAATTTTTTATATTATTTATTTATTGTATTCATTTTTACAGGACTTGTAAATCCTCAAAGCCAGAAGCTACTCCAGGGGTTAGAGAGGTGAGATATAGAGGGAAATTTCTGTGAATCTTTTTTTAAAATTTATTTATTTATTTATTTATTTTAATTTTTAGTTTACAACACACGGTTCTACGTAATTTTGAGTTCCAGATTTCCCCCCTCCCTCCCCGCTCCCTCCCCAAGACTGCATGGAATCTCATATAACTACCACATATAACTTCGCATTGAATTAATTTATACACTAGTCAAGTTGTGGAGAAGAATTATGACCAATGGAATGAATCATGAATGGAGATTGAGGCACACTTCATGCTCGCCTTTTTTTCTTCTCTTTTGTTTTTGTTTTTGGGGGTTTTTTTTTGAATCTTTTATTTTTTTAATCATTCAGTCTGACTGTCTTGTGTCAAAGTTGGTGTTTTATACGAAAACAGCACATTTTGTTTTGAATCCCTTTGGGTTGGTCCAATTTGTTTGTGGCCAACCTTTAGGAAGACCTTCCCAATCCAAGCTGAACTGAAATCCATCTTCAAGCATATAAGACTTGAGATTTTTCCAAATTTTCAAAACCATGGAGGAAAGTGAATTCATTCTCTCTTCCTTAAACCCATTCCCATTTCCAGCTTCCATTTCAGTTAATTGTACCACCTTTCTCATGTTCACCAGACCTAAAACCTGAGACTTATTCATTGGTCATAGTCACCAAATTTCGATTATTATTTTTCTTTTAAAATGTCTTATCTGCTCCTTCCTCTTCATTCACACTTTATTCGTTCAAATACAAGCCATCATTGCCTTACCTTGTAATATTATAACAACCTTCCTTAAACAATGTCAAGTGACCATAATTCTCTGTCTATGATAGATAGACAGATGCTCAGTAATTTCATACTGATGTATTGGTTAGTTTATCTTCTTATCTTCAATCTCTTCTTGTTCTGATCTGTTCTATACCCTTTCCCACTTTAATCTGCCTAACCACTCATTTCATAGTGTCACTACATGTCATAAATCTGAATTAATTTCCGCATTGCCTACAGAATAAAATCCAAACTCCTCACCTGGCTTTCTTTTTCTTAATAATTAAGATTTTTTGTTTTTGTTTTTGTTTTTTGTTTTTAGCTCAGTTCCACATAATTTTGAGTTTCAGATTTCCCCCCACCTCCCCTCTCCCCAAGACGGCATGGAATCCGATATATCTTCTACATATAACTTCGCATTGAACTTATTTACACAATAGTCAAGTTGTAAAGAAGAATTATGACCAATGGAATGGATCAGGAGAAAGAAGAAACAAAACAAAACAAAAAAACCAAAAACAAAAGAGAAAAAAAAACAAAGGGAAAACAAAAAAAGGAGAGCGAACAGTGTGCCTCAATCTGCATTCATACTTCATAGTTCTTTCTCTGGATGTAGATAGCTCTCTCCATCACGAGTCCTTTGGAGTTGTCCTTGCACCTTGCATTGCTGAGAAGCGCAAAGTCTATTAGGGTTGGTCATCACAGAACCCATATATCTGTGGTTGTGTATAATGTTCTCCTGGTTCTGCTCCGCTCACTCGGCATTATATCGTGTAGGTTTTTCCATGTTATTATGAAGTCCGTATCATCCCTATTTCTTATCACACAATAGTATTCTATTACCTTCACACACCACAACTCGTTCAGCCATTCCCCAATTGATAGGCATTCCCTTGATTTCCAGTTCTTTGCTACTACAAAAAGAGCTGCTATACATATTTTTGTACATATGGGTCCTTTTCCCACTTGTGTGATCTCTTTGGGATACAACCCTAGAAGTGGTATTGGTAGGTCAAAGGGTATGAACATTTTTATAGCCCTTTGGGCATAGTTCCAAATTGCCCTTCAGAATGGCAGGATCACTTCACAACTCCACCAGCAATGTAACAATGTTCCAATTTTCCCACATCCTCTCCAGCATTTATCATTTTCCTGTTTTGTCATTTTAGCCAATCTGACAGGAGAGATGTGGTACCTAAGAGTTGTTTTGATTTGCATTTCTCTAATCAGTAGTGATTTCGAGCATTTTTTCATATGCCTATAGGTATCTTTAATTTCTTCCTCTGAAAACTGCCTGTTCATATCCTTTGACCATTTCTCAATTGGGGAATTACTTGTATTCCTCTCACCTGGCTTTCAAGACTCCCTACAATCTGGCTCCATTTATACCTATCCAGTTTTATCTGCCACTAACTCCAAATACATCTTTGCTATAGCCAGGCTGTTTTCATTAGAACATCTTTCTCATAAGTCTTTGTTGAGGGTCAAATATACAAATACTTACGAAGTACTGTGTATGTCTTTCTCTTTCTTTGCTAACTATTCAGATCTTACCCATCATTCAAGACCAAATTCTAGTCTGAGGCCTTATCTAACCATGCTAACCTACACAGATAGTGTCCTTCTAATTTAGAGTTCTATAGCACTCATGTGCCACGCAGATTGCAGATACTCAAAAAATGTTTGTCTAATGTATGAAACATCTCTTTGATTTACACCTACTGTTTACTTACCTATGAGATTGGTGACTCACATTGTGCATGGACTTGAGGGTAGTGAGTGTCTGTAAGAAGTTTGGTCTTAATAAAATAACAGAGCAAGTTTCTGCGATGATTTTTTGGTCTCTGTATTTGGGGTTTTAACTTTGGTTTCTATATGAAATTAGGATGAAGTGGAGCCATATGCCAGCTACACAGAGAAAAGCAATCCACTCTATGATACTAGGACTGAGGTGAAGATTTCTACAGCTTCATGAAGTGAAGACTTTGGGTTCGAGTTCCAGGCAGAACTCACCAGTTAGTTCAGGCTAATCCAGGTGCAATAGAAACCCACTGCTGCTTGTCATGTCCTGGGATTTCTGGGGAAGAGAAGACCCTCTTCTGAAACCTCGCAATGTCAGAGACTCTAAAAATAAGAGACATACTTCCGAATAGTCATCAGAAGTGAGAGTGTGGGAAACTTAACAGCTACCAGTTGGTGCTCTTAAGAGCTGATGGATTACAGAGACATTTCAGCATTTGTCATTTCCTAAGCACCCTTCACTTGACTAATCAAATTCATATTCTTAGCTAATATAATAAAATATTGAATCATTTATTTAATCATTATTTATTTAGTCATTAATTTAGTCATTCCTGGATTGTTGCCTTTTTAAGTAGGTATGAAGTATATGTGTACACACATCTATAAATGTATAAATGTATATATAGTGTACATTAACATATATGCATATATGTGTACATACACATAAATGTGAGTATATTCATGTATATATGTGTATATACACACAGTGTTTGGGATCATGAGACCACCATGATCTTTACAACAATTAGAAATTTGATTTGATTTAATGACATGGTAATTTGGAAACAAGACCATTTTACCACTTTGAATCATGTGGTAAAAATATACTATACTAATTAATGTGAAAGTCAATCAACAAATACTTCTCAAATAGCTCCAATATTCTCAACAGTAATCTAGATGCTGTGGGAGATTAAAAAAAAAAGACGCATGTAATTCTTGCTTTTAAGGAATTTATAGTTTAACTGAGAAGAGAATGCTAACATCCATGAAACAATAATAAATAATGTGGGATGATTTATAATTATGTGCCAAATTGTAGGATACAAGCTATGGATAGTCTAGGGACTTAGAATTTTGAGCTGTACAGATAATTGAGTATGAATTTTAAACCGTACAGATAATCGAGTATGAATTTTGAGCTGTACAGATAATCGAATATAATCTCTTCATTTTACAAATGAGTCTCATGAAGAAGTGACTTGCCCAAGGTCACAGGTAATTGGTGATTGTTCTTGTTGTTTAGTCATATCTGACCGTGACCTCATTTGGGGTTTTCTTGGAAAAGATATTGGAGCACTTTGCTACTTCCTTTTCCATCTCTTTTTACAGATGAGGAACTGAAGTAAACAGGGTTAGGTGACTCAGGAAGATGAATCTGCCTGACTGCAGGCCCAGAGCTCTATCCACTGTGCCACCTAGCTGCCTGGCAATGGGCAACATTAGGATTCAAAATCAGGTTTTCTGACTCCAAGTCTAGAACTCTTGTCATTGAGTCATTGAATTCTTGTTGCATGATGAAGATCAAGGAGGACTAGAATAGTCAGGGAAAACTTTATAGAGGAGATGACATATGAGTATACATTGAAAGATGAACAGAATTTATATCAGTGAAGGGGAGAAAGGGAGACTATTCCAAGCAAGGGGAATAATATAAAGGAATGAACATGGGCAAGAATGAGCATAACATGTTCTTGAGGTGCTGGGAAAGTGACTCCTTAAGTGGAAGTTGTGTTTGGAGGAGTAGTGAGGAATGAATTTAAACAGGGATTATGTAACTCCTTTAATATTCCCCTTACTCCCACCAGAAGGATATCCCAGACCCTAACTGGGTTAATCTAGAAGTCCCCAGCTAGAACTGGCACCCAGAATGACCCAACTTTCCTCTCTTCTTACTCTGGAACATAGCTTCAGCTTTCCTGCTAATATAATTTCCCCTTTTCCCCTCCTGGCTAGACAATGGATACCTTCCCCAAATCCTCCCCTCTCTTCCTCTCCCATCATCCCTACCCCTGCCAAAGGGAACCCAGAATCCTCTCTTTATGCTGACTCATAGGCCCAATTTTCCCTTCTCAAATAGTGGCAGCCCATACTTAGACACATTGATTGATTGTAAGGACTCCTGAGGTTATGTGTAGGGTGGGATTTAGATTGCCAATTGTTGAATATTCAATGCAAACATTTACACCTTGGAAATCAGCAAACGCTACAAATCAGGGTTTTGTTGATTGTCTAGACTTAAGAAAGTGAAGGAGAAAATGTTAATAATGCAGATTAAACTTGAAAGTATACCCAGGAAGGAGGTGGAGCCAAGATGGTGGAGAAAAGGCAGCGACTCACCTGAACTCTCCCCAAAACCCTTTTGAGCACATGTAAATAATGCCATAAAACAATTTCTGAAGTGGCAGAATCCACAAAAGGATGGGGTGAATTAATTTTCCAGTCAAAGACAATTTAGAAGGTTGGCAGAAAAGGTCTGTTGCACCTGGGTGAAAGAAGAGCACAGTCCAGCACAGCCTGTTACAGCACAGACCAAGCCCCAGCAAACCGGGAACAGAATTTGGGAGCCACTGAATCATCATCATCGTCATCATCGTCTATTTCTGGAGTTCTCAGCCCACAGGCAGTAAGAGGGTTAAACAACTGATCAGAAGGAGGTTATCAGGGTCTCTTTGCTGGCATTGGGGCAGGACTCTGTTGCTTTGCACATACTCAGATCCAGGTTGCAGTACTGGGTGGCAGTCCTAAGGTGAGGAGGAGCACTAAGCTCACCTAAGCTTTCAGCTGCAGTGGAGCAGGGCCTTCTGTCACAGTTCCAGAACAGAAAAGAATGCTTTTGGTAACTCACAGAGCAGAGGACAGGCCAGGAGAGTAGCAAAATGCACCTCATCTTAGATCATACCGCCTTGGTGAAAATTTACAGGTCCCTAAAAGTATCTCTGAAAACAGCTGCTCAAAAGCCCTGAAGATTGGGATAGTGCACCCTCCACCATGGAAGCAGAGCCCCACTTTAACAAAGACTTAAAAGTCAAGAAATAGACTGGAAAAATGAGCAAACAACAGAAAAAAATTCTGACTGCAGAAAGTTACTATGGTGACAAGACAGACCAAACCACACACTCAGAAGAAGATAACAAAGTGAAAGCTCCAACACCCAAAGCCTCCAAGAAAAATGTGAATTTGTCTCAAGCTGTGGAAGATTTCAAAAAGGATTTTGAAAATCAAGTAAGAGAGGCAGAAGAAAATTTGGGAAGAGAAATGAGAGTGTTGAAAGAAAATCGTAAAAACAACAACTAGTCAACAGCTTGGTAAAGGAGACACAAAAAAATACTGAAGAAAATAACACCTTAAAAACAGACTAGGCCAAATGGTAAAAGAAGTACAAAAGGCCAATGAGAAGAAGAATGCTTTAAAAAGTGCCAAACGGAAAAGGAGGTCCAAAGGCTCACTAAAGAAAATAATTCTTCAAAAATTAGAATGGAGCAAATGTAGGCTAATGACTCTATGAGAAATCAAGAAACAATAAAACAAAAGCAAAAGAATGAAAAAAGTAGAAGACAATGTGAACTATCTCATTGGAATAACAACTGACCTGGAAAATAGATCCAGGAGTGATAATTTAAAAATTATTGGACTACCTGAAAGCCATGATCCAAAAAAGAACCTAGACATCATCTTTCAAGAAATTTTTAAGGAAAACTGCCCCAGAACCAGAATGTAAAATAGAAATGGAAAGAATCCACTGATCACCTCCTGAAAGAGATCTCAAAATGAAAACTCCAAGGAATATTATAGCCAAATTTTAGAGCTCCCAGGTAAAGGAGAAAATATTTCAAACAGCCAGAAAAAAACAATTCAAGTATTGTAGAACCAGTCAGGCTAACATAAGATCTAGCATCTTCTACATTAAAGGATCAGAGGGTTTGGAAGGAGGGCAAAGGAATTAGGATTACAACTAAGAATCACCTACCCTGAAAAACTGAGTGTAATTTGTCAGGGGAAAAATGAACATCCAATGAAATAGAGGACTTTCAAGAATTCTTGATGAAAAGACCAGAGCTGAATAGAAAATTTGACTTTCAAATACAAGACTCAAGAGAAGCATATAAAGGTAAACAATAAAGGGAAAGTAATAAGGGATTTAATAAGGTTAAACTGTTCACATTCCTACATGAGAAGATGATCCTTGTAACTCATAAAAACTTTCTCATTATTAGGGCAGTTAAGAGTACATATAGATAGAAGGCACAGGTATGAGTTGAATATGAAGGGATTATATCTGAAAAATAAAATTAGTGACGAGAAAAAGGAATGCATTGGGAGAAAGGGAAAGGGGGGCATAATGGGGGTAAATTATCTCAAATAAAGAGGCAAGAAAAAGCTTGTATAGTGGTGGGGAAGATGGGGGAGGAGAGAGGGAGTGAATGAACCTTACTCTCATCAGAATTGACTGAAAGAGGGAATAACATATACACTCAATTGGGTACAGAAATATATCTTACCCTGCAAGAAAGTAGGAGGGGAAGTGGATAAGAGAAGGGGTGGGGGGGAGTTGATAGAAGGGAGGGCAGATTGGGGGAGGTGGTAGTCAGAAGCAAAACACTTTTTGAGGAGAGGCAGGGTGAAAGGACAGAAAGAATAGAATAAATAGGGGTGGGGAATAGGATGGAGGGAAATATATTTAGCAATCATAATGTGAAAAAAATGTTGAAGCAAGTTTCTCTTATCAGAAAGAGGCCTTTATGAAGGCCTTATTTTTTAAATATGTAGAAAACTGAGTCAAATTCACAAAAATTATAAATGATCAAGAGATATGGACAGTTTTCAGATGAAGTAATCAAAGCTATCTATAGCCATGTGAGAAGTTGTTCTAAATCACTATTGATTGGAATAATGCAAATTGAAACAATTCTGAGGTGCTACCTCAGACTGGCTAATAGAATATAAAAAAGTTCTTAAAATTCTGAAACTTTTTTGTGGCTCAAATAGCTCAAAAATCTGTGCTGGAAGTAGGTACATAATCTTGCTTTAATATTATTCTGAGTTAAATATTTTATATTTTTCATGTCTGAAATAGAAAGTGAGTGAATGAATAGAAAGTATTACCCAGGAAATCTACTCTGTCAACCATCACCTCAGGGAAAGTACACACAGGATATGTTTCATTTGAGGCTGCCTATAAGCAAAAAACACAAGAAGAGAGAAGAAAAGAAACAAAAGAATTCATCCATAATGATGGCCTGGTGTAATCCAAGCGAGAGAAGATGGAGAGGAACAGGAAAGATGCTATCTATAATTAGGTACAGCTTGGTCTCTAGTAGGCTGAAAAAGGGGAACAAGAGAGAGGAAAAAAATGTGGAAATGAGATCTCTTGGGAAGATAACTTCTGCTTTGGGGCTGTGGATCATCACCATTCTTCTACTTTTTGGTAAGTCTGATGTAAAAAAAAAAGCAATTGCCATTGGGCGATAAGAAAAGAGCAAGTTGGAATGTTCTCCTGTGGGTTTTTTGGTTTGCATTGTTCAGTGTGATCTTATCCTTCTATTTCTGGCCCATAAATCTGTTTTATTTTTTCTGCTTGTTCTATTCTTATTATTTCACAGTTTAGTATCAGTGGCAGATGTCAATAATGTGACTTCTTTCTTTCTTTGTACCATAAAGATGAATAAAGTCAATGTTAACCTTCCCCTCACTGTGATTTTTAAACCAGTACTTAAATCACCTTTGCTATTTTCTGTTCTCATCGATTTCAACCAATATTACAAATAAGGAGATATTTTATTATTTGAAACTGCCTACCTGATAACTATACACATTCAAAGAGACCTGAAGAATTTGACCAGTTATACGAATAACAATCTAGGAAGATCACTTTACCTTCCATCATTAATATGCTTCTGGAGAAAGCACTTTTTTGTCTCCTATTATCTACATGTTTCAATTACCCACTTCATATTACTCATGTAATCAAAGCCTAAATGTTATTAAAGGAACAGAAAAATCTCATGCGTTAATGAAGAGTTTTTGATAGTTCAGAGAGGGCATACCTTTGTATTATTGTAGGGAAAAATATAAAGGTCGATTAGCAGATTAAAGTGTGCCAATGTCTTTACAAGTGACCTTCTTTTCTATTAACAGGCCTAAGACTATTGATGAAATTAAATTCCAACCATATTAACCAATACTATCAATGAAATGGATTAGTGCTTTTTAAGTGCTTTGGAAGTGTCAATTGACATTAAAAAAAACTATCTGGGAACATTGCACACAGATTAGTTTTATATCATTTCTATCTTACTACTTAAATAGGCATATCTATTTGGTAGCAATACTCTGGTTATGCTTTGTTGTTAGTCACTAATTTGTGCTATGAATAATTGAAATTTCTAAACTTTAATTAGGTTAAATAAAATTTAATTCTTATAAAAATATTCAATACTTCCAATTTCTTACTATGAAAATGGCCTTCTAATTATTTTGAATTATCAAGGCTATATTGCATTTTAAAAATGCTTTAGAATCATTTTTTACTAGCCTTTGTACCTGATCTGTTTTTTCACACATGTAGAGCTCTTTGTTGTGTGTGTGTGTGTGTGTGTGTGTGTGTGTGTGTGTGTGTATGTGTGTGTGTGTGTATGTGTGGCGCTTTTGCTTTTTAAACATAAGCATTAGGGTTGCTCTGGAAGGATTGAGGAAGTTGGGAGTGTGAATTCTAACTGTGCCCTGCTAACAGGTTGGGTGACTCATTTTCTATTTCTTAGTTTCCTTTCCCATAAAATGGGTCTGTGGTTTGACTGATCTTTTGGAGACATTTTTCATCTTTTGTCTATCCTAAATGATGTCTGACCTACTGTAGGTGGCCTTAGGGAAAAGAATGAGTAGTCAGGGTACATTTATATCACAACTACTTCATCATTTTACCTTTAATTATTCTTTCACTTGGGAAGTGGATCCTGACACAACAGTCCTGGATGTTCTTAGGAGCCTCTTGTAAACTCTGGCTTGTGTTACCAATGAGGAAAACCCTGGATTCTTCAATATCTAGCTTTGACCCCACCCAAGTGGCATTTGGGAAGATCAGTAAATAACACTCTGTAGCAACAATCTGCTAGCAGCTACTGTGGCTGTGTAAGACCAATAACAACCAGCACACAGAAAGGCTGCCAACACAGGTTTTTTGATCTGCTTTTCTAAGGAAAGCAACTTTAAGGGGTTAACAATCTCAATTTAATTAAACATACATATATCATTCACTTAGTTCTGGGGGAAAAGATCAGCCCCCTGAACTTCAAGGCAAATACAAATAGAAATCACAAACATCAATAGACAGACCTTGTCTGATTCAAATCACAATTCATAGTTACCAGAGAAACATCAATATCTGTGCGGGTTTTCAAAGCTGTGGGGGCAGTTACAATGGCTTGGCGAGAGTCTCAACACTCCTTTCATGAGTGCGCCCCAAAAGTCAAACACCAAGCTCCCTTCGATTACATCCTGTTCAGAGCCCTATGGGCTCTGACCTCACCCAGGCTGGGTGTGTGAAAGTTCCCCATCCCCAGTATCCACATCATATACAAGTCAATGACTCTCAATTGTCTTAGTGCTGAAAAACATTCCAAGACAAGATCCCACTTTACCAGCCCCATTCAAACAAAGGCCAGAATCATTAAAGGCATTAAGAGAAGAATAGCAAAAAGCCCCTCCCTCATTACCATTACACAATCCACCCCTTTCTAGGATCCTTGGCCTAACAATATCTAATTAAATGGCCATGGATCCTAGGAAAAAAATAGAAGCATTATACATTGCAATCACATTCAGGGAAATATAACAAAACATATCATTCAGTATTATTCCCAAAATACTTGTTTACAAAACACCATCCACCCCCCAGGTCAAAGCAAGTCAATCTCTTTAGTCAATACAGAATGTCCAAGTAAAGTCCTTCTTGAGGGTGTGTCCTTCTTCCCAAAAGGCCATTGCAGGCTTCCTCTTGGTACCCTTAGGTACTAGCATGCTTTAATCCGCAAAGTCCCAAACAAAAAAGTCCAAATAAAATTCTCTTGGGGATGTGTCCTTCTCTCCACACTGCTCCAGCACCCTGCTTCCAAGTCCTGAGGGGCAGCTGGGCAACAAAGCCAACAAGGTGGGGTCCTGGGGGTCTATGGCACTTGCCCCCACCAACCGTAGTCAACTCCACCCTCCCTCCTGGGTCTCAACAGTCCCAGGACACTCAGTGCCTTGCTGCAAGGTTTCCATCTTGCCCCAGGGCTGAATTCCAAGCTCCGGTTCCTCGTCATCCAGCTCCAGCTGGCTGCTCCTGGCTTCTGCCGAAATCCTGATGTAGGTGATTCTCCACCTTTGAGCTCACCTCACCAAAGGCAGTTCGAAAGAAGCTCACTGTTCTCACCTTTCCAAAGTTCTCATACAAGCAGTCTTCCACTGGGTCAATATGTCGGCAACCACCATCCACTTCTTCTTTCTCCTCACCAGCTGCCCCCTCCAAATCTGCACCAAGGCCGTTCTCCACTCCTGTTTCAAAACTCCACATACAATACAATCTTAAGACATTCACCCTTTCAGCACAATCTGGAGGTGGGCTAATTCACTCAAGCCCTGGCTTCCACCATCCACACCTCCCCTAAGCTTCTGCTTGTTTTCCTCCCACAGCCTCTGCTCCTGCCTGTCTCCTCTGGAGTTCTAGTGGGGTAGGGAGAGGAAAGGAGAAGTTATCTCCCAGGCCCCTGTTCCAGGCTCCCAGGAAACCACTCATGTCACTGCCACATACCTGGTCTCCTTCAGGCCTCTGGGGCTCCACAGAACCATAGCCACCACAAGTAAAAAGAGCAGTCCAATAACTGGGAGACATCCAACCACTATCTCAGTTCCTCAAAACTCCATACTTTCATTTTAATCTGCAGATCCTGCCATGACCATGCCATTTTGTAACAATAATCTGGCTAGTAGCTACTGTGGCTGTGTAAAACCAACAACCAGCACACAGAAGGCTGCTAACACAGATTCATTGATCTGCTTTTCTAAGGAAAGCAACTTTAAGGGGTTAACAATCTCAATTTAATTAAACATTCATATATCAATCACTTAGTTCAGGGGAAAAAGATCAGCCCCTTGAACTTCGAGGCAAATACAAACAGAAATTACAAACATCACAGTCAGACCTTGTCTGATTCAAATCACAATTCATAGTTACCAAAGAAACACCAATGTCTGTGTGGGTTACGAAAGCCAGGGTGGGGAGGGGCAGTTACAATGGCTTGCCCAGAGTTTCAACATTCCTGCCATGAGTGAGCCCCAAAAGTCGAACACCAAGCTCCCCTCAATTATATCCTATTCAGAGCCCTGAGGGCTCTGACTTCACCCAGGCTGGGTGTGTGAAAGTTCCCCATCCCCAGTATCACATATATGTCAATGACTCCCAATTGTCTTAGTGCTGAAAAACATTCCAAGACAAGATCCCACTTTACCAGCCCCATTCAAACAAAGGCCAGAATCATTAAAGGCACTAAGAGAAGAATAGCAAAAAGCCCCTTCCTGATTACCATTATACACTCCTTTAAAAAATGTGCCAAAATTCTCCAGAAAACCTTCAGCCTAATATGGCATGGGAAAGGGTACGCTGTGACCAGTGCTTGGTCTTATTCAGTAGTTGGAATGTTCAGCATTTGACTGTAAGCTTACTCTGTCCTTCCTGTCATGTGCATCAGTCCAGCATCAGAGGAGAACTTTGGTGGAGGAGGAGGGAGGACTGGTCAAGCTCCTGGTGCCTTTCTGAGGTTCCCATAGAAGTTGCTTACCACTCCCATCCCTGTCTTGACTAGATCCTTTTATCTATGGTCTTTATTTTCTCACCTGTCTCAGAGAATGGGTTGGTATTTCCATCTATGAAATCAATGACTTGACCCCCATAGGAAAACTCCTTTTTTTCTGTAGCTATTTTTTTTTCATTCAAAGTCATTTACAAGAGGCTGAGGATCAAAGTACAAAGAATGAAAGAATCCTTTCTTTTAAGGAGCCTACATTATATGAACTTCTTGACCCACCTTTCTTTCTCTATCTCTAGGTTGGTGTTTCATGACATAGTAAATCACAAATGTCTCTCTGGAGTATGTCACAGCATGCTTATCTTTCCTTGGAGTGAGTTTCCTAGGGGTTCCTAGTCTGGATCCATAAACCTAAAAAAAATTTTTAGTAACTATATTTTAATATGTAAGATGTGTGTATGCTGTGTTGCTCAAATAGATTACATATAGTCATATGGGTCTGCCTAGAAGTGGCTCTCAGGGAAGCACAAATGAATATCTCTAGAGTTCCCTCTGCATATCCTTCTTCAAGGGAGACTTTGATTCCTACGATGAGGGGAAAGAAGAGACTAATGCTGGAGGCTGGCACTCTGCTCTCCTCAGAGAAAGGGGATACTGGGCTAGCATTATATCTCTCTGGCCCACCATATGTTGTTTTATTGTAGGGAAAATAATTTTAAGGTTCAAGGTATGTTCCTGATTACTACCTTTTGCTGGGGAAGGACTGCCCCAAAACTTGGCTTCTTTCCCTACTAAATGCCAGTTACACAAAGACCACATTTAGTGAATGGAAAATAAACCCATTTATCCAAGCTGATAGTAAATAGAAAACAGAGAGGATACACAGATAAGAATACACCAGACAATACACAGAGTGAATGAACTTTCTGGGAGTGATGTATCTTAGCTCAAGCAAGAGACTGCCAGATCTCACTTAAGGAGAAATTCCCCAATGCCTCTGGTGTAGTAAGCTCAGGAGAGGGACATGATTGAGGTGTTGGATCCTTTACATGTTAGCTTCTTCCCAGAATTTTTCTCTCCCTTTAGGCACCTCTCACTAAAGAGAATCTTTTCTCTCAAACTGAGAAGCCAGAAGACCAAGATCTCTCCTCTCTCAAGATCTCGTCAATTTTTCCTCTCACATAGCCTCAGAACATTGAAAAATCAATCTCCACTAATGAGGAGAATCTTATGCACACAGGTTCTGAGCCCCTCGTTACCAATAGAACTGTTTTCCTTTGTGATCCTGTTTCAAAAATCCGGCTAGCTGCTGTTGTGGGGGTGAAAGACCAACACAAGCCCAACAACAAGAACGCCGCCAAAGCCCAGGTTCTTTTGATCTGCTTCTCTAAGGATAGCAACGTTAAGGGGTTAACAAGCTTATTTTAATCCAGCATACAAATATCACTCACCTAGTTCAGGGGAAAAAGCCAGCGCCCTGAACTTCAGAGCAAAATACAAAGTACAAACATCAACAGACAGACCTTGTCTGATTCAAATCCCAATACATGGTTACCAGAGGTTAACAAAGTCCCAACATCTGGGTTATGAGCTGGAGGGCTCCTTAGCTACAGCTGTCCGGAGTCTCTGCATCAGCGCGCACCACCAAGAGTGAGAGCCCTGAGCAAATGGCTCTGTCTTCTCTTCTTACACCGTTTAAGACGTCATCAAACGTCATCTGAATGACCAGAATTTAGGCTCCTATGATTGGCTCTTGAGTTAGCATCTCCCCTTAGTACCCTGGGAGCTTCATACCCACATAGGCTTAGCACCTAATAGGGGTTTGGGCCTGGGGCTTAGCACCTAGTAAGACTCAATGAAATACACTGAATTACTCAAAGGAAACAAAGCCAAACTCTTCAAGGGCACTTGGTTGAACTGAGTGCTAAGAGCCCA
Source organism: Trichosurus vulpecula (assembly GCF_011100635.1). Lineage (NCBI taxonomy): Eukaryota > Metazoa > Chordata > Mammalia > Diprotodontia > Phalangeridae > Trichosurus > Trichosurus vulpecula. The sequence goes on from NC_050574.1 coordinate 347,431,055, forward strand.
TTTTGCTTACCAGCACAGATCCTATCTATTTTATGCACTTATAATAATTATTCCACAGAATCCATAGGCTTCACTAGACTGCCAAAAGGGTCATTGATTGAAAAAAAGTGAAGAATTTCTGTCTTGAAGCTAGTAGTCATAGAATCACAGTTGGTAGGGTCCTCAGATGGCATCTAGTAAACCCATTTGAACCAGATTACTCTCTAGAACAGTGGTATCAAATTCAAATAGAAGGGGGGATGCTAAAAATTACACAAAAATCCCTGCTGGTCTATGCTGACTTAGAAAATCACAGTTAACATTATATTCTATTGTATTTTCATTTATTTTTAAAATATTTCTCAATTACATTTTAATGCAGTTGCTGCCTTGCTGCAGCAAGGGGTGAGTTGGACACTTGCTCTAAATAAAACATACTGAATAAGCCGTCATACAGACTGCTTGAAGATTTCAGTGAGAGAATCTACCACCTCTAACTGATGTCTGTTTTTGTGTTTCGTTTTAATGGTTACTGTAGCTAGTATGGAGAAAAAGCTTTATCAGACTGTGTGGTTTGGCCAAATTATCTCCCATAGTGCTATAGATAGAATAAGAAAACACAACTCAGCTACCTCCATCCTGCTGAGGCTAAATAGGCAATGACTCTTTACTTCCCCCCCTCCCCCCTGCCCCCAGCACTCTTGAGCTATCTTCAACCCACAAATGTTGCACCCAATGTTCAACATGAAACATTCCAGATCAACTTTCCTATATGGACAGATTATATGCCATTGGTCTATTCAAGTGGAATGCTGCTAATTGGCTATGTAATCTAAGCAGGCCTGGAAAAGCTGTCTAAGTTGCACCCTAGGAAGCTGAGGTTGCTACCAGCCAGAATACTCTTCTTCCTTAGCAGGCTAATAAAGATTTCTCTTTTCAGTTTGGCCCCCCAAGTTGTTTGATTACCAGTGAGGAGATCCAGCTGGTGAGTGAAATTTTCCCTAGGTTCTCCAAGAACCTAGGTTGAGAAAAATTCTGCACAAGTAGCTTTTCCTTTTGGCCTGTATTAATCCAGTTTGTAGTCTCAAGGAACAGAAACCAGCTGTATCTTCCCTTAGTGCCCTCCCTCTGAAGTTATCCCCAATTTATCTGATACATATATATATATATATGTGTGTGTGTGTGTGTGTGTGTATATGTGTGTGTGTGTATATATGCACACACACACATATATTTATATATATGTACACACATATACATATATATGTATACACACATATATGTGTATATGTATGTGTATATATATATATATATATAGTTTGTACTTTACTATGGTTTGCTCATTTTCTCTCTCAGTATATTGTGAGCTCCTCGAGATCAAGGGCTGTTTTTATTTGCCGGAGGGGGACTTTCTTTGTATCCCCAGTGCTTAGCGCAATGGCCTGGCACCTAGCAGGCACTTAATATATGCTGGTTAACTGACTGACTCTAACAACAAGACTTATTAATAGCATACAAGCCACAAGTGGATACTTACTTGTACAAAAAGAATACAAGGGACCTCTCACTTACCTGTGGGTCTCAGTGTTGGTCTGATTACAGGAAATGAGGCCTCACATACAAGCATGACACAGGAAATTGTTGATCCATACTATAAACCCTACAGTCAGGCCCTAAGCTGTTAAAGTGTTGTGTAATTTTATGCTGAGGTCAATAATAGCTTTTTAAAAAATACTATTTTATTCCACCCCCCAATTACATGTAAAAAGAATTTTTAACATTTATTTCTTAAAATTCTGAGTTTCAAATTCTCTCCCTCCTCCCTCCCTCCCCTTAGCCCTCCCTGAGATGGTAAGCAATCTGATATAGGTTATACATGTACAATCATGTAAAACATTTCCATAGTAATCATTTTGTGGAAGAAAACTCGAACAAAAACAACAAAAAGAATGAAAGTGAAAAATAGTATGATTTGGTCTGCATTCAGAGTCTATCAGCTCTTTCTCTGGAGGTGGATAGCATTTTTCATCATGAGTCCTTTGGGAATATCTTAGATTATTGTCTTGCTGAGAAGAGCCAAGTCGTTCACAGTTGTTCATCATCCAATATTACTGTTACTGTGTACCTGGTTCTGTTTACTTCATTTTGCATCAGTTCATTTAAATCTTTCCAGGTTTTTCTAAAATCATCCTGCTCATAATTCCTTATAGCACAATAGTATCCCATCACATTCATATACCACAACTTGTTTAGCCATTCCCCAACAGATGGACGTCCCCTCAATTTCTTCTTCTCCTCTTCCTTCTTCATCACACTCAAGGTTAAATGACTTACCTGGGGTCACAGAGCAAGTAAATATCTGAGGCTGAATTTGAACTCCAGCCTGGTACTTCAGGGTTGGTACTCTATCTACTACACCAACTAACCATCTCTTGCATCCCCTCAATTTCCTATTCTTTTCCACCACAAAAAGAGCTAATAAAAATATTTTTCTACAAATAGGTCCTTTTGGCAAAAGTTTTTAGAGCCTTTTAGCACAATGCCTAGCACACAGAAGATGCTTAATAAATGTTAATTGAATTGAATCAGATAAGAAGACCACAAGTACTTCTGAGCACACTACCCATGGATAGGATAGGTAAGGCTAAACATCAGGATGGCAAAGTTCCTTTTGTCAGGGCTTACACTCAAGTATTCATGGATCATTCTGGCTGATTCTGTCTAGTGTCCTCCTCCTCTTCCATCTAGGACAGGAATTCTTAAGGTATGTGTGTGTGTGTGTGTGTGTGTGTGTGTGTGTGTGTGTGTGTGTTTGTGTGTGTTTTTGTGTGTGTGTGAAACACTCCTTTGGCAGTCTGGTGATGTAGCAACAATTTGACTACCAGTTGCTGCAGGGGTGTAAGACCCAACAAGACCAGCAACAAGAACTGCCAGCACAGGTTCTTTGATCTGCTTTACTAAGGAAAGTAACCTTTAGGGGTTAACAATCTCACTTTAATCAAACATACATACATACATTCATATATATATATATATATATATATATATTCTCACTTAGTTCAGGAGGAAAAGTCAGTACCCTGAACTTCAGAGCAAATACAAATAGAGATTACAAACATCAATAGAGAGATCTTATCTGATTCAAATCACAATTCATAGTTACCAGGGAAGCATCAACATCTGGGTTTACAAGTAGGGTAGGGATGAGGAGGTGGGGGGCTATTAACAATGGCACTTTATATACCCTGTTCAGGGTCAAAGGGCATCAAACCCATGTAAAGTAGGCTTTCCCTTGAGGTAAGGAGGTCATCAAAGACTCCTGATTTAATCAAAGAAAAGGCTGGACTCATCAAGGGCACTTGATTAAATAAGTGCTCCAAAAGAGAAAACGGTAAAAATGTCCCACCTTAATTACTGATACAGGTGGAGCCTCTGGGCCCCTCCTCAAAAGAATATTTATGACTAATTGAAGGAAATGTTAAATTTCAGCTAGTGACTAGTGAAAATAACTGAAATTACAAGTTAAGAACACCTAGTTTAGGGGAAGGGTCCTAGTTTCACCAGCCTGTATTTGCATTTTTGTAACTTTCACCCATTTTTCCTCATTTTTTTCTCTGGGGCCTACCAGAAATATAATTCTTCTTTTACATGAAAGCCTTTTGAATACTTGAAGACAGCTATTATGTCTCCTTCTAAGTTTTTCTCTTCTCTAAGCTAAACATCTTTAGCTCTTTCAAGAAACAGATGGCATAGGAGGTCTAGGATTTGGAGCAGGAAGGGACTGAGAAAATATCTAATCCATTTTATAGCTGAGTGATCTGAGGTACGATCAGGTTAAATGATTGCTTAATGTCAAATAGCTAAACTTGGTCTCAGACCAAGATTTTCTGACTCAAAATCCAGTGCTCCTCCCATCACACTATGAGTTTAATGAAGTAAATCCACTTATTGAAAACCATCTTGTTTTCATGAGACTTGGTGAGAATCTTTAGTTTCCAAGCTGAGCTGTGTGATGAAAAGTGATTTTTATTTAAAGCTAAGGGCAGAAACTAGAAGCTGTGATTACCAAGTCTGATCACTAATTCCCTTGTCTACTTCTCTCCCTTCAGTGAAATTTTGCTTTCTAGGTTTTGATGTTTTTAGCTTGTATTTGTATTTCCTGCAGGTGGAAGTGATGTTTAGAGTTAGTGACTTTCTTAATAGAAACACATTTTTTTATGTCCTTTGGTGGAAGCAGGTGTCTCCATGTGCATTGGTATATCATTTTTTCCCTCTATTGCCACTTTACCTCTAGAATACACTGCTGAATCTTCAGCCCATGGACCTAGCAGTTCAGCCCTGGCCCAGGAGCTGCACTCCATTAACTTTAACATCACCACAGATGGTAATGTATTTTGTGATGTAGCATCTAATGCCGAAGGATGGAAGCATAAGGTCATTGGAACAAAAAAATTGGCCAAACTCAATAAATGAGACGGGTTGTGTAAGGACTCATAGCATTGAGTGTCATGTGTTGTAACGGATACAAATATCAAAACATTGCTTTGTATGACATTTTGTCTTAGAATGTATCCATTACTGCAGCACACACTTATTGCTTCATGAGAAGCAGTGGTTCTTTGTGAGACAGATGCATTTAGATGTTGAGGGGTGGATGAGGGTTATTAGCCCATTAAGATGATTAGGTCATGCAGGATCAGCTTTTCCTCACATCCTTCTTACTCTAAAGTGGGGGTTTTTAACCTTTTTTTGGGGGGGTCATTAACCCTTTTGGCAGTCCAGGGAGACCTATGGATCCCTTCAAAAATATTTTTAAATGTATCAAATAAAACGCATAGAATTAATTACAAAGGAAACTATTTATTCTGATCAGTCATCAAAATGAAAAAAAATTCACAGACCTCCCAGGTTAAACACCCCATGAGAATCTAAAAAGAAGGATGCTATCAGTTAAACACACTTTTCAATGGAAGTTCTCTTCCAGAAGTTAAAGATACTTCACTTTCTTTTTAACTGAGGAGATAGGAGGATAGCAGCAAGCACCCTAGCATACCCAGGATGGCCTGCTACCACAGGTTCTTTAATCTGCTTTTAAAGGAAAGCAACTTTAAAGGGGTCAACAATGTTCTTTAATTATATTCACTAGTTCAGAGGAAAACTCAGCCCCCTGAACGTCAGAGAAAATATAAACAGAGAAATTAGACCAACAGACAAGGTTCTGACTGCCTGAATCAAAGCAATATTGTTACACACTTTACACACACCACCGGATCGAGAGAAACTTTACATCTAAGTAGTCAGGGGGTCTGAACATATGGCTACTCAGAGTCTTGACCAGGGAATCACAAGGTCCTTCTCATAAGGGAACCCCCAAAGCAAAATACCAACTCAAAGTATAATATATACAGTTCTCAGAGCCAGAAGGCATCACAACCCTCCTGACTCAGTGCCTAATCAACTTAGCACAAAATGTGTGAAGGCCTCTCCCACAAGCAAACCTCCCCTAAGCAAGCTTTCCTTAATGGGCTCCACATGAGGCCTATTAATGGGCAGGGAAGAGCTTCATATCCCATTAACATTACATAAGGAAGGCTAAACTTACCCTCTAATCTCTGCTAACAAGGGCCCTGGTTTAGATAATATATGCCCTGCTTCTTGGAGAGAAACCAGTGCTATCTCCTCACTCTGGAGGTACTAGACTAGATACCTAGGCTGATTTCTGAAGCTGGCTCTAACGGTTTTAGTATGATACATACTTTATACATGATTTTCTTTTATGACCAGGTTAGGGTTGGGAACAGAGACTAGGCATGTAATTTCATCAGTACAGGGAAATTTCAAGTGAGGGACCTTCCTTTACCAAAGCAGGGTACCATCTTCTTTTCAGCTTCTAAGAGAGCTGCCGAGAGCACTGAGAAGTAAAGTGGCCAGGATTACACAAACAGTCTGTGCCCTGGGAAGAACTTGAACCCAGGTCTTCCGGCTTTGAGGCTGTTTCTTCCTATACCAAAGTGCACTGAGGTGGAATAGCTAATTCTGGGATTTAGTCTCATATTTCTCTACCTCAGAGAGTTAATGTTTCATTTCCCATTGTTACAAATGGGAAATATTAGAAATTATGAGTGTTAATTATCAGGAATCTCCTTAAAATAAGAAAACTGTGGATAAAATTTGCATGTGACTATTTTAAAAACAATTTTATAATTTTTGTTCCCACTTGACTCTTCAGTGTCTGTACAGGTAGATACTGAGACCGTTTTCTCCTGCTATACTTACTCAGTGAAGAATCTTATAATGGCAACGTGGGAAATACTTCCCAGAGACAAAATTCCCTGTATCATGGCCTACAGATCAGATACAAACGAAACCAAGAAAACATACTGCTCTAATGAGAGGATAACCTGGGAATCTAGACCTGATAGGAATTTCACCCTTCAGATAGACCGAGTGACCATTGAAGATGATGGATATTACAGATGTGTTATTGTAACACCTGATGGGAACTTCCAATACGGCCATCAGCTCACTGTATTAGGTAAGGAGTAGCTTCTCTCAGTCTGTTATTGATAAATAGATCCAGGACAAAGAGACAAGTAGCTATTTCAACTCTACCACCTCTATCTCACGCTAAGAAAAAAAATATATATTCCATCTCATCTTCTCCAGTGCCTCCTGAGATAGCCTTGTCTGTGGATGGGAATGGGACTGCCATATGTGAAGCATCTGCTGGGAAGCCAGATGCCCAGATCTCCTGGGTCCCAGAGGGAGATTGCTTCAGTGTGAATGAAACTCTTGGCAATAGGACAGTGACTGTGAAAAGTACGTGTCACTGGAATGGGCTCAATGGAACTAAGGTGACCTGCTCCATTTCCCATTTGACTGGGAACAAGAGTCTGTCCATAGAACTTCAACCCGGTCGTAAGTCGTTCTTCTCTTTTGTAGTTATTGCTTTGATCCTCAACATTTTATTCCAGAGGGAGGATAATGAGGAAAAGCCTTGGGCAGATCATAGAATTCAATAACTTGTCATTCTGTGATTATCCTAAAGCATATATAGGAAACTCTAAGACATGTTGGATAGTTCTGAAATGACTCTCCTCCCTCCCTCCACTCCAGTCTATTTTAAGAGAATGTACTGACTCCTCTACCCCACTGCCAACCCTAGCGGGGTACTGGCTAAATGTTACACAGTTTCTGTCTTATTTTCACATTTTTTTTCTTCATGGAAATATTTGTAATTATGCTTTAGGAAAAATTTTACCATAAGAAATGAAAAATTATGAATGATAATAATAATAATAGTAGTACTCACTATGGGCCAGAAGCTGTGTGAAGCACTTTACAAATATTAATCTCTCTTGATCCTTACTACACCCCTGGAAGGGAGGTGCTGCCATTGTCACTATTATTATGCCTTTGGTCCTCTGATCTCCTCATATGCTTCTTAGAGTTCTTATATGAATGGTTTTATCTGAAAATTAGATAATATCCTTTATATTAGAATTATAAGTGTATCAGGAGGCATCCTTAAAAACATTCTTGTGTTCATGTTTCAAGGTCTCAACCATTCCACACCATTGTCACTCTTCACCAGCCTCTGTGTTCTCTTGAGCTTAATGACCCTTGTGGGATTCATCCTGGTTTGGAAGGCTGTTTGCCACAGGTTGGTTGTTTAACATGGATTGTGGGCCCCCAGATGATCTAGTACTCTGAAAAATTAATAGTTGCCACATCTGTCATCTAGAGGACATTAGGGTTTCCCAAGGCCTGGTGGCATAGACCCACCCGTGTGCTTTTCCAGATTGACCATATTGTTCCTGTTAATAGTGAACCACGAATCGATTGGAATACAAACAACTGAGTTTCTCAATTATCCCCTCATTTTGAGATTCCATTAACTCTCATTTCCTTTAGTTAGGAAAAGGAAAAGGAACCTTGGGGCTTCACGGTAATGTTGTTGTTCAGTTTCATCTGACTATGTGACCCCCATGGACTTGGGTTTTCTCAGCAAAGTTACTGGATTGGTTTACCCTTTTGTTCTCCCGTGTGTCCCCATTTTACAGATGAGAAACTGAGGCAAATAGAGCTTAAGTGACTCACCCAGCGTCACATAGCTAGTAAGTGTCTGAGGCCAGATTTGAACTCAGATCTTCCTGACCCAAAACCCTGTGCTTTCTCCACCTAGCTGCCCTTCACAATGATATGTCCTAACAAAATATAGAATTCAACGTCATATGAACTGGTCCTGGACCTTGCCAAAAAGAATCTCAGGACAATAGTGATCCAAAGGACCTTCTCTTAACATGATCTCATTAACAACATAGTTCCATAGTCATTGGACCATGACATGAAGATTTTTTTTTCTAGCCTGGCTCTAGTGTATTTATGGGAAATATCACAAAAAGAGAATGGAGAAAATAGAATAAATATTTTCAAAGAAGTCATCAAATATCATTTTCATTGAGTAGAACATACCTTCAAGGATGGAAACAGGCAACAAAATTGAACTTTGAAGAAAAGCTGGCTTCCTGAGTGCTAATTTTTTCTTTTCAAGGTGTATGCTCTACTTTCTCTGAATGTATTAAATTCCTGTTATTTAGAGTAGAAGATGGTTCAGTAGGTAGCGTTCAATTGGGAGTCAGAAAGATCTGAGTCCAAATCCTGATTCAGGTACTTACTAGCTGTGGGACTCTGGGCAAGTCACTTAACCTCTGTCTGCCTCAGTTTCCCATCTGTAAAATAGCACCCACCTCCTAGGCATTTTATGAAGATCAAATGAGGTAACATGTGTTTTGCAAACCTTGAAGTATGATATAAATACCATTATCATTATTATGTAGTACCTTAGAGTACTATCTAATATGTACTACCAATGTAAAGTACTACATAATAGTGGTAACAGTGTTTGTAAAACACTTTACATATGTTATGTCATTTGATCCTTATAACATCCCCGAGAGGTAGGTGCCGTTATTATATCCATTTTGTATATGAGAAAATTGAGGCAGACAGAGATTAAATGACTTTTCCAGGGTTCCACAGCTAGTAAGTGTCTGAACAGAGATTTGAACTCGTCTTCCTGACTCCAGGTCCAGTACTCTATCCACTGGAATACCTATCTCCCTACATACACGCTTGCTGTTATTATTTATGGAAACACAGGCTATACGTACACCATCATTATTCACTGATGATGAAAATTTGAAGAGAAATGAGTGCCTTGTTTCAGTGGCGTGATTGTTTTTACTTTCTGTTTAGTGAACATTCTGTTTAGTGAACATTCTCCAAGGACAATGTTCGGAGACCAATGAAAGGAATGAGTAATCATAAAATCTTGGGAGGGACATTTTTTAGAGGTCACTTAGAGCAGCCCCCTACCCAAAGGCACAATCTTCCCCATAGCATCCCTGGCAGATAGTTGTCTAGCCTTTTCTTGAACACTTCCAGTGACGTGGAGCTCATTATTTTTGAAGTTCAGCATGTTGGGCTGAACACCTGCCCCAAGTTCTGTGCATACGCATTTGCTCAAAATGACAGTTTGTGAGCTTCTACTGATTTGTTTACTTTTTCTCTCTGATCAGTCACAGGACACAATACTTCAAATCAGAGGCATTTAATAAAGCAGCATAAGAAGACTGATAGTAGAACCTTTTCTCCATAGGTCTAGGGCACCCTCTTCCCAAAATATACACATCATTAGTAGGGATAATGATTGTGCATAAAGATCATGTGTGAGAAATGGATATTTCTGTCTTATATTTAATAACTAATTATTGTATTAGGACCAAGGTTTTTCCTCTTTTCTACTTCCCTATCCAGAAACCAATCAGTGTGGGAAATCTCTCTTAGAAATTTTCCCAGGCCAAGATCTAAACAGTCGGTAAGAGAATTCTAATTTTAGGCCAATGGGTGCATTCCTGCTCATTGTGTTTGCTCAGACAGGTCTGGGAAAATGTTGAGTCTTCCTATTATCAAGACAGGCAATGTAGAAATTGATGTCTCTTTGACCAAGATTTGAGTGACTTAAGTTACATACTCCAAGATAGCCCACCTTCCACTGTGTTAATCAGAGTTGAGTAGGCACCCCTTAGGAATACCTTGTCTTCAAAGGCATATAAACTGTTACCCTGCCACCATTAAGGGTCTTTGGTCTGAGAGAGATGGCCAAATGACCATCCTTTTATTAATAATCTGCTAGCCTGATTGATAAAATGATTGAATTACCCAGAAACTATGTCTCTCAAACCTTTTTAAATGTCACACATGTATGAAGGGTCCACACAGGAAGAATATATATAGAGAAACAACTCATACTCCCAATGCTATAGGACTCCTAATGTCTTTGAGTGATATCACCTTTCTACTTTTACTGTGCCTGCTCCCTGATGGGTGCATTATCTCTGATGAGTGTGTTGTTCTAGGCTCACTGGCTTGCTCCTCACTGGGCGTGGCATTTCTGCTCAACCCACTGGCCTGTGCTGGACCTTGCTGGTCCTGTGGCAATATTGTGCACATCATCTTACCTGGCTGGCTTGTTCTTTTGAAAGTTTTGATCTCATCTCTCTCTTGGTGTTCACCACTACCTTCCGGGCTCATTTTTTTCAGAGCTAGCCAAGCCATTTTAGTTTCAGTCTTCTAGGTCATAGTGTCTAGAAGTCTGACATAAAGGCCCAAAGGCTGTACCCTGTGCAAGCCAGGTTAGTTTTTTCTTAAAATATATTGAAACCATCCTTAGGCCAGGGGATTAACACTCAAACCACGCATATAGTTTCCTGGTGGTTTAAGGACAAAAGCCAATACACAAGGAGTCAGGAGTTGCTCACCCAGGCTTCTGATTAGTAGACCAGCATGGCAGAGTAAGGGAAGCTGTGCTCTAATGAATCAATGCTGTAGCCATGCAGAATAGCCTTTCCCTTCTTTAGCTAAGGAAATCTCCTTTAACTAACTCTTAGATGGTCTCTTAAGTGTCTCATTTTGTTCCAATCTGCACCTGAAAGTATTTGATTGACCAGCTTCAGGCCTAACCTACAGCAGGTGGACTGCTAGCTCTTCAGTGATGATTACTATGCCCAGCTTTCAAAAATCTGACACATGTTGCTAGGCTAAAATTACATCTTTCCTTTTCCTTTCTTAATCTATGAGATCTCCAAGCCATCTGTTAACAAATAACTATCTAGTTTAGACTAAGATACTCAGATATTCCCAAGGTGATTTCTAGTTTAGCATCCAAAGGAATTTTAATCAGAACAAAAGGTAAGCTAAGGAGTCTAGGTCACTGGTCTCTACCCATATTTCCTGTATGCATCAGACGTGTCTCCCACTGGCAAAGCCCTATTGCATTAATGCTATTATTTTTAGTCAAAACGATAAAAAACCTCAGGCTACTCATTCCATTTTTGATGGTAGAAAGTTCTTGATTTTGTTTGACTGCTTTCCCGAAAGTAGAGTGTTGCTCTCTATCATTATCATAATTATCACCTGCAACACTAATGGAGAAAGGGGTTTTGTATTCTCCCCTCTTTAATTCACTTTTTGTTGTCTTTTCTTTTTTGGCAGGATCTATAAGTCCCAAGGGACAAGGTCTACTCCAAATATTAATATGGTAAGATACAGAGAGGGATGATTGTAGCCAAAATCAGAGAGTGTGCCTGCTAGGTTTTGTCAAGGTGGGCTGTGATTTAGTGTTTGTATGACATTATTACCCTGCCAGGCACTGCCTGAAGGCCAGTCCCTCCTGCAGGGTTCTCCAATACCCCCTTAAGGGGATTCAGGGGCACCCAGTCTCTGTTATTGGTTCCAGTAGATTGTATTCCCTCAATTTTAGGGGGTTCCCTGCTTCTCAGTTCCATTTATCTTGGTAGCTAGGTGTAAAAAATGGATAGAACACTGGGCCTGGGGTCAGAAAGATCTGAGTTTAAATCCAGCCTTAGCCACTTAATAGCTGTATGACATTGGGCAAGTCATTAAAACTATTTGCCTCAATTTTCTCAACTGTTAAATGAAGGTAATAAGTAGGTGCTATGTAAAAGCAAGATATTATTTAACCACTTAATCTAAGTCAGATTAATTTTTACAATGGTACCTGTGCTGTGAGAGAACAGGATTTTCACCTCACCTTGGACATTGCCAGAAAGAGAGAGTTTGTCACATTCTGGTAGTTTTAAAGACATAGCTTATTTCAACTATATAGTCAATAGGAAGAGGCTATTGCCATCCCCAGGGTAGGAGAACAAATAATGTCACCTTCTAGAAGCACATCCATGGTGTTTCCCAAGTGGGTACCTCCATGTCAGGCAGAGGGCTATGCAATCTGGGCATCAGCAAAGCAATGTCCTGTTATGCTCATTTCTTATGGGGTTCAGTTGCATGAGGCCAATATTTTGGTGGACAATAATGAGCCCAAGTCCCCTTTTCAAGGCTCAGGCTTTGGCACAATGTCTATAGGGGGCAGCAACATTGGCAGAATGCTTCTCCTCTCAGATAGAACCATATTTGCCTAAAATGCAAGGTTCTTTTTATACAAAATCATATTCATGTAACTTTTGGTTGACCAGCCTTATATTTCTCTATGTAGCAATTATTTGAAGAAAGGGAGACTTGAGAGACAGAGGTCACTGATCACTCATTGGAAAGAGGGGATTTCAATAATAGATATGTTTCTTGTTTCTTATGATTGTGTTTTTTGCTTTAATTTATCTGGATAGAAGGAAGAGGAACTTTATGTAAATTACATGAAGAACATATATTATGGAAATGAAAGGAAAAATTGACTTTGAAGATACCACATGAAGCCCCACATCCTGACCACTTTTTCTTTAATCTTGTCAGCTAAGTGAACAAAGATTTGGGGGGGGGGGGATAGTGGAACTGACAGTATTATTTCTAATCTGTCCAGAATTCATCTTCCTATCTTCTTTGCACTTAAGCAGAGAAGGAAGAGAGATGTGATTTTGGATTCATTCCACTGTGCATTATCTCCTTCATGGACTCTGAGTGGCAGAGAATTTGTGATAATTAGCTGGCATATTCCTTGATTATCTAAAGTGCAACCCTAAAGCTTGCAGTATTATTAATCACTGTTTGTTGTGCATTTATGCATTTAATATTCTGCTACTCTGGCTAACCAATCTGTACAAGGATTCAATTTTGATAGCTTATATATTGGGGTTTGGGGACTAGATTTTTTTTTCTCTTCCCTATTCTATCTTTTTCTTTCTAAGACAATTAAATTTTTTTGTCCCATGTAGTTTCATTTATGATTTCTTGAAATAGAGCTCTAGAGAACCAGGCTTTGATAAAACACATTGGGATTCACGTGGAACTACTTGACCAAGCCTTAAACCCAAATCACTTTGGCTCTCACTGATTGACCAATAATAGATCCCAGTTCAAGTTTCACTTGGTCATAGTTTGGGTTTTGATGGCTCAGAGTAAGAGTAAATAGCAGTTGTTTCTGTTCCCGCCAGAAACCCTGTGGGTCTTACTTTCCTAGTTTAATTTTTTTGAGTAGGCAAACTACCTAGCCTTAATGAATGGGTGTTATCTTAGACAACTGGGACCTGGGAAAGATTTCAGCTTAAAAATGTCACAGTGTCCCACTCTATCTCCAGTCATCCTGACTATGTCTTGCCACTGGACCCTGGAGGAGAGAGTGAAGCTGGTGACTTTGTACAGCTCTGCCTCATTGAAATTCAATTCACTTGTAATTCACTTGTAAGTCATGTCATCACCTTCCCAGTCATAGCCCTCTTCAAGAATGAAGGACAAACAACAACCACCACCACAACAGCTAGGAGAGCTCATAGTTACCTTTCCTTGTCAAGACAACTCTAGAGAGGAACACCTCAGAAAGCAATTTTATCAGCTTTTGAAGGTGGCCAAAACATTTTGTACTTTGAGATACATCAGAATACGGAAGTTATCTGTGACCATTCGCAAGTTTGCCTAGGGTACAAACAACCATGAGAATTTTTTGAGCGTCTTTGTGGAGTTACATCAAGAGGAGTATAAAACTATACTCACGGGTCATGTTTACTATAAATATTTCCTCCTTTTAGACTAAATTCGTGTTCCAACTCTTCTACTCAAGGATTTTCTTTCTATGTCTAGTTGTATGTATATATGCATATTCATTCTTTTTAGGGTTTTCATCTCTTACTATTCTGAGGAGGGTTTTTTTCCCTCTTCAAAATGACCTTCCTAAAGAATTCTGTCAGGTTTTGTTATAATATTATCAGTTTCTCCTGTGGGGATACCTTTTTACTTACATTTGGTTTTTGAACTGTGAGGTTTAACTATGATGGGGCAGCTGTAGTTTTTCCCCAGGGTGCCAAATTTTAGAAGATTCTGAGAGCACTTGTCTCTATTGGTATATAGAAATGACTTAGCTTAATATCTAGTAAATAAGAACAATCATTTAAAAAGGAAAGGGACTAGATGGTAAGAGAAGTTAATGTTATGCTATTATGTTAATTATTAATTTGTGATCCACCCTTTTCCTCCTATTTCTGTTAAGACTCATCATCTGAAATGGTCAGTCAATCTCTAAAGGGTATGGCTGAGTGATGAGATTACTTCTATTTCCACCTCCCCCCCCCCTTCCCCAACGAAGGTGTGGTTAACTAGGTTGGGCAGGATCCCACCCCACTGGGAAATCTAATTTCTATAAACGGAATCCAATTTGGGTGAGTTTTTGCCTAGGGGAGAAACACCCTGCCCTTGATGATTTCTTCTATTAGAGTTTAGGGCAACAGAGTTTACGAAGGAGAAAACTAGCCATTGGATGGAAATGGCTTCCCTGTTCAGATGCCCTGAAGTTGCTGAGTCTCATGATCAAGCCATATTCTCAGCAGAAGGTGCCGAAAATTTTTAACGCACCTCCTTATTAAATGTTCACCAATCAGGGCTGAATTACAGTTGTCAGAGGAGTTCCCTGTCAGAAGGTACAGACATGATTTAAGGTGATCCAGAGCCTCCCTTTGCACCTCTGGTTACTGAGACAAACCACTGACCACCAATTTATTAATTATTAGTTAGCCTAATAATGAATTGATTATTAATAACCCCAAAACTCTCTCTTGGGGGATTTTATTCATCACAATGAAATACTGTTACCTCCTTCTTGGCTTTGATGGGGTGATGGGACCTGGAGCCCTAAAAGGAAAAGACCATGTCTTTAAAAGCAACCCAGTCCCTGAATTTTCCCATACATTTCAGCAGCCTAGATCACTGGCACCTCTGTCCAAGGTAGCTGGACCACCCTAGCCCACCTCAATCGCCAAATCATCTTAAAGGATATTCCTTTCACTGCAGCACCTCACCTACCCCAGACTCCTTACTACTCCTTAATCCTATCCAGATCCTTTTCACCATCCTTTTTGTATATAATCATCAGTCTCACCCCCATTAAGCTGCAGGTTCACAAGGAACCCTGCCCACTTCTATTGGCATTACAATAAACTTTGCCACTTGATTGAGAGAAGGCCTGAGTGTGTGGACATTTCAGGGTTCCCAGCAACTACAAAATGAGTCAGCCTGGCTCCATACTGTACCCTCCATCAGCAACAGCCTCTTCAGCAGCAGCCTCCTAAGATCATAGTATCTCTGAGGTACCAGAGTCTTTTCTCCAATGGGATCTGTGTCCAAGATATCTCCTCTGATAGAATGTAAGCTTTCTGAGAGAAGGTATCAGGATTATAATATTTTAATATATAATTATAATATTATATCTGCAAGAAAAACCATTGGGGCACAGGTAGGGGATATCCTTTCTTCCAAGTAAAGACACATTCACTATAGTTACATAGTAAAAGTTGCCCCCCTGTCATGTTATTTGAAAACAAGTTGCTTCCCCAAAATATCACCTCTAGGTCCCCCAAATCCTTTCTGCAAAGAAGTTGCCCAAACTATCCTAGAAGAAATGAGGACTGATAATTAAGGGAGAGTCCGATTAAGTTCCTCTTCCAGCAGAATGTACACCTCTAAAGGGGAAGGACCTTGAGGTCAAGGCAACACTGCATTGGGGAAAAATAAGGAATGGCTGGAGAGAGTCAGCTGGGACTATATTTAAAAGCAGTCCATTTTTATCAGTAAGACTTGCTAGAGCCATTGATGCGGGTGGAGCCAAGACAGCATCTGGAAAGCAGGGACTTGCCTAGGGCTCTCCCGCAGGACCCTCCAAACACGGATAAAAAATGGCTCTGAACAAATTCTAGAACTGCAGAACCCACAGAATAGCTGAGGGAAGGAGGGCTCCAGCCCAGGACAGCCTGGATGGTCGCTGGTAGGGTCTATTGCCTGGAGCTGGGAGTGGAGTGGAGTGGAGCCCAGGGTAGGCTGTGCCCAGACCAACCAGACCAGGAGCCAGGTGGAACAGGCCCTAGTGCCCTGAATCAGTGAGCTGTGGCAGTTACCACACTTCTCAACTCACAAACATCAAAGACAACAGAGAAGGTTAGTGGGAAAAACTTCAGGGGGCAGAGTCAAAGGAGTTCACAGTTCAGCCACCACCCTGGGGGCAGCGGAGGAGGTGCAGCTACAGAAATACAATTGCAGTTGCTTCTGGCCCCAGGCCCACCTGGTGGGAAGAATTAAGTGGTGGATCAGAGCAGGAGTGCACAGCCTGCTTAGATGTGAGTCCGGTCCTGGTTGGTGGTTTTTGGGGGAGGAGGAACGCTGGTGTGGCAGAGCTGGCTGTGTATAAATAGCTCTGAAAACTACAGCGCAGCCCCTCAAGCTTGGGACAAAGTACTGTCTACTCTACAAGCAGTCATACCCCGACGAAAAACTCAGGGGTCAAGTAGTTGGTGGTGAACATGGGTGGGTAGCAAAAACGCTTTCAGATTCAGACTCAGACTTTGGAATCTTTCTTTGGTGACAAAGAAGACCAAAACATACAGACAGAAGAAGTCAACGAAGTCAAAGAGCCTACATCAAAAGCCTCCAAGAAAAACATGAACTTGTCTCAGGCCATGGAAGAGCTCAAAAAGGATTTGGAAAAGCAAGTTAGAGAAGTAGAGGAAAAATTGGGAAGAGAAATGAGAGTGATGTGAGAAAACCATGAAAAACAAGTCAATGACTTGCTAAAGGAGACCCAAAAAAATACTGAAGAAAAAAACACCTTAAAAATAGACTAACTCAAATGGCAAAAGAGCTCCAAAAAGCCAATGAGGAGAAGAATGCCTTGAAAGGCAGAATTAGCCAAATGGAAAAGGAGGTCCAAAAGACCACTGAAGCTAGTGACTTTATGAAAAATCAAAATACCATAAAACAGAACGAAAGGAATGAAAAAATGGAAGACAATGTGAAATATCTCATTGGAAAAACCACTGACCTGGAAAATAGATCCAGGAGGGATAATTTAAAAATTATTGGACTACCTGAAAGTCATGATCAAAAAAAGAGCCTAGATATCATCTTTCAAGAAATTATAAAGGAGAATTGCCCTGATATTCTATAGCCAGAGGGTAAAATAGAAATTGATAGAATCCACTAATCGCCTCCTGAAAAAGATCACAAAAAGAAAACTCCTAGGAATATTGTCACCAAATTCCAGATCTCCCTAATCAAGGAGAAAATACTGCAAGCAGCCAGAAAGAAACAATTTGAGTACTGTGGAAACGCAGGATAATACAAGATCTAGCAGCTTCTACATTAAGGGATAAAAGGGCTTGGAATATGATATTCCAGAGGTCAATGGAGCTAGGATTAAAAGAATAACCTACCCAGCAAAACTGAGTATCATGCTCCAAGGCAAAATATAGATTTTCGATAAAATAGAGGACTTTTAAGCTTTCTCAGTGAAAAGACCAGAACTGAATAGAAAATTTGACTTTCAAACCCAAGAATCAAGAGAAGCATGAAAAGGTAAACAAAAAAGAGAAATCATAAGGGACTTATTAAAGTTGAACTGTTTTCTTTACATTGCTACATGGAAAGATGATATATATAATTCATGAAACCTCAGTATTAGGGTAGCTGAAGGGAATATACATACGTACATACATACATACACACACACACACACACACACACACACACACACACACATATATATAGACAGAGGGCACAGGGTGAGTTGAATATGAAGGGATGATATCTAAAAAATAAAATCAAATTAAGAGATGAGAGAGGAATATATTGAGAGAGGGAGAAAGGGAGAGATAGAATGGAGTAAATTATCTCACATAAAAGTGCCAAGAAAAAGCAGTTCTGTAGGAAGGGAAGAGGGGGCAGGTGAGGGGGAATGAGTGAATCTTGCTCTCATCGGATTTGACCTGAGGGGGGAATACCATGCACACTCAATTGTGTATCTTACCCCACAGGAAAGAAGGAGGAAGGAGATAAAAAGGGGGGATGATAGAAGGGAGGGCAGATAGGGGGAGGAGATAATCAAAAGCAAACACTTTTGAAAAGGGATAGTGTCAAGGGAGAAAATTCAATAAAGGGGGATAGGATAGGAAGGAGCAAAATATAGTTAGTCATTCACAACATGAGTATTGTGGAAGGGTTTTGCATAATGATACACATGTGTCCTATGTTGAATTGCTTGCCTTCTTGGGGGTGGGGTGGGGAGGGAAGAGGGCAGAGAATTTGGAACTCAAAGTTTTAAAAGCAGATGTTAAAAAAAAGTTTTTGCATGCAACTAGGAAATAATATATACAGGCAATGGGGCATAGAAATCTATCTTGCCCTACAAGAAAGTAAGGGAAAAGGGGATGGGGGGGGAGTGGAGTGATAGAAGGGAGGACTGACTGGGGAATGGGGCAATGTGAGTATATGCCATCTTGAAGTGGGGGGGTAGAAATGGGGACAAAATTTGTAATTCAAAATCTTGGGAAAATCAGTGTTGAAAACTAAAAATATTAAATAAATAAATAATATTTTTTAAAAAAATGACTTGCTAGAGTTTGAATCCCAGAAGCCACTGGACTGAAGTCCCTTAATTTTTCTAGAATGGTATTTCTTAGTGGGCGTAAGGTGGATTTTTGTTATTCTTTCTTAGAGTTTAGTTTCCCAGGATCCATAGCCATAACAATCTCTATTTTCCAGGCTCATGACTTGTAAACATCTCCACTATGCCTGTGCAGTGTTATATAATGATAAATAATATAGACATTTATGCTTAATATTGTAGATATCTACTGCGACTGCACAGTGAAATAAAATGGTGAGATAATGTAAACTTCTGAGGCTATTGTTCCAAGATGCCTTCTTTTTCTGTTGCCTTATTAAGCAAGTGGCCCCTGGTCAGTAAGTGGGGAACCCTTAGGGTTGAATGCACAAGCTGGAATGCTGTGCGTGCATTTGGTCCCCATCAAGGCTTGGGGGGAATCTGTGTTTGCCTCAACCAGCCCCCATTAAGGCTTGAGGGGACTTAGGAGAGTGTACAAGCTGTGCCTGTCTTGATTGACCCCATCGAGACACAGAGGTAGGTACCCCTGCTTCATGCTGGCCCTTATAAGAAGGGTGATTAGGGAATGCTGTAGGAGTTGGTGTTCCTATTATCGGCAGCCCCTTGTGAGAAGACTAGACTAAAGCTATCTTCCTGTCCTTCCATCTGACCAGATCGAGAGTGAACCTGTGCTTTGTGTTCTGTCCCACACCTAGAATGTCACAGACTTGGCTTCTAGGAGGTTGAAAACCTGACCTGGGTATCCAGGTGCATAATGATGCTTCCGTTGACTAGTAGGAGGCAAACCTCTTGCCCTGACAGGGGAGAATACCATTTTACCAACTGGGTACAAGTTGGAGACCACTTGGTTTAGGAGGATACTTTGTAAGACACGAGTAGTTCACTGGGGCAGGAACAGCTGCCTTAGCCTTATTTGGAGGAATTACATGGTGTGATGCCCATCACAACATGCCATCACTGCTTCAATATTAGAACTGGACACACTCTCCAACTTCTACTCTCTTATAGTGACACAAACCTTGTTGTTTAGTGTATGGTGTGTGTAATAGGGGCTGACATTTCCTACAAACAAATATATGCAGTAGGAGGCATTGGCAAAATTTCTCCTTTGGTCTTGACCCCGAAGGGGAGAGAATCTTTCATCATACAGTCCTGTGATCTTCAGGGATCATCAGTTGGCTGGACCCATAGGCACTGCCCAAGAATTAGTTTAGCCATAAGTAGCTGCTTTGGGGAACTTGGAGCTACAGAAACTTGGTGGTTGTTTGTTCTGGCTACTTCATGGTACCAACTAAAGGCTCCACTCAACTTTGTCTTTATGGACAGAGACTTTCAGAAATGTGAGCCTTGAAGGTCCACATAAGGGCTCAAGGGGAGAGACTGTTGGACAGTCTGCTTTATACCTTCCAGGGTTGTAGTCTGTTCTGGGTTTCATTTTAAAAGGGGCAGACAAAAATGTGACTCAGTAACATCTTCTCTGCCTTATACTTCAACAATCTTTCACATGCTAATTATAGAGTTCAGCTCACTGGAAGGGCTTGCCAGGACTCCCATTCTGTAGCATCTTCCCTATTACCAGATTAGTGACTACTAAAATCCAGTTGTGTATTCCTCTTTAACAGGGAATAGAGTCATTGTTAAATCAGGCAAATTCGTGTTCATTAGGAGGCAGGTCTGTACAGGTGTGGGCCTCTTGGGCCATCAAAAGAGGCAAAGTTCCAGGGTCTGGACCAGAAGCCTCAGTTTCTGGAATAATTACCATCAGTTTGTTTAGTTCAATTTTATTTTATTTTAAGGGCCACATTCTCTACCTCCCACCTCTTCCCCCCTCTTCCCCACATTGAGAGAGCAAGAAAAACAAAACCCCTGTTATAAACATGTATAGTCAAGCAAAATAAATTCCTATTTTACCACCTATTTGTAAGAGGCATTAACACAGGAGAGATCTGAGAAAGTGTGATTTTTATGTACCATATCCATTTAACAAAAAAAGGTCTCCTATGTTCTACCCATCTTGTTAGAAGAACTGGCTTGCACCACCCAACTCATAATAGACAGTTCTGGAGAAAAGGCAATTTTTGTCCACCCTGCATCATCTGTTCAGTAGCCACTATGGTTCAGTTACAGGCAAGCAACCGATTTTCAAAAGTGCCATAAGTAGCTGCTTTGGGGAACTTGGAGCTACAGAAACTTGGTGGTTGTTTGTTCTGGCTACTTCATGGTACCAACTAAAGGCTCCACTCAACTTTGTCTTTATGGACAGAGACTTTCAGAAATGTGAGCCTTGAAGGTCCACATAAGGGCTCAAGGGGAGAGACTGTTGGACAGTCTGCTTTATACCTTCCAGGGTTGTAGTCTGTTCTGGGTTTCATTTTAAAAGGGGCAGACAAAAATGTGACTCAGTAAATGGGATCTATCAGGATATCCAAGGGGGGAATGTGGACTCTCTAAAACCTGCAGCTTTACTTGATCTCAACTCCACAGAGCAAGATGCCCCTCTCAGGATAAGCTTATCTCCAAAACTCAGCATCTTTCCACATCCCTCAGCCTCATCTCCATTCTGATTGGAGGACTGGAGGGAAGGGCACTCAATTCCACCCAAAGCTTTCCTTAATAGAGGGCAGAACCTGGACTTTGTAGCCTACTCCATTTCCCAACTCAACCAGTCTCAAATCCATGGAATGAGAAGTCCTCATGTTGAGCACTCCCTTCTGTCTTTCCCCCCTTCTCTCCCTTTCCAGTTTCCTTTTATGTGTTATCTTTTCCCAATAGAACGTAAGCTCCTTGAGAGTAGAGATTGTCTTTCTTTTTTTTATTTGCACCCTCAGCATTTTGCACAGTGCCTGGCACATAGTAGGCATGTAATAAATGTTAATTGTGTTGTGTTGTATTGTATTCTCTTGGGTTCCTTCTCAGATTGTGAGGAAATAAATATCAATATTTTATTCTGGACTATGCCTGGAATTCTCTAGCTGAAAGTTTGACTGAATGAGCTGGACACTGGATTGTCTTAGGGCTAATTTCCAATCCTTTATCTTTCACGTAGGACTTCTTGTAGGCTTTGAGAGAAATGATTATTCCTCTCTCTAATTAATAATCAATTATTGGATCAGGACCAGGATTTTTTTCAGAAAACTGTAGGTTCTTTAGTCTCTGAATGATATTGCTTATAATGAGATTGAATTAACTTCTTTAACAATCTTGGTCACCTCACTCAGGTGGGGAAGCTCTACTCAAATCTGGGTAAAGGTAAATTCTTTGATTGAATTGCCTTTGATTAAAAGGCTAGGGTGATTAGGAAGTAAATGACTAGCTCCTACTTAGCCCCTCATTAGTATAGACCCACCTCTCATTATAATATTCATTGTCTCTCATTACTTGTCAACCAATCAGAGCTGATTGCCATCCTCAGGAACACCCACCCTTGCAAGGGCATATAAGTGTTGAGTGGATTTCATGAGGGGTCTTTGGCATTTGAGACTGTCACTGACCCCTTTTATTAATAATATACTAGCATTGTTAATACAATTATTAATTACTCAGAAATTGTATCTCTTGAACTTTTAAAATGTTACAGCTTCTACTGCTTTGACCTCATCTGGCCCAGTCAACATTATTTCATCAAAGTAGTGTATAGTCAATGTAGTGGTGTAT
The DNA here is from genome assembly GCF_011100635.1 of Trichosurus vulpecula. Lineage (NCBI taxonomy): Eukaryota > Metazoa > Chordata > Mammalia > Diprotodontia > Phalangeridae > Trichosurus > Trichosurus vulpecula. The sequence goes on from NC_050574.1 coordinate 347,453,601, forward strand.
GCCAATGTGTGTGTACATGCTCACGAAGGAAGGCCTCTTTCAGGTTTTTGACCGCTATGGTATGACAGTATGAGGGAGAGTCAATGTAGCCCTGGGGGAAGGACAGTAAAGGTATAATGGACTCCTTCCCAGATGAAAGCAAGATGCTTCTGACTAGTCTTATCCAACACTCTTCTCATTACATTAAACTGAATGATTTGCCCAGGTTTAGACAGTTAATGTCAGAAGCAAGATTCAAACTCAGGTATCTCCTGACTCAAGGATGGGAACTTTTGGTGTCAAACTCAAATAAAAATGGATCCCTGTAGGCTGCATGTTAATTAGAAAACCACAAATTAACATTACCTATGTTACATTTTTATTTTTCAAAAACACTTTCCAATTGCATTTTAATCTGGTTACAGTTGGATGTGTTGCAGGCAGTGTGTTTGATACCTCTGCTTGATTGATTGGGATCCAAAATGGTAGAGTAAAGACAGGAACTTGCCTGAGTTCTCCCAAATTCCCCTTCAAATAACTTTAAAACAATACCTCTAAACAAATTCTGGAGTTTCAGGATTGACAAAAGGATGGGGTGATACAATTTTCCAGCCCAAGACAACTTAGAAGGTTAGAAAGAAAGATCTGTTTCACTGAGTTAAGAGTAGAGCACAGTCCAGCATAGGCTGCTTCACTGTAGGCCATGCCCCATCAAACTAGCAGCAGTCTTTGGGGGAAACTGAATTAGCTGCTGTGGCATCTGGAGTTTTCAGTCCACAGATGGCAAAGGGGTCAGACAACTGGATTGAAGGAGATTACAGGGACCCTTTGCTGGCACTGGGTTCAGAACTCTGTTGCATTGCCCATAAATGGTTCTGCGTTGCAGTCCCAGGGTGAGGAGGAGTACTACCAGGAGCAGGGACCCTGGTTACAGTTTCAGTGTAGAAAAGAGTACTTGTAATTGCTCACAGACCAGTGAACAGGCTAGAAGAACAGTGATGACACCTGTCATGAGATCACACTACTCTGGAAGAACTGAAAACTTACAGATTCCCAGAACTAGCTCTGAAAACAGTAGCATGAAAAACCTGAAGTTTGGTACAGTGCTCCCTCTACCAGGGGAATAGAATCCATCTTTAACATAAAGTTAAAAGTCAAGAAATCGGCTAGGAAAATGAGCAGACAACAACAACAAAAGAGAACCTGACTATAGAAAGTTACTATGGTGACAGGGAAGATCAAAACACAAACTCAGAAGAAGACAATGAAGTCAAAGCAGCTACATGTAAAGGCTCAAAGAAAAATATGATTGGTCTTAGGTTGCAAAAATAATTCCTGGAAGACCTCAAAAAAGATTTAAAAAGTCAAACAAGAGAGGTAGACAAAAAATTGGGAAAAAGAAATCAGAATGATTCAAGAAAATCATGAGAAAAAAGACACCTCTGCTCTACACAATGCTGCCTCTCAGTACAGAGCATTTATTTTCGAGGATCTAATTTATTTGGTTTGTGAGGCAACATAAGAAAGACAGTATGTTCTACCTAGGTTCCCTCCCCATCTGAATGAATGCATCCTTTCTGTACATTGTGAGATAAAGATATTAGTCAGCTTGGTACAATTAGCAGAAATAACATCCTTATCTGTATTTGATTATGTCAAAGAACAGCATGTGATATAAATGTGTTCAAGTTGTGATGAATTAAATTTTCTAAATGAATGATATAGTATAGTCAAATCAATTCATTAAATACTTATTAACATCTGCTAAGGGCAAGGCAACATTCATACCAGGATATAAAGACAAAAATGAAACATTTCTTGCTGACAAGAAGTTTGTATTCTGTTTACAAGAAGTTTATATTACATTATACAACATATAGACAGAGAAATAAATACAAAGTAATTTTAAGAGAGTGAGAGAATGGGAAAGATGCTGTTTCAAAGTTGCATTTCTTGCTATCCACATCCACAGAAAGAACTATGGAGTCTGAATGGAGATCAAAGCATACTATTTTCAATTTTTTTTCTTTTTCCTTTCTCATGGTTTTTTCCTTTTGTTCTGATTCTTCTTTCACAACACGACTAATGTGGAAATACATTTAATATGATCATACATGTATAGCCTATATCAGATTACTTACCATCTTGGGGAAGAGGGTGGGTGGGGAGAGGAGTGGGGAGGGAGGGAGGAAAAAAATTTGGGACTCAAAATCTTATAAAAGTGAATGTTGAAAAATATCTTTACATGTAATTGGAAAAAAATACTATTAAGGGGGAAAAAACAAAGTTGTATGTGTAAACCTACATTATTAAAAAAAATTCAATCCAGATATTTATTGCACAATTTGACTGATCACAGCAGAACAGATGAAACAGGAAATCAACAGGAAGCCTAAACCAATCTCCTTCTTATCTTCAGCACATGACTTAATCTACTACACTTACAATTACAGTCTTAATGAGTCACTAAATGATCTCTATCCCAAGTTGCAAATCAGCCAGAAAACAAAGAAAAGTGAATGAAATATAGAACTCAAGTACGAAACTCTGAGAAAATTGGTCCTCTTCAAGACCAAAGGATAAACATTAATCTGGGAAGATGAGATGATTGAGAAACTCACCCCTGACGTGTAACCAACTGACCTTAGAGTGAAATATAGGTGTGGATAGCTTGGATGGGAACGACAATCCAAATGACCTCTTTTGGAAAGGCTTCTACTTTTAGGCTACTGACCATCATTGTGATCCTAATAGCTGGTAAGTCCAATGTAAGCTCTGATATTCATTATATCAATTATTCCATGTATATGAAATTGATACTACCTAACCCTCTCAAAATATACTTGGAATTGTAATTCTAATGGTAGTGATGGACCTGAACCAACGTTTTCACATCTCTCTTGGTCTACCTTTTGACAAATGCCAGCCCTTTATAACAAAACTTGCCAAGATTGAGGGTGCAGTCTGTAGAACAGAGCAACACTATGTAGCCCTCTATTATTCCTATTGTTAAGATGCATAAACTGAGATGCGCTAATGTTGAGGTGGCAAAAGAGAGAAAAATGCCCCCCCCCCTTTATGCTTGGGTACATTTAAGCTGGTTTTTGAAGATGAACATGATTTTCAGATCAGAGGTAGGGGGTATGGAGAATATTTCAGTCATTAGGAATGTGGTGAACAAAAGAAAGAAATGGAAAAATACATGAATGAAGGGAAGGACTAGCTTGTCTTAAGCATAGTGCATGCGTAGAGTAGATTTATGATAAAAGGATAAAAGGATGGAAAGGAAAAGAGATACTAGGTTGTGGAGGCTCAGGAGTATGGAGTTTATTGTAAAAGCAATAGAGATTCTTAAAAGGCATTTGAGCAGTGACATGCCATGACCAGCTGTGTAATTCTGTCTTTGTAGCACCAGCACCAGTCAGTAGGTATTGAATCACTTTGTTCACATGGACTGATTTGACAGAGTCTTAAGATCTGCTAGGAACATCTTGGAAGGTCATATTATGGGTCTATCTTTTTGCTTATCCTGAAGCACAAAACCATCATAGACTGATTTCTCAGTGGTATAGCATGCAACAGTGGTATAATACAAGGTGTAATAGATGTTGGGAGTTGCTTGATAACATAGTTGAATAGGGGATAGCCCTAGGCAATATATAATGGATAGACTCTCCTGGTCACTTTCATGGCATAGGTGAAACATCAAGACTCAGTGACTCCCTGTAGAACAGAGATCACTCAGAGACTGCTATTTACCACATTGGGCCTTTGGCTACCCTGCAAGGAAGATCTTACATGGCCCTTTCCTTTTTCCTTATTTCTTTCCCCTTCCTTATTCCTTTCTCCTCTTCTCCCCTCCTGTCCCCTTCTCTCTCCTCCCCTCCTCTTTCATCTCCCCTCCCCTCCCCTCCTCTCTCCTTCCTTCCCCTCCCCTCCCCTTTCCCCTTCCCTCCCCTCCCCTCTCCTCTTTTTCTCTCTTTGCTTTCATTATCTTCTCCCTTGTTTTACTTTAACCGTTTGAATGTAAGGGATATCCATAAATAAGGTGTTTGTCACTCAAGAAGAACTTGCACATCTATCCCTAATCTGTCTGCTTAGTTCTAGTTCCACATTTTCAATTATTTCCTACATATTTTCACTTCATTGTGCCACCATTAACTTCAAACTCAACATGTCTAGAAAAGGACTCTTCATTTCCCATCCCAAATTCATTTCCTTTCCTCACTTCTCTGTTTTTGCAGGCTCAAAATTTTTAGTAATCTCTCTGGCCCTCTATATCTAGTCTGTTAAGTCAGTTTTTTTAAAAAATAAGGTTTTTAAAATAAGTTTTATTGATGTCTTCTGTATTTTATATTATAATAGTTATCCCTAGTATCCTTACCCCTCCCCACTCAGAGAGTCATTCCATGTAACAAATATTTTTAAGAGAGAAAAAATCAGCATAAATGATGGGTACATTGAAAAAGTCCCAAAACGCACAATGTATAAGACTTTTGAGCCTTCTGTCTTCATGAAGGAGTGGATTGGAGTTGTCCTTTCATATCTCTTCATTCAAGTCTTGCTTGATCTTTATTATATTGTTGCATTTACTTTTGATTTTTTTGATGTAAAGGGGTTCTTTTCATTAATATTAGTAATTATTGTGTATATTGCTTCTTGACTCTGCTTACTTCATCCTACAGCAGTTCTTATAAATCTTCCCACACTTCTCTGAATTCATTACATAAATAATTTTTTACAGCACAGGAACATTCCATTATGTTCATATATCTCAATTTGTTTATCCATTTCCCAATTGATGGATGTCTATTATGTTTCTAATTCTTAGCTATCACAAAAAGTGCTACAATAAATATTTTGGAGTATATAGGGACTTTTCTTGTGAATAGTTTATTTGGGTTATAAGCCCAGTAAATGAGTGTCTGGTTGAAAGGCATGGACATTTTAGTTACTTTATTTACCTAATTCCAAATTGCTCTCCAAAATGGTTGTGCCATTTAACAGCTCCACTAACAAAGTACTAGCATGCCTATCATTCCACAATCCTTCCAACATTTACTATTTGTGTTTTTTTTTTTTTTTTACCATTTTTCAGGATGTCAGGCAAAACCTCAGGGTTGTTTTGACTTGCATTCCTTTTATTATTTGTAATTTGGAGCATTCTTTCATGTGGCTGTGAATATTTTGCAGTTCATTTCCTTTGACAACTTATATATTGGAGAATGACTAATGGCTATTGGTATGCATACATATATGTATACACACATGTATAGAAATTGTTCATATAGCCTGGGTATAAAAGCTTCATCACAGAAATTTGATGCAAAGTGTTTTTCCATTTGACCTCTTCCCTTCTTTCTTCTAAGTTCATTAATTTTGTCTGTGCAGAAGCTTTCAGTTTCATATAATCAAAGTTATCTATTTCATCTTTTGTAATTGTTTTTTTTTTGTTTCGTTAAGATGCCATCTCTTACCCTGTAAGAATTCTATAATCTCGTGGGTACAGAATGGTCTTATGTTGTTTTTTGTTTGTTTAATAATCTTTTAAAATTATTTATTTTATTTTTAATTCATGGAATAAAACAAGTTTATAATATATAAGTATATAATAAAACAGTATAATAAAAAAATTATTGCACCTGAAACTGCAAGTCTATTATGTACAACTTGCTAACCCTTTTAGCTATATAATAAAGTTATCCTGTAAATTTTTTTTCTTCCCTCCTCCTTGAGGGAGCGGGGAGGCTTACGATTAGACACAAATATATATGTATGTATGTATGAATGTATGTATGTACAAATTCACACATGTACATGTAGGTATAAAATCATTCTATATATACTCCTATCTATCATTTCTTTCTCTGGATACAGAAAGCATCTTCCTTCATATGTCCTTTATAACTAATTTGGATATTTATAGTAGTAAAAATGACTTATTTGCTCAAAGTTGCTCTTAAAACAATATTGCTGTTACTGTATACAATATTCTCTTGGCTATGCTCATTGTGCTCTTCATAATTTCATGCAAGTCTGCCTATGTTTTTCTAAGATCATTGCGCTCATCATTTCTTATAGCACAGTAGTATTCCATCAAATCATATACCACAACATATTCAGCCATTCCCCAATTGATGTGCATCCCCACAATTTCTTGTTCTTTGTTACCACAAAGAAAGCTGCTATAAATATTTTAGAACATATAGGTTCTGCAAATAGACCTGCAATAGTGGTATTGCTGGGTCAAAGAGTATAGGCAGTTTAACAACTCTTTGGGCATAATTCCAGATTGCTTTCCAAATGGTTGGATGAATTCACAGCTCCACCAACAATGAATTAGTGTTCCAGTTTTTCCACATCCCCTCCAACATTTGTTGCTTTCTCCTCCAGTCATCTGATAGGTGTAGAATGATGTCTAATGGTTGTTTTAACTTGCATTTCTCTAATCAATAATGATTTAGAGCGTTTTTCATATGACTACTATTTTTTTATTTCTTCATTGGAAAACTACCTGTTCATATCCTTTGACCACTAATCAATTGAGGAATGACTCATATTCTTACAGATTTTACCAAGTTCTTTACATATATATGAGATATAAGACCTTCATATGAGAAATTGTCTATAGAAATTTCCCAATTTTCCACTTTCCTTCTGATCTTGGCTACATTTATTTTGTTTAAAACCTTTTAAATTTAATGTAATAGAAATTATCCATTTTACTTTGCTCTCTATCTCTTAGTAATAGTATAAAATCCTCCTTCTGTGCTCCATTTATATGAGATAATTTTCCCCATTCTTCCTCTCATTTCCTCCTTCTTCTTATTCATGTCTTTCCCACTCTTCCATTCTTCTTTTGAAATTAACCCAATATAATAGAATCAAATTCATGCCCTCTAAAAAGACACTCTCTAACAGACTTAGTGATAATATAATTCTGGGGGGTTACATATATCATCTTCCCATATAGGAATGTAAACAGTTTAACTTCATTAAATCTCTTTTGATTTGTCACTCATATTTATCTTTTTATGCCTCTCTTGAGTGTTGTGTTTGAATGCTGAATTTTCTTTTCACCTATGTTCTTTCCATCAGTAATGCTTGAAAGTCCTCTATTTAATCAAATATCAATCCTCCCTCTCCTATAGGATTATCCACTTTTTGCTGAATAGGTTATTCTTTGTTGTAATTGTAGTTCCTTTGTCTTCTTAAATATCATATTTCAAGGTCTCCACTTCTTTGGCAGCTGCTAAATCTTGAGTCATCCTGACTTGGTTCCATGGTATTTGAAACTTTTATTTATAGTTGCTTTCAGTTATTTTCTCCTTGACCCGAGAGTTCTTGATTTTGAATGGAATACTCCTAGGAGTTTTCATTTTGGGATTTCTTTCAGGAAATGACTGATGGATTCTTCCAATTTACCCTTTGTCTTCTGGTTCTAAGATATCAGGGCAGTTTTCCACTAGAATTTCTTGAAATATAGTGTCAAGGCTCTTTTGTTGTTGTTGTTGTTGTTGCTGTTCCTGACTCAGGAAGTCCAAAGACTTTTAAATTATCTCCTTGATTGATTTTCCATGTGTTATTTTTCCTATGAGATATTTCACATTTTCTTTATGTTTTCAGTCTTTTGACTTTGTTTTATTGTTTCTTGATGTCTAATAGCCATGAGCTTTTACTCAGACAATTTTAGTTTTTAAGAATTTATCTTCTTCAGTGAAGTTTTATACCTCATTTACCATTTGCTCAATTCTATCAGGGATTACTCTTTCACAGGAGGATTAAGGCATAGACATGTCTTTGTACTTTGACAGTGACTCAACAAATAATTACCTAGCCTTTCTGTTATGGGAAAATCATTTGATAGTGTATCAACTTCCCCTCCCCCACAACTCATTTTGAGATTTATATGAGTGATCAATTTCATGAATATTTAAGTTCACAGAGCTGGGAGGTAGATAGAAGCAGGGCTTCTTAGATAGAAGCAAGGCATCGTTGTCTTGGTGCAGCCTTGAACTGGGAGAAATAGCTTTGGATTGCCTTGTTTTTCTCTCACTGGAGTTTTTCTACCTGCATTTATATAAATGAATTTTAAAGTAAAGACAGAGACTGAGAGCACATTTACTAGACTTTGAGATGTTTCCTAAGGTCATTCCTCACGTTTTCATGAGAGTATTGGCAGCTATATTTAAAAATAGTCTAAAAATTATGAAACTGGGTTTTTATTTTTACTCATAGATGTTGTATATCAATGTTTATTTTCCACCCTTTTTTGGTCACTCTAGTTTTTAAATATATTTGTTGAAATTAATTGAATTTAAAAGCAAAAGGGGCAATTCAGGGCACATTTTGTGGGCTTTGAGATGTTTCATAGAGTTGTTATCTTTTGTTTCCATTACATCATTGGCAACTACATTCCAAAAATAGTCTGAAGATTATGAAAATAAAAATGTTTCTTTTTAACTGAAGAATATGTACCAATATGTATTTCCCCCCTTTCAGAATATAAAAGTACACAAGCAGTGACTCAAGTTCCACCAAGCAACATGCTAACTGGACAGGTGTCACACCAATGCCAATTCAATGGTAATGTTCTTTCCTCAGTAGTTATGGTTGTGAGGTGCACACATAGGCAATGCAGGCCTCCAGCAATGCAGGGCCCCATGTCCTTTCTCTTCTCAAGAAGTCCACACGCTTCTGCTCTGCCCCCCCCCCCACACACCTGCCACCCCAGTGTTTCTGCTGTAGGGTGTGGCACTCGCTTTGTCTTCCTGAGTATATTCCTCTTCACAGCTCAACTCTCAGCTCCTCAGGTTACTTTTCCTTGAAGGTGCTTCCTGCCCCTCTCTTTTCCATGGCTGAGTCTGCTGGACATGGTGTCTCCTATTGGGCAATTAGCTGAAGCAAGACTCCATGGCTTGGGGTGTTGGGTTGGGAGGGGGAATTTCTCTCTCCTCCAATTCCTTCCTCCTTCTTCCATCCCTTCCCCCCCCCCTCTTCTCTGGCATGGCTAATCATCTAGTTAATGGCCAGCTGCCCTTCTCTCTCTATCAGGGAGAACTCCTAAGGGAGGTTAATAGTACCTGGACATGTCTTTGCACTTCCTTTAGTGCTTTCACATCTCATTACCTGATTTATCAACTATGCTGGGGGTGAGGGTGGGAAATCACTTAGTAGGGTCCCAACTCCTCCCTCTTGCGCAACTCACTTTGGAATTTTCTTAAGTGTTCATTCCATGAATGTGTCAATTAACAGAGCTAGGAGTTGGCTCAGGAGCAAGTACCACCTTAAATGGGATGTGGTGGGAGGAGCTGCTACAGAAAAGTCTTTATGATTCTCTTGTTTTTATGTCCAGTTACCTACTCAGTGTCTGTGCAGGTGAATACCAAGGCTGTCCTCTCCTGCTTTCCTTGCCCAGAAAAGGATCTTATAATGATAACGTGGGAAATACATCTCAGAAACAAAACTGCCTGTATCACAGCTCACAGAGAAGACAAGAAGGAAACCAAGGAAACAAACTGTTCTGATGAAGGAGTGAACTGGGAATCCAGCCCTGAGTGGAGTCGCAACCTTCAGTGACCACTGAGAATGATGGATATTATAAATGTATTTTTGTAACACCTGGTGGCAATTTCCAAACTGTCTATCACCTCAGTGTGTTAGGTAAGGAACAGCTTCTGTAACCAGATCCAGGACTGAATAACAAGTGACTTGCTCAGAACCACCAACTTTCTCTAAATCTCTCTCTCCATTTTCTGCAGTGCCTCCTGTAGTAACCCTGTCTGAGGAAGGGAATGGAACTGTTGTGTGCAAGGCTGTTGCTGGGAAGCCGGCTGCCCAGATCTCTTGGGTCCCAGAGGGAGACTGCTTCACTATGAATGAAACTCACAATGACAGAACAGTGACTGTGAAAAGCATTTGTACCTTGGATGACTTCAATGAGTCTGATCTCACCTGCTTCATTTCCCATTTGACTGGAAACGAGAGTCTGTCCATAGAACTTCAATCCCATAGTAAGTAGCATTTCTCTCATACTGTGTTTGATTCACTATTGCCTCTTCCAGAGAAGTCATATTATGAGAGAAAAGTGGTGTTCTAAGAGGCATAAGAATTTTACATTTAAAGCTGTTTCAAAATCAAATGAGAAATGACTGAACACAGAACACAGATATTCTTGTACATATTTTGGAATGAATCTTTTCTTCTTTTTTCATTCCTCTGCCAATGATGGTTGGTTTTATGCCCTATCCATCCTCCTTTGACAGTTAATTTAGAAGGAACTCATTTAACCAGGGCGAGGGAAAAATATATTTGCTTGATTTGACTATGGGAGTATTGACCTGAAAATTGGAGGAGACATGCAGAACTGTCCACTTAAAACTACTATACTACCAGATAGAGAACAGCAGGTGTGATAAAAGGAGAATAGCTGAGGGGATGCTGAATAATGCACAGGAGACAATAACCAGGGAAATGGGCAAAAACCATATTCATGCCCTCATGCCAATGTCTTGGGTAGTGTAATCAATAGAGACCTCAATTGAAGCAGGTAAATATAAACTCATGGTATCACTATGATGTTATGGGTCATGACTCATGAATGAATTAGGTCAATGGAAGGATGCATACAGGTGTGCACACACACAAATATATATTAAAAGAAATCATTAAATAATCATGTATTAAGTGTCTACTGTATGTCAGATGCTAGGAACTTGAGCTGTAAAGACAAAAGTGAAATTGTCCCTGCCTTCACAGAGTTTACATTCTAATGGGAGACAACATGCATATATATATATATATATACACACACACACACGTTTATATATGTATATGTGTATATACAAAGCCTATATAAAGCAAATATCAGATAACATTAGAGGGAAAGACATTAGCAACTAGGGGAGGGGAAAGGAAGACTGGGAAAGGCCTCTTGCTGAAGATCAAATTTGAGCAGAGTCCTGAATGTAGCCATGGATTCCAAATGGCAGAGGTGAAGAGCGAGAACATTTCAGATACAGGGTAAAGAGAAGCATACAAGAGAGGCTGCATAGATAGGAACAAGATTTGACAGTAGACCGGCTATGTGGAATGAATGAGAGTGACCATTTGAAGATGACAGATTAGATGGAAAGCACAATTAAGAAGAAATACATCTCTATGGAAAACAGTATTCGGGTGAAGATCAACAGGGAGGAATAAACAAAATTAGTATCTTGGAAGGAGTATACTATAGACCATCTAGTCAGATATCGGAAATGACCGATCAGTTCCTTTTATAGGTCACTGTCAGAGAGACATTACAGAGCCAGAGTCTTCAATATATGTAGACATCTTATGGAGTTCCTTTCCTGCTAAAACCAAAGCATCTAGTAAATGCTTAAAATATTCTGCTAATAATTTCATCTTTCAAAAGGCAGAGAGAATGACAAAGGGAACAATTATATAATTCAGACCAATGTGGAAGAAGTGTTTGATATAGTAGAAATGCCAGAAACTAAAGGTCATTCAGTTTGTTTCCCAGTCTGCTGTTCTCCACAGCTAAATACTCAATTACTTAGGTCACTTTTCCTTGAAATTGCTTCCTGTCTGTCCCCTTTCCAAGTTTGTGTCTGCTGGGTGTATCGTCACCTAATGGTAATTAGCTCTGTAGCAAAACTCTATAGCTTGGAATGTAGGAATGAGAGGAGGAATTTCTCCTTCCTCCTTCTTCCACCCCTTCCTCCTCTTTCCCTCTCCTGACATGGCTAATTTTCATCTAACAAATGACCACCTGCCCTTCTAATTCTGTCAGGAGAACTCCTTTATAGGAAGGTTAATAATGCACGGACACGTCTTTGCACTTCCTTTAATGCCTTAACACCTCATTACCTGGTTTATCAGTTGCTGGGGAAAAAAGTCATTTGGAAGGATACCAACTCCTCCCTCTTTCACTGACACACTTTGGGATTTTTTTTAATGAATGTGTAAGTTCACAAAGCTGGGAGTTATGTTTCTCTTTTGTTTTTATGTCTAATTACTGACTCAGTGTCTGTACAGGTGGATACCAAGACTATCCTCTCCTATCTTACACAATAAAGAATCTTGTAATGGCAACATGAAACATATTCCTCAGAAACAAAACTCTCAACATCTTTTCTCAGGAAGGAAGTATTGATGAAAGCCAAAAAGTAAAATAAACAATGTAGAAATCCTAATTTGAAGATACTCTAAAACAATTTAATTGAGGATGAAAAGTGGGAACAGAAATGGTAATATTTTATAGATGTCCTCCAAATTCATCCACAATACTTAGATAATTATGTTATTTCATCGTATGATATTGCCTTTTTTTTAAAATAACATTGAAGGAGAAAGTAAAGCCAAGGTGGTAGAGCAGAGGCAGCAACCCAGTTGAACTCCCCAATATTCCCCTCCAAACAACTTTAATATAATGTATCAAATGCAATTCTAGAGCAGTGTAAGTCAACACAATATCAGGGTAAGACATTTTTTTCAGGCCAAGACAACTTAGGAGGTCTGAAGGAGAAGTCTATGATGCTAGGGTAGGGGCTGGCCTGGAACATGCATAGTAGCAACACCAGTGGTAGTCCTTGAAGGTGGCTGTGACAGCAAAGTCAGGAGCTCTCAACCTACAGATAGTAAGGGGATTGAACAACTGTTCAGAAAGAGATTACAGAGGACCCTAAGCTGCTACTGAGAGCAGGACCAGGCACTGGGTCTTGGCAACTCTATTGAGCATAGACAGCTTTGGGTTGCATTTCCAGGGCAGAGATGAGTGGTTGTGGCTGCAGAAGATCTGGGGCCCTTCCTGGGTAAAGACTAGAGCACAGATCAGGAAAGCAGTGATCACATCTCACCCTGAATGACACCACCTTGGAAGCACTGATTACTTACAGATCCCTAGAACTAACTCTGAAAACAACAAAGAGAGAAAGCCTGAAGTTTGGGCAAGTGCCTCCTCATGCCTAGGTGAGCAAAGCCCAGCTTTAACATGAAATTCAAAGTCAAGAAGTAGACTCAAAATATGAGCAAGCAACAAAAAAAGAACCTGACCATAAAAATTACTATGGTAACAAGGAAAATCAAGACACAAACTCAGAAGAAGACAACAATGTGAAAATAACTAAAAGCAAAGCCTCAAAGAAAAATGCAGGCTGGACACAAGCCCAACAAGAATTTCTAGAAGAGCTAAAGAAATAGAGAAGTATAGTAGAGGAAAAACTGGGAAAAGAAATGAGAGTGATGCAAGAAAATTATGAAAAGAGAATTAACACTAAAGAGGCACAAAAAGTGCTGAAAAAAATAACACCTTAAAAGCCAGAATTGGCCTAGTGGTAAAAGACACAAAAATTAACTGAATAAAAGAACTGCTTAAAAAGTAGAATTGGTCAAATGGAAAAAGAGGTACAAAAACACACTGAAGAAACCAATTCCTAAAAAAAAATTAGAATTGGGCAAGTGGAAGCAAATGTCTTCACGAGATAACAAGAAACAATAAAACAGACTAAAGGATGAAAAAAATACAAGGAAATGTGAAATATCCCATCAGAAAAGCAAGTGATCTGGAAAAGAGATTGAAAAGAGATAATTTTAAGAATTATTGGACTACCTGAAAGCCACAATAAAAAAAGAGCCTAGATATCATGTTTCTTTTAAAAAAATGTTTACTTAATTTTAAATTTATGGAACAAAATAACATTTCTATAACAAAGTAAAATAAAAAAAAGATGATTGCACATGGAACTGCAAATCTATTATGGACAACTTGCTATTCCTAAATTATCATGTAAATTTCTTTTTTTCCCTTTTTTTTTCTCCCCCCTCTGAGATGGCTACCATTAGAAACAAATGAGTGTGTGTCCTTCCTATGTCCTTTGTAGTTAATTTGGGTATTTATAATAGTCAAAATTACTTATTTGCTCGAAGTTGTTCTTAAAACAATATTGCTGTTACTGTATACAACATTCTCTTGGTTCTGCTTATTTCACTCATCATTATTTCATGCAAATCTATCCATATTTTTCTAAGATCAGTGAGCTCATCATTTCTTACAGTACAGTACTATTCCCACATAATCATATACCACAACTTGTTCAGCCATTCCCCAATTGACGGGCATCCCCACAATTTCCAGTTCTTTGCCACCACAAAGAGAGCTGCTATAAATATTTTAGAACATATAGGTTCTTTTCCTTTTTCCCTAATCATCTTTAGAAATAGACCTACTAGTCTATTTGCTGGGTCAAAGGGTATAGGCCAAGGGTGCAGGACTTGTGCCCTCAAGGCCACATGTGGCCCTCTAGGTCCTCAAGTGAGGCCCTTTGACTGAATCTAAACTTCACAAAACAAATACCATTAGTAAAAGGATTTGGTCAGTAAAACTTGGACTCATTGAAAAGGCTGCAACCAAGGGCCTAGAAGGCCACATGTGGCCTCGAGGCCACAGGTTCTCCACCCCTGGTATAGGCAGTTTAATAACTCTTTGGGCACCAGATTGCTCTCCAAAATGGTTGGATGAGTTCACAATTTCACCAACAATGAATTAGTGTTCCAATTTTTCCAACATCCTCTCCAACATTTGTTGTTTTTCTCTTTGATCATGTTAGCCAATTCGATAGGTATAAAATGATATCTCAAGGTTGTTTTAATTTACATTTCTCTAATCAATAATGATTTAGAACATTTTTTCATATGATTATTTTTTTAAATTTCTGCATTGGAAACCTGTCTGTTCACATCCTTTGACCATTAATTAATTGGAGAATGGCTCATATTCTTAAGAGATTTTACAAAGTTCTTTATATATTTGAGATACGAAACTTTTATCTGAGAAACTGTCTATAAAATCCCCCTCCCCCAATTTTCTTCTTTCCTTCTGATCTTGGCTATATTTGTTTTATTTGTACAAAACCCTTTTAATTTAATGTAATTGAAATTATCCATTTTACACCTAACTTTGTTCTCTAGTGTTTATTCATAAATTGTTTGTCTATAAGTCTAATAATATGTTCCATGTTCTTCAAACTTTCTTGTAATAGGTCGTGCATCCATTTTGACCTTATCTTGATAAATGGTGTAAGATACTGGTTTAGACATCATATTTTAAAAAATCAAGTAAAACTATCCCAATATCTTAGAACCAGAGGACAAAATACACATTGAAAGAATCCACTAATCACCTCCTGAAAGACATCCCCAAATGGAAACTGCTAGGAATATTATAGCCAAATTTCAGAGCTTGTGGATCAAAGAGAAAATACTTCAAACAACTGGAAAGAAATTTTTTTTTAAATATTTTTTTTATTTTTATTTTTAGTTTACCACACACGGTTCTACATAGTTTTGAGTTCCAGTTTTTCTCCCCTCCCTCCCCCCTCCCTCCCCAAGATGGCATGAAGTCTCATATAACTGTCATGTATAACTTCGCATTGAATTAATTTATGCACTAGTCAAGTCGTGGAGAAGAATTTTGACCAATGAAATGAATCATGAGAAAGAAGAAACAGAACAAAAAAAAAAAACAACCCAAAAACAAAAACAAAAGAGAAGCAGAAAAGGCGAGCATGTAGTGTGCCTCAGTCTGTATTCAAACTTCGCAGTTCTTTGTCTCGATGAAGATGGCATTCTCCATCGTGAGTCCCCTGGAGTTGTCCTTGCCCCTTAGGTTGCTGAGAAAAGCACAGTTTGTCAGGGTTGGAACTGGAAAGAAATTTAAATATCATAGAGCCACAGTCAGGATTATACAAGATTTAGCAACTTCCAATTAAAGAAACAGAGGCCTTAGGTAAGATATTCTGGAAGGCAGAGAACTATGACTACAACCAAGAATAATCTGCGCAGCAAAATTGAGTATAATCCTTCAGATGGTAAAAGAAAGCACATTTAATGAAATAGAAGAAGCAGCTACCTAGGTGCGGTAGAGTACCAGGCCCTGTACAAGACCTGAGTTCAAATCTGCTCTCAGAACCTTATTAGCTGTGTGACCCTGGGCAAGTCACTTAGCCCTGTTTGCCTCAGTTTCTTCAAATGTAAAATGAACTGGAGAAGGAAATGCAAACTGCCCCAGTATCTTTGTCAAGAAAGCCCCAAATGGGGTCATGCTGAGTTAGACATGACTAAAAAATGACTGAAGCAATGAAATAGAGGACTTTTTAGCATTCCTAATGAAAAGACAAGAGAAGAATAGAAAGTCTGACATTCAAACACAAAACTCAAGAGAAGCATAAAAATATATTCATGAAAAAGAAATCATAAGAGACTTAATAAACTGTTTACATTCCTATATGGGAAGATGAAACATGCAACACCTAAAAATTTTATCATTATTAGGGCAGCTAGAGGGAGTCTACATAGATAGAGGGCAAAGGTGTGAGTCAGTTATGTTGAGATGATCTCAAAAAATAGAGAAACGAGAAAGAGGGATGCACTAAAAGAAAGGGGGAGGGAGAAGAAGAATAAAGAAAATTACCTTACATAAAAGAGGTGCACAAGGAACAGGGAAACTGGGAGTGGTGGTAGGCAATGCTTGAAGCTCGCTCTCATTTGAACTGGTTCGAAGAGCAAAGGATACACACACACACACACACACACACACACACACAGAATTAGGTATAAAAAACCCGGTCTTTCCCAACAGGGAAGTAGGAAGGGAAGGAGATAAGAGTAAGAAGGCAGGTGATAAGACGGAGGATGAATTAAAAGGGGGAGTGGTCAGAAGCACAATAGACTTTATGGAGGGTTGTATGGTGTAACAGCAATATTGTAATGATGATCAACTCTGAAGAACTTAGACAGTTTTGGAGGAATCATGATGGAAAATGCTATCCACCTCCAGAGAAAGAACTGATGCTGAGCTGAGCACAAATCGAAGTATAATTTTTTCACTTTCCTTAATTTTTTTGCCCTTTTTTGGCAACATGGCTAATATGGAAATATGTTTTGCATGATTTCACATGTACAATTAATATCATATTGCTTGCCTTCTTGAGCAGCTGGGGAGGGACTGGAAGGATAGAGAGAATTTGGAACTCAATAATTTTTTAAAAATGAATGTTAAAATAAATAATAATTTTTAAAAAAAAATCACATTTTTAGAAGCTGGATAGTACCTTACAGCCTAATCTGTAGCAGACTGACAATCTCTCTTTTTAAAATTTTATTTTGAACTTGACAAATTCCATATAAAATGGAAATTTCCTTATGTATGGAACAGAAAAAGATTACACATGAAACTGCAGATCTCTATTTTGTACAGTTTGCTTTTCATTTAAAGCATATGATAATTTCAGCCTGTAGCTTTCAAAGTTTTCCTGCCTATGATTACTTCCTTCCTTCCTTTTGTTCCCTTCTCTCCATTAAAACAAACAAAAAAGTGATGTCTCTGATCTTTTATTTTTTTTTGTTTCCCCCCTACTTTATCCTTTTATTCTTTTGCTCTCCCACCCTTGCAACACATATACATAGTCAAACAAAATACATTCTTACACTGTCTGAAAATGTAAATTTTATTCTGCATCTTTAGTCTATAATCTTTCATAAAGAGGTATGTGGCATGCTTAATTGTCAGTCCTCTAGAGTCATAGTTGATTATTGAATTAATCAGAGTTCTCAGGTCTTTCAGAAATGTTTTTTTTTTAAATATTGTTATTGTATCCTACTGGTTCTATTCATTACTGTGTATCAGTTCAAACAGGTCTTCCCAGATTTCTCAGAAATAATCCATTTTCTCATTTCTTATGCAGCAATAATATTCCGTTATAGTAACATGCAAGAATTTGTTCAGCCATTCCCCAAGATGTGGGCAGCCCCTTAGTTTCCATTTCTTTGCTACTACAAAAATAATGTAAATTTTTGTAAACATGGGTCCTTTTCCTCTTTCTTTGCTCTTTTTGGTGTATAGTTCTAGTAGTAGTAACAAATATAAAACCATTTGGAATTCAAATCCCTTCATAACCTCCCCCTGCCGATACCTTTTTAGTCTCTTTATACCTACGTTGCCGCCCCTCCCCCATCATGTACTCTGCAATCTGGTCCCACTGTCCTTGTTCTTTGTACAAGGTATTCCCTCTCTGGACTCTGGGCATTTTTACTTTGTCCCCATGCCTGGAATTCTCTCCCTCCTCAACTATTCTTTCTGGCTTCCCTGGTTTCCTTCAATTTCCGGATATAGCCTCACCGTCCACAAGGAGCTTTTTCCAATCTCTTTTAATTCTAGTGCCTTCCCTCCAGGAATATCTCCAATTTATTCTGTCCATGAATTGTTTGTATGTAGTTGTTTGCATGCTGTCTCTCCCATTAGATTATAAGCTCTTTGAGGGCAAGAACCGTCTTTTAACCTTTTTTTGTATCTCCAGCGCTTGGCACTGTAGCTTATGCAAAGATACATGCAAAGGTTTATCTTTGCATAAGCTCAGCTCAGATGCCAGGTTTTTCATAAACCTTCCCATCCCACCTGACTAGAAATAATCCCTTCTTTCCTTACTGATACTTTTTGATTTGTTCTCTCCTATGCATTTAATATGGGCAGGTAGGTTGGCACAGTGGGTAGAGAGCTGGGCTTGGAATCAGGGAGACTCATCTTTGAGTTCAAATCTGGCCTCAGATACTTACTAGCTGTGTGACCCTGGGCAAGTCACTTAACCCTGTTTGCCTCAGTTTCCTCATCTGGAAAAGGAAATGGCAAAGCACTTTAGTATCTTTGCCAAGAAAACCCCATATGGGCTCACAAAGAGTCGGGCATGACTCAAAAGATGGAACAACAACAAATGCATTTAATTATATCCTAATTTGTGTTATGCGTCTTAATTTTTTTTTTCTGTGACTATCTAGTTTTACCTATTAGACTGTAAGCTCCTCAAGATCAAGAAACTTGTTGTTTTCCCCTTTTTGCTCAATGCATTTCATTTGTCAGGTGCTTAATAAATGTTTATTTTGTTAAATTGAAATTAGGAAAGTCACAGGATAATGGAGTTAAGGATAATAGATGTGTAGCTAGAAGAGACCTTAAAGGCGGATGAGTCCAACCTCCCATTTTACAGAAAAGAAACTGAGGCACAGAAAAGTTAAAGTGATTAGCCTAGGGTCACAGAACTATTAAATCTAAGGCAGGATTTGAACTCGGGCCTTCATGATTCCAAGTCTACTGCACTATCCACTCTACTACACTACTTCTCTAGTCCTTAATAGCTTATCTTTATGCCACAAGAATCTCTCAAACCCCTCCCCCCCTCCCAGGACACACAAACACATTTTTGACAATATTGGAGAAGGGTTATGACTTCATTTGCACCAATATAGAAACCAAGACATACAGAAATCAAATAATGTGCCCAAGGGAGTGACAGAACTAAATTCTTTACTCTTCAGGAAACGTCAGGAGATGGTGCTCTTTTTATTAAGGGTAATAAATATCTCTCAACTACCGGATAAGTAATAGATGACATTGTTTACGTTTTCTGTATGTGAATGGGAGGTATTGGAGGCCTCCCAACTCTATTGCAGGAAAATGGTAGCAACACTAGAGGGATAGAAAAGTCATTTAGATTTTAACAGCCCTTTTATAGATAGGGGAAAATTATCAAAAATTTACAGGCTGAAATTTGTTAACTTGGTGATGATACACTTAAACATACCCTTTTCTGTGTTCAAAGGGGCTGGGGAGTCACGAATTGCATTGATTCTTGGGATTGTGGAATTTTCCATTTTGGGTGGCATTCTGAGCCTTGGAGAATGTCTTCTCTTTAGGAAGATCAATGGCAGCAGGTAACAATTCATTGATTAAAATTTATGGGGTGCTCATAATGCTCAAGGCACTTTTACAACACACACACAAAATCCTTTTAAAGTATTTAAGCTTATTACATACTAGAAGAGGTTGTCAAAATATTATTCTTCATCTGTTGAAAGCTTTATTGAAAAGTAAAGGAGAGACACTGAG
The DNA here is from genome assembly GCF_011100635.1 of Trichosurus vulpecula. Classification (NCBI taxonomy): domain Eukaryota; kingdom Metazoa; phylum Chordata; class Mammalia; order Diprotodontia; family Phalangeridae; genus Trichosurus; species Trichosurus vulpecula. The sequence goes on from NC_050574.1 coordinate 347,473,519, forward strand.
GTGGGCAGAATGAAGGTGGTATCTTTCACTCAGAGTCTGGTTCCTGAAGCAGATGAGTTATAAATAGAACTCCAAATAAAGGAATAGGGGTGGAGGAGCAGGTATGAAGTTATATTATCATCACCATCATTATTATTAATTAATTATAACTAATTAATTTATTAAATAATAAATTAATTTATTCATAATAATAACTAACATTTATGTAGTGCTTACTCTGTTCCAGGCACTTTGCTAAGCACATTTTATCTTCACAACTCTGGGAGGTAGGTGTTATAATTGTCTCCATTTTACAGATGAGGAAACTGAGGCAAAAAGAGGTTAAGTGACTTGCCCAGGGTCACACAGCTAGTAAGTGTCGGAGGCTGTATTTGAATGTAGATCTTCCTGACCTCTGGGAAGCTAAGTGGCACAGTGGATAGAGTTCCAGGCCTTTAGTCAGGAAGACTCACCTTCCTGAGTTCAAAGTTGGCTTCAGACACTTCCTAGCTGTGTTATCTTGGGCAAGTCCTAAATCTGTCTCAGTTTCTCATCTATAAAATGAGCTGGAGAAGGAAATGGCAGACTATTCTAGCATCTTTCCCAAGAAAACCCCAAATGGGGTCATAAAGAGTTAGATATGGCTGAAACTATGACTTCCTGACTCCAGGCCCAGAGCTCTATTCACTGTACCATCTAATTGCCTATATAATAATAAAGAACAAGGGATGGTCTGATGAAATATAAAATTAGGACCAAGAAAATAGAATAAAGGGATTTGAGAAGTGCTCTTATATGAAGTTAAAGAGAAGAAAATCAGGGACAGCCAGGTGGCGCAGTGAGTAGAGCACTGGCCCTGGAGTCAGGAGGATCTGAGTTCAAATTTGGTCTCAGATGCTTGACACATCTTACTAGCTATGTGACCTTGGGCAAGCCACTTAACCCCAATTGCCCTGCCTTCCTCCCTCCAAAAAAAAGATAAGAAAATCAGAGTGAGAACAGAGAACTATGGTAGACACCCTCCTCTTTTATTCCATAAAGCCTACTTACCTTACCTCAATACAAGTTTTTGAAGAAGCATCGTATCAGAATATATACTAATTCCAGTCAAACCCAAGTGTATCTTAAGAGAAGGCTCTTGATATGCTGAACTTAACCCAGAGTCAGAACCACAGTGGCGCATTTGGAGGCGCTGACCCATTTGAGAATGGCAAGGCCCAAACCTTCTTTCAATTACTTATGAAGTGGGGAGGAAGACGCCAAGCTACATCCTACAGATTGTATACTATCTACCATTGCTGTAACCCTTCTGGAATAGCAGCACATACTTCCCACTTTCAGACTTCCCCAAGATACCTCTGAGTATTAAATGAACAGGGGAAATCAGAAGAAGAGCAGTGCATCTAGTGTTCTCCAGCCTTCCTAGCCAGTGAGGTATAACAACCATTTTAAGTTATCATCAGTTGGCTTGATGCTGAAACATAGTTCAGCCTTCTCAGGTCACTGGTGAAGAGAGAAAGAAGGAGCAGGCTGCATCTTCAGCCTATAGCAGGGTGTGTTGGAATCAGGATTCCAATCCTGTCTTGTACACGTATTAGACCAGAGGCAAAGCCTTAACATAAGCCTTCTTTTTCCCATCTGCAAAATGTCAAGAATAATACCTGTGGTACTTGCCTCATATTACTTTTAAGAGCATCAAGAAATAATGATTATAAAGTGCTTTGCAAACCTTAAAGGACCACAGAAATGCCAGCAATTTTTATGTGCTCCCTAATTGGGGCAAGGAGGGGACAAGGCAGTATAAAATTCCTCTACTCTAGAGATAAGGTTGAATTTCTCCTCTTCATCTGTATGGAAGAATTGATTTCATCAGGGCTAAATATTAGTCTCACCTTACCTGAGTGAATGTTTTTCTTTCTCTGCAGGTGCTCAAAGCCTACTGACATCTGAGTCAAAGTCATGAATCCAGGAGCACTTTTCCTTTCTTTTCTCTTCTTTTTTTCCCCCTCTGGCTCCACTTTCTCCTGAGGAATGGGAACTCCTCAGTCCAAATAACTTCGGTTTTGCCTGGATTGGTGGTTCTTAAACATTTTAACAGTGACAGAACTCTTCAGTTTAAACAAAACTTTGGCAGAATCCTTGTAGTAAAATACTCTAAAATCATTATTTGTAATGCCTATTAACAAATGACATAAGATTCATCTAAAAAACGGCAACAAAAACAAAAGATAGAATTTAAAGTGTGTCAGAGTTCCTTGTGGCACATATTGAGAAATATCAGCCTAGATGATGTCTAGAGTAGCTGGTTTACAAACACAGAGAAAGTAAAATGGAATTAGGATTCTTATTCTTTTCAGGAGGGTTTATGCTTTCACTCCTTTTGATTTGCATTTTTTTTTTCACAGACTTCGTGATACCACAAAACTAGAAGCCAAATGAGGTGTTGATAGAAATTGGTTGAAATTCAGACGTTGGTTTCAAGATAGCAAAAGTCCTATAGCATGTAGCTCTTGGACAAATGTGGCTTTTACAAAAAGACCTAGAAATGGCTTTTTCTGTTTGTATCTGGTTTTGGGGGGAAATAGACTTTAGGCAGAATAGTCTGAGCCTGGCTGAGTCCCACACTGACATTTACCCACACTCAGGCCCTAAGCCTTGTGTTCTACAGCATGTGGTCTGCTGTTAATCACATTCTAGCACGGAAGTGGAGATGTTGATGGTTCAAAGGCAGGAGCTGCAGATTAAATCCTTTTCATCCCTCCAAACAGAGTTTCATGATTTTGACCTACATAATTTCCATCACAAAGTCACAGGCACAGACCTTTAGCATATATGGTATCTTTAGCTCATGACTCTGGAATTTGTCTTTGTAAGTCTATTTGTACAGCCAGGGGCTCACCACTTTTTGTCTGTTTGGAGAACCCTAGGATGGAAACTTGATACTCAGCCCCTTTGCCTCCTAAGGGAAGGGGGAAGAGTAGAATTCTCAATCTCTGGAAGGGCCTATTGACAGAGGGAAAGAGGAAGGAGCTTCTGAAGTCCATTATTGCCCAACAGGTATTGCAACAGCTGCCTCCGTCACAAACTCTGTGCCCAGCCTCTTCAACTACAGGATGAAGATGATGGACAGAGGTCCTGGGGACCATCTACAGCTACTGCCACTGCTGTGGGCAAAATTGTCACAGCCATGTTGTGGGGGCAAGCTAAAATGTTCCGAAGCTACCCTGGGCAGACAGAGACTGCAGCTATCAGTGTTTGCTGACCACAAGCCTGGTGGTAGTACTCCTTTTCTTCCCACTCATCCTTCTCTGTTCCCTCAGGGAGAGTGTGAATTCATTCCAAAGCTTATTTTTATTTCTATTTTTCTCGTCAGTATTAAGATAAAATTGTGGTTAACCCAAGAACATTTTGGTTTGTATGTATTTCATTTGCTCAAAGGCAACTGAAAGGGAAGTTTATACTTGCCTAGGGGGAGGAGAGAGAGAAACAGAGGAAAAAAAGACAGTGAGATCCATATACAGAGAGACAGAGACACACAGAGAGATAGAGCCAGAGAGAGATATGCATAAAGAAAAAAAGAGACAGAGACATACACATACAGACACACACAGACACAGACACACACACAGACACACATACACACACACAGAAATTCTCTTTCTAGTTTGCTAGGATGTCTGGTTGGGGGCTTGAACAAATCAAATAGATCTAAATTGAAAGCACATTATAAAACTCTCTAAGGGTAGACATTAAAAATGAATCCGAACTGTTTAGGGATTCTCCTGGGCAAACTGTGAGCTAATGTGGTATTGGAGGAAAGAGGCTTGGTAAGAAGGGAGCTGGAGATTTTACCTGGCTTAGAGGAAGTTGTATCAATGACCTTAGCTACAGCTTCTTCCTTTTGTCCCATTTCCAGAAGAAGGTTCAAAGAAATCCTTCCTGCTTTGTATGGAGACCAGAGTATCAACGGGAGGAAGAGAGAAAGGAGAAAAAGGGGGCGGGGAAGAGAGAAAGAGAGAGAGAGAGAGAGAGAGAGAGCGAGAGAGATGGACGGACAGACAGACACAGAAAGACAGAGACAGAGACAGACAGAGATAGAGATAGGGACAGAAACAGAGAGAGAAACAGAGAGAGACAGAGACACACACACACACAGACACAGACACACAGAGAGGATCTTAACTTCTGCCAAGAAAACATATGGGCATATTTTCTCCTTTCTTATTTGGGGCCAGAGTTGATTATTATATGTGCGGAGGGAGGAAAGGAATAAGCATTTACATAGCACCTACTTTGTCTCAGGCACTGTGCTCAGCACTTTTATAAATAGCATCTCATCTGATTCACAACAATGTATAAGGTAGATGTATTTTACAGCTTAGGAAACTGAGGCAACAGATGTTAAGTGACTTGCTCAGGGTCACACGATTACTAAGTGTCTGAAGCCAGATTTGAACTTGGGTCTTTTAGATCCAGTGCTGTATACATTGAGTCACCTAGCTGCTTCTATTGTGTGGTTATTCTAGAATTAAATATGTAGTTATACTAAAATATATTTATATGTATAGGTTTTTCTTATCTCAATTAGACTCTAAGTTTCTCAAGGTCAGGGTCAGTGTACTCTATTGATGTATTCCCTAAAGCATCTAGTATCTGAGAAGCCATCATGTAATTTATCCAACCCGGGAGTATAACCCACAGAAAATTTAAAAAATTTTTTAAAAAGGTAGGTGGTACAGAGACTAGCGTGCTATACTTGGAGTCAAGAAGACCTGCATTCAAATCCTGTCTTGTACTAGCTATTTGAACCTGGGCAAGTCATCGGGGATAATAATAACACCTACCTCATAGGGTTGTTGTGAGGGTCAAATGAGTTAAAATATGCAAAATACTTTGTAAGTATTAAAGTACTATGCACATGTTACCTTTTATTATAATTATTATTGTTAATTTACATTGTAAGGACATCATTAGCCTCCTTTCAACATGGAGGAAGCTGAGCGTCAGGGTCTTCTCTCAGTCACTTCTAAGAAATATGAAAGCCAGGAAAACTTAGAACCTGCATCTCTGACTTCAAGTCTAGTACTCTTTCCACATGTAGCAAATTTGTCCCCCCAAATATAACATGAGAGTGCCATGTGGCTCAAAAGGAGGCAGGCTAGACATCTCTAGCATCTTTTCTCCTCACCCTTCTCCAAGGGACACTTTAATTCCTGGAAGCAGGGGAAGCAGGAGGTTGGGGTCAAATTATTGGCTACTCTGCTCTCCTCAGAGAGATGGGGCACTAGGCTAGTATCATATTGATCAGCTCCCTTAAATACTATTAGTCTAGGGGATGCCATTTTCAGGTTCAGGCCAAGCTTCTGATAGGTGTTTCATTAATGGGGGAAGTAGGATCCCAAGCTTTATATCCGAGGCTTGAGTCCTTTCCCATGAAACAGTAATTCCCCAATGAATACACAGAATAAATAGCAAAGAAACCCATTTGTCTAAGTCCACAGCAAATCAGAAATCAGAGAAAGTGTACATAGAAGAATATATGCCAGACAATAAAGAAGGAAGGAGCTCTCCCACTGCAAATAAGGTAATGCAGCTTAACCAAGAGAAAGTCCCAGATCTCACCAAAGAGGAAACTCTCCAGAGTCTTTAGGGTGGCAAGCTGGGGATAGGGATGTGATGGAGATTGCCAGCTCCTCTCACGTCAGCTTTTCCCAGGTTTTCCTTTCAGCAGCCTCAAGTGGGTTTTGGAATCATCCATTTTATAGAGGCTGGAAGCCAGGAGCATTGCAAATGACTCCAGAGCCGAAAGAGACTAAAGAGGCTTGAAAAGACTGAAGACACTAGAAGAACCTGGAGCTCCTTTCTCCTCCACTAGCCAACTCCGCCTTGCCCCTCACAAAGATGCAGGGCATTGCTCTCTACCCAATGAGGAGAGAGTCCCATACCAATGGGCTTAGAGACTCAGGTTACATTCCTGTCCTGGGCCAAAACTTTTTGTAGTTCCTTGCAAAGATCAGCTGGGGCAAGTCCAAAACCTGTAACTATACAGTACAAACATAAGCATCAGTGCTTTGAACTTCTTCATAGGCATGGCTTAATTAGCTAGCAAACATATCTAGTGGGCCAGTAGGGTCTAGCCTTCTGATATTCTGGATACATGGACAAATTCTTTTTCTTGTTGGTCAGTTGTTTTCAGTTGTGTCTAACTCTTCATGACCCCATTTGAGGTTTTGTTGGCAAAGATACTGGAGTGATTTACCATTTTCTTCTCTAGCTCATTTTACAGATGAGAAAATTGAGGCAAGCCAGGTAAAATGACTTTCTCAGGGTCACTAGACAATGTTTAAAATCATTCAACTGGTCATGTGAGCCACAAAATGGAGGACTAGATTTTTTTTCTGATAGCCAGGGCCTCTCAGACCTCTCCAAAACAGACATTATGTGCCAAAGATAAAGCAACTTTAGCTGTCTCCATGGACTAGGACACCTAGAATCCAAAATGAGGTTAAAAAAATTAACTGTCCTTTACTGATTCTGAGCTCACTTAGCACGCCTTCTTGTCTCCCATACTATTGGCAGAGAAGCTGTACCAGCACACCCACCAGGATTACAAACCACCCTCCCCAGTTTCAAATGCTGTGGAGATCCAGCTCCAAGCTTTTTGCTTGGGACTTGACAGTCAGCTTGGCCATAGAACTTCAAGAGCAAAAGCTTGTTGGGGAGCTGCAGTCTGGAAGCGCCCACACTACAAACCTGAATTGCTGGGGGTAGGTCAGAGAATTGAGGAGCAGAGACAGTCGATAAGTCATCAGGACAACACTCTGTGTGTGTGAGAGTGTGGGGTATGTGTGCAGCACTCCCCCAAGCCTGAGGAAAAGAACATAGCATCCAGCTGGGGCCAATTCTGACCACCCAGAAGTCAGTTGTGGGCAGGGTCCTAGGCTGATCAACTGTGAATTGCCTAGTGGTCAAGGAGGCTGGGACAGATTGGGATCCAGCCCACAAGGAAACCATAAGTAGAGGAGAGGGAGTCAGAAAATGAGTGATAAGGAAAATAAAGTGGGGGAAAAAAGACTGAAATAACCAAAGATTTCAAGAAAGACAACTCAAAGGTTTTGAACATAAACAGATAAACCCACAAGAGAAACAGCAACAACTGAAGGAAATATGGCCTCCGGATCTAGTAAATAAGTTCAGGCATCTATGAATAAATACTATAAAACAAAGGAAAAGTGATAAAACACTTGAGGAGACAGAGGACCCTGTGGAATTTGAGGAGAACATGGAACCACAAAATGCTTTTCCTGAGTGGTTTAAAAGAGAAATGATAATTATGAGGGTAGAATTTATATCCTACACAGGAAAATTAATAAGCAGAAAAGAAAAGCTGGAATCTCCACTAGCAAGCATCACCAGAGAAGAAAAAAGAGAACAATAGGTTGGGAAGGGAAATAGATAAAAGTAAAGGATGACTTAGAAGAAAAAAAAGAATAGCATTAAAAGAAAATATGCTTACGATGCAAGTAAAACATACAGCTCTTGAAGATAGGATGTGCAAGCACAAGCCAAGGATCCTAGGTGTCCTAGAAGAACACGACAGGATAAAAACAAACAAACAAAAACCTTAACACCATAATGAAGGAAATAACAGAACAGAACTGCCCAGAACTTCTGAATATAGAAAATGAAATCCCAATTGAAAGAATTCACAGATTGTATCCAGAAAACAAAAACAAAACCAAGGCTGTAAACTCCAAAACACATAGTCCTTAAATTAAACAGTTCTATTCAGAAACAAATTCAGCAAGCTATCAGGAGAAAGACCTTCAAATACAAAGGAAATACATTCAAATGATGCAAGACTATTCAGCTCCCACTAGAAAAAGGAAGAGGGATGTTTAATGTTTTCCTAAGAACACTGGAACTCAAGGTACGGCCCAGGGTGACCTATCTTGTAAATCTGAGCTTAACCATAGAGAAAAAAAGTGGGTGTTCAATTATAAAGAAGAGTTGGAAACATTTTTAGAAAGAAAACTGGAACTGAAGAGAGCAGAGCCAAAAAAAATAATATACACAGTGACTATAACGGTATAAGCTGAAAGAATGACACACCAAAACATCAAAATAAATGTAACAAAATTATAAAGATCAAACAGGACTTGAATGAAAAGATATGAGAAGACACCCCCAACCCACCTCTTCGTGCAGTTGGGAGGTCCACAAGGGTGACACATTGCACATGTTTTCTAAGTTTTTCAATGTATTAGGTCAGTTTGCTGACTTTTCTCCCCTCTCTAAAACGATATTGTTATATAGGATGATTCTCTGGGAGAGGGAAGAGAAGGGGTGCATGGGATACTATGTTAATGTAAGAAACAGAGAATATCAATAAAAACTCATTTTCAAAAAAGCCACTTGACTTTCAGAAAGTACATCTCATTTCTTGAAACTACGGAAAAAAGTAGTTAGAACTGAGACAAAACTTAACTAAATAATACCTTATAATTCTTTGTTTTTTCTTTCCATCACTCAACAAGCATTTCTTAAGAGCTTACCTCACTAACCACAAAGGCTTTCTTTTAGAAGGTTATTTATTGGTAGGCATACATATTGGTATTCAAAATGTGACGGTTAATGAACAAGTTGTTACCACTGATGCCCACAACATTCTTGATAACACTTCATTTTGAAAGGGAATAAATGTGGCCATGTTGCCTGGGACTGATGTCCCAAGAAGGCAAGGTCCATATTGTTGTCTTATTACATAATCCTCTCTGCCCCTGGCTGCAGGCTCTTCTTGGTGCCTGCTCTCCAGAGCCTCTGTGATCCTGATCTGATCAGTCCTAGCTCTGGTCCAGATGCAGTGCAAATAGTTCTTTGAGTAGCCAAGGTTGGTGCTACTGGGGTTCCAGGCACCAGACTCCTACTCCAGTCCTTTTATTACCCTATTGCTATTACTGCCTAACCAACCCTAGGCAAGGCAAGATCTTCTTCCCTTGACTGAAACTGATCAGTGTTCAGGACATATCCTAAAACTGTGCATGTGTGAGTAAAGTTCATTAAATAAAGTACTGCTTTGATATTGTTTTTAAAATCAATATTTTAAATAGCTAATGGGGGACTTCATTATTATTACTATCAATAAAATATTCATGGAGTCTCCCCACATATGGGTTTTTGATCATGTGCCCATTTTCCACTATTAAACCTACCACTACCACCACCAAAAACATGGCTACCTGTGATTATTAAAATATTCTATCCAAAGTAGATGCTTGATAAAAGCTCGTAGATTGACTGTCTGAATACCTCCAGGGCTATGCAGAAAATAAAGTAGCTTCTTTGTCTCCTTATGCTCACCTGGGGAGGTGTTACTAGTTTTATGTCATGACTGGGAAGCCCAAGAAACTAAGGAATTCCAATACTGCCGATCTTTTTGGAATGGCTGTCCTCGTGTTATTTAGCTCACATTTATAGCTACCAATCAATGGGCAACCTTTGATTAAGTACCTTCTCTTTTTGTTACTATGCTGGGAGCTGGGGATACAAAGACAAAGAGCAATATTCTTTATGAAGCTTTATGGTTTGTAAAAGACTTCCTGGTGTAGTAGATAGAGGCTCTGAAATCCAAGATGACCTGGGTTCAAGTCCTGTCTCTGAAACACAAGAAATGTATGACCTTAGGCAAGTCACTTAACACTCCTGAGTATACCCACACCAGATTAAAATGTAATTGGAAAAAAATTTAATAAAAACATAATAAAGCACAAATAATGTTATTTTGTGTTTTTTTAACTCAATATGTTGCCTACAAGGATGCATTTCTATCTGAATTTGATACCACTGTTTTAGGCAACTGTATCCGTTGCAGAGAAGGTGCCTCCCTGCACTGGGTGAGGGAGGTTCCTCATCTGAGAGATCCCTACATCAATGAAATTATAAGTTCATTCCCTCTCTCATATTTTCCCATGATAGCCTTGGGAGCCCAGATAGTAGTACTATTAAACTCTTTTTAAGTATAAGAACATGAAGGCTCAACAAGTAGATTGCTTAAAGCCACTTCACTATCAGAGACTGTCTAGAACTCTGCAGTCCTGACTCCACACCTAGGGCTCTTTCTACCATCCCATACTGCCTCTTAACATCCTTTCTTCATTAAAGATCCCAGGAACTAGGTTCCATCCATCTCACAGGGATACTATATGCCACCGCAAAGGGAAAGTCTGTTATATACAGTTATTACTTTGGGGATTGTTACTTTCCTTTGCGTTGCAGTAAGGCAAGGCAGTGAACAGAACACTGGATTTGGTGTCAGAGGACAAGGCTTGATTCTGCTGCTTAAAATCTGTGTGACCACATGCAAATCCCTTTGCTTGGAAATGGGAGAATTAGAGTCTAAAAGCTTTAAAACTCATTACCTTATGATGAGACTGAGTTCACTTCAGTACGTACTAGAGCTCTTGAATTTTGAACTAGGTCTACCACGTCACAGCTATATAACTGAGTAAATTAATTGAGTTCCTTCAACCTCAATTTCCCATATTGACTCAGGGGCGGAGATTGCTTGGGAGTCTTGGAAAATGTCTAGGAGAGATCTTGACACTAGCGAAGTTATTGAAGGGTAAAACTATTTCTACTGGTATTTGGAGGTGAAGTGAACATTGAAGATAAATAGAAGAATTGAAACTTGTATATGAGTCTGTTCTTTACTTCCTCTCCCTGAAAATGGGTTCATATTCATGGAAGTGATTCCTCTCCTTTGCACCTGCTCCTTCCTCCTTCTGGCTGAGGGACATGTTTAGATTGAAAGTGTTAGCATAGGGTTGCCAAAATTACCCCTTGGCGGTGAGAAAACGTTCATTTTCTTTCTCTTTGTAAAAAAAAAGTCAAGAGTTGTTAAGGATCCACATTTTTTTGGAAAATGATTATGACTTGAAGGAAAGAAAAATTGAAGGCCACTAGGTGGTGCTTCAACCCAATCCTGTCTATTACATTATGCAGGGTGGCAAAAAGTGGGAAGAGAAATTCAGCATTTATTTTGGCCTTCTACAAGCTATTCCCTTGTATGTCCCAAAACTCAAGGCTGTTTGTATAGCTTTGGGGATCATTCACAAAAGAAACAGACACAATTATTCTAATGGGGGAAAATACCCTTTTCTTACTCCAAGACTGACTTGTGCCTTTCCTTCTGACTGGATCTTAAGAATAATCTTTTCTTTTTTTTCTTCTTACAGTGTTCCTGCAAAATGATTAGTTCAAGGAAGGTATATTCTCCTGTATTCTAAACCATGGAAATTTGATCATGCCCCAGTTGGTCAGAATGAGCTCTCAGGTCTCAGAATCTGTAGAAGGCTGTAATCCAGTGTTTTCGATCAGACTTGGTTGTCACCCTCGATGCTGTGGGAGCTATGAGGGTGTTACTGAGTTCCAGGCATCTGTATGCTGTTTGTATCCTACACGAATGGTCTTTTCTACATTCTCACTCCTTCCCCCTGAACGCCCTCTCTTTTCTCATTTTAGATCTCCTGGGAAGTTGGGGCCACAGAAAGGAAGCTGCTTGGTGGTGATAAGGTAAACTAAGTGAACTTTGGGGTTGGGGCTTTTTTGGGTGGAAAGTTTGTTGAGGGGTTTGAGGAAAGGAGAAGGAATCATAGAAACCTCTGAGAAGGTGATAAGTTGAAGAAGTGGGGGAGCCACTGAACTGAACTTCAGGTTTGGTTATTGATTTTTAAGAGCAGTATGATGATCAATTCATCTTGAAAGGAGGGGGAGAAATTATAGATATCATAGATTTCAGTGCTGTCAGGGACTTTAGCTGCCGTCTAGTCGAACCCTATCATATAAAACTTGGCTAAAGTCACACGGGTAGTAAGTAGCAGTGTTAGGATTTGAACTCAGATCTTTATGACTCTAAATCCAGAATGTTTTGCAATGTACCATACTGCTTCCTAGCACTTAGCACCTCCTTGCTGATCCTAAAACCCCTTATTGCCTTCCCTACAGGCCTGACTGGGGCAACTAGGTGGTACAGTGGATAGAGCACTGGGCCTGAAGTCAGGAAGACTCATCTTTGTGAGTTCAACTCTGGCCTCAGACACTTACTAGCTGTGTGACCTTGGACAAGTCACTTAACCCTGTTTGCCTGTTTCCTCATCTGTAAAATGAGCTGGAGAAGGAAATGGCAAGCCAAAGTGTCTTTGCCAGGAAAATCCCAAATGAGGTCACGAAGAGTCAGACACAACTGAACAACAAGAAAGCAACTTTGACTGTCACTTCTGGAGAAGAAAAAAGAAACAAGAATGATGCAGCTTCTTTTCAGTCCATTAACTGTATCTCCTCAGGTACCCACAGAACCCTCTCTATCGCCATAGATGATGGAGCCATAAATTGGGTCCTTTTCAGTTTATCTCTTCTATGTTCCATTCAACAAGTATTTACCGGGCACCTTCTATGTAGGCACTGCACTAAGCACAGATGATTTAGAAAAGATAAATAGGATACCTACCTTTGAAAATTCAAATTCATTGCCCTTAAATTGTTTACAATCTAGCAAGGGGGAGGTAAGCCATGTGCACAGACACTGTAGTACAAGATAGATCTTGGTAGAGCATTGGAGAGATTAAAGATAAAAGAAACACCAAGCTTGATGTTCTGAGGTTTCAGAGAAGGAAAGAGAGAACATGTTAGTTGGGGGGAGGTAGAGCAGAATCAGAGAAAACTTGATGTAAAAATGTTATATTTTTAGGGAAAAGAAAAAGAGCATTTCTAGGAAGGTAAATTTGAAGCCAGCAACATGCATCTGACAGTTGACCTATATTGCATGGCCTCTGATTGAAAAAATAAAACAGGTAAACATTTCACATTAAAAAAAAATGAAAAATGTTATGTTTTGTTCTCTAGCAGCTCTGGCATCGTACTTCCAAAAATAGATCCTCTCCAAATGGAAAGCAAATATCAGCGGTTGTAGGATGTGCATTCAGCTTTAGTCCTACACTACTTAAGTCAAGCTGAGCATAAGCTCATGAATACTGGGCTTCAATCTTTTGGATACAGGCCTAGCCGTGGTGTATCTGGGTCAAAGAACATGTACAATTTAGTAACTTTCTGCATACAATTTTCTTGCTTTCCAGAATGGTTTTCCCATTTGCAAGTCTACCAACAGTGAATTGACATGCCTGTTTTCCCACAGTTCCTCCAACATTTGTTACTTTTGGCTTCTGTCATTGCCAATCTACACAGGTACAAAAATATTCATAACAAGTATCAATGTTTGCTATATATTAATAAATAGTCAATTTATAATAATATCTAATGTTATATAATCAATGAAATATAAATAATAAATATAAATATTTGTTATATGATAAATAAAAAAGTAAATTTTATAATACATATTTAATCAATAACAAACTACTGAAACAAATAATAAATATAAATATTTACTATATAATAATCAATTTATAATAACATACTACATAATAATAAAATATAAATAAAAAATAAATATTTGCTATATTGTGATAAGTTTAAAAAATAAAATCAAACAAAAATATTTAAAACTCTTTTTATGAAGGCAAAAAAGCTAGAAACTAAAGAAATGTCCATCATTTGAGGACTGGCTGAACAAATTATTGCATATGACTCTGATGGAATACTACTGTGTTGTAGGTAGATGTAGGTAGAAGTAGATGATTTCCACGAGGCATGAAAAAACTAAAATCAGTTAAGATAAAAACAATTTTGGGAACTTTTATAAACTGACAAAGAGTGAAATGAGCAGAACCTGGAGAACAATTTATACAATAATAATGCTGTAAAGATAAGCACGTTTTAAAGCTGGAGGAACTATGATCAATGCAATGACCATCCATGATTCCAGAGGACCAGTGATGGGACATGCTGCTCACCTCCTGACAAAGAAGTGATGGTTTTAGGATTCAGGATGATACATTTTTGAACATAGCCAATGAGGGAATTGATTTTGCTTGACCATGCACATTTGTTGCAGTGAATTTGTCTTACTTACTATTATTATTATTATTATTTTCCCAATAGAGTGGGAGATAGGTGAGAGATAAAATAGAGCTGTGTGAATTAAAAATAAAATTCAATTAAAAAAGATTGGACATTAGCATAGACTTGAGAGTTTTAGTTCTGTTCACATGTGGCTTATCACACTTGCATTTTCAGGGATGTGTGGCTGAGGTGGTCTGTAAGTGTCACAGTCTACAACTTTGCTGCCTCTGGGTTTGAATGAAATTAATGCTTGCCAGGGTAGAAACTGAAGGCAGCTCTTTATCACAGGATCATGGATTAAAAACTGGAAGGTTCTCAGAGTCCATCACTGGCCTCTCATTTTATAGATGAAGAAACTGAGGCACAGAGAAATTAAGTGACCTGCCCAGGGCCACACAGCTTTTAAGTATCTGGGGTGGGCTTTCCTGACTCCAATAATCTATCCACAACACCCCTTTATTTTCCACACATAAACACTGAGACTATTCCAAGGATATCAGGTAGATGACCAACTGTCCCTTCCAATAATATCAATCATGCATGCTAAGTCTACACTCTCACTAAGAGAGCCAATCCAGTATAGGAGGTGTCCTGGTGTCCTATGAATAGGGCTTACCAGGCCTAGGCCACATAGTGAGATAAAGAGAGTTTGTCTTTATCATCCTCTTTATTGTACCTCTGAGTATATCCTCCTTCGTTTTTAAGCCTGGGAGTGCTCCACGCTTCTCATGTTGCCTCTGCCTGTCTTAATCACCATCCCCCTCCCTGGGGAAATGTCTCATGGTCTCAGACCTACCCCTTCCTCCTCATGGTGGTATGGAGAACACATGGGACTAGGTTAGGTGGTGTAGCAGCTGGAGTCCTGGACTTGGAATCAAGAAGACCCGAGTTTGAATCCTACCTCAGACACTTATTAGATGGGTTACTGACCCAGGACAAGTTACTTACTCTCTCTCAGGCTGTTTCCTCATCTGTAAAATGAGAATAGTAATAGCACCTGCCTCATAGGGTCGTGAGAATCAAACAAGATAGGTGAAAAGTGTTTTGCAAGTCTTAAAGCACTATACAAATATTATTATTATTATTATTAATTCTTGCTTTCTACCTAACTGTATTTGAGATAATGGGCAAATCACTTAATCTCTTTGGGCCTCCTCTATTTGTGAAAGAGAGAAATGGCTCTTCCTTCTCAGCCTTACAGGGTTGTTGTGAGAGGCTCACACAAGATAATGGGTATCTTGAAAAAGAAATTTCTATTGTAAATGTGAGATGTACAAGCAAGATGTACGGCAAGAATTTATATCATTAAGTATAGGCATTCTTCTAGGGTATGGAAATACAAAGATAAAAAAGAAATAGCCTCTTTCCTCAATAAGAATACATTACATCATATACGTAAATAAACAATGCATTTTATGTGTAATATATACAATGCATTCTCATTGACTGTGAGAATATGTATACATTTAGAATATGTATTGTTTACATGAATAGTATCTGCCTTCAATGAGAATGTAGAGTATATAATGTGTGTATATATGATGCATTTTCATGTTCTCGTATGTTTTTCCTAGTCCCATGCGTTTTCCACACCACCATGAGGAAGAAGGCATAGATATATAGACAGATATTAGATAGCACTTTCATTGAGGCCAGATGGTATTCAATATTTTATATATATACACATATATATATAGTATATATATATGTATGTGTATATATATATATAAATGCATACATATATAAATACACACACATTTTAATATTTCAACAAGCATGCAATGATTCAACAAGCATCAGTCTAAGGCAGGAGATAACAAAGAAAAAAAAACACCACCATAGAAAAGTCCCTATCTCCAAAGAACTTACATCCTACTTATCAGACCCTCTTTCCCCTTCCTTTAGAGCTCTTTCTTCTCATCTGACAAAGCAGTTCCAGTGAAAAAAGTAGGACCATAGGATGATAGACTTAGGATTGGAAAGGTACTTAGAGGCCATCTAGTCCAATCCTATCATTTTCTACCTAGGAGAAAACCAAATCCCAGAGAGGATAAGTGATTTGCCCATAGTCACATAGGTAGAAAGGGACAGAAGCGGGCTTTGAGCCAGAATCCTTTATACCCAAATTCATTGTTCTTTCCAAGGTGCCATACTGTCTAATATCTAACAAGTTTACTCTTATACCTTAAGGTTTATATACATTATATACATGTAACATGAAGGTTTATATATCTATTTACATGTACATATACATATGTAATTTGAGCCTTACAACCTTGCTGTTGCAACAATTCGGCTAGCAGCTGTTGTGGGGGTGAAAGACCAACACAAGCCCAACAACAAGAATGCTGCCAACACAGGTTCTTTTGATCTGCTTTACTAAGGAAAGTAACATTAAGAGGTTGACAATCTTACTTTAATCCAACATATACATATGAACTCACTTAGTTCAGGAGGAAAAGCCAGCAACCTGAACTTCAGAGCAAATACAAACAAGTTACAAACATACACAACATAAACAAACCAGATCACAATTCATAGTTACCAAGAAACCATCAACATCTGGACTGACAAGCCGGGAGGCTCTTAGAGCGGCTGCCCTGAGTCCCATGACAACACTCTTCCAGGAGTGAGAGCCTCAAGCAAATAGCTCTGTTCTCTCTTTTTATAGTCTTTGGAGGTCATCAAACATCATCTGAGCTACCAGAATTTAGGCACATACTATTGGCTCTGGTGTTAGCAACTCCCCTTAGAGCCCTGGGGGCTTCACACCCACATAGGCTTAGCACCTAGAAATTAGGGGTTTGGGCCTGGGGCTTTGCACCTAGTAAGGTTCAATCAAAGACAATTAATTTCGCATTCTAAAACAGTAAAAAAGTCCCAACTTAATTAATATTACACTTGTTAATATCTGTTTTATTTATATATGTATATATATACATACACATACATACACATACACATACATACACATACACACACATACATATATACATACACATATGTGTATATACATATATTTTAAATTGAGGCCTTGGAGGGGTTGTCCAAGGTCACAGTCAAGTATCAGAGCCAAGGCTGGAACTTAGATCTTCTGACTGTATGTCCAATGCTCTTTCAATCATACCATGCTGCATCTGATAATGTGTAAACCCCCTCCCAAGTAGCATGTGTTCATAGCACATTTTGTATCCAGTCATATAACCAAAGGGTTAGGAGTGGGCATCATCTGGAAATATTTTAGGTCAAGTAGCCTTTTAATGGTCCTCGAATCATGCAACATAGGTAAAGGTAAGTAGAGTAGGCTTGCTGATAGATTAATACAGGTATGGAAATTAATAGTACCTTCTCATTGTTTAGGAATTATAATCGAAGAGACTCAGCACCAAGTGAACATCACTGTTGCCTGTGCCTAAGGCTGCCTATAACCCTCACCTTGATGCCCATGAAGCAGGTCTCTTCATTTATATGCCTTTTCTTTCCTTTCTCACGCAGGTCTTGCACACATTATTTCCTGGTGTCTTTCAGGGACAGAGGGCAGAGATGGAGAGGTGACAAGAAACTGTGAAATGTTGCAAGGGTGGTTTTGCAGACCCAGCAAATTCTGATGAATTTATTAACTTATATGAACAGAACATCCAGATGTTATGAGTGATTCACTCATTATTCATGATTCCAATAAAAAGCTGAAGAAGCCAAGAACATTGGTTACAAATAGCTGATCAGGTGCCAAAGACAGTTTAGCTTAGAGAGGTAATGCAACCTAATCCATTGTGATAGGCAGCAAGGAGTTAGTGAACTTGGCTTCTCTCAAGGTAAGGTTGAGCTCAAGGGTCACTTTTGACCTTTGACACAAGGCTCTTCTTGACCCTTCCCTTACCTCTCTTCCCACCCCAATCCAGTTGTCAGAACCTTCCCTCACTTCCTAAACTACTTTGCATTTATTTTTAATTTACTCATCTCTGTTCCTCCCCAGTAGGATGTGAGCTCTTTGGGGGGTTTTTGTTTATATCCCCAGTGTTTAGCACGGTGTCCACATGTTTGTTGTTGTTCAGTCATTCCAGTCAGGTCTGGCTCTTCATTATCTCAGTTGGGGTTTTCTTGGCGAACATACTGGAGTGGTTTGCCATTTCTTTTGCAGGCTCATTTTATAGATGAGGAAACTGAGGCAAACAGAGTTAAGTGATTTGCCCAGGGTCACACAGATAGTGAGTGTCTGAGGCTGGATTTGAACTGTGCTACCTAGCTGCCTATGTCTGCTATGTAGTAGATGCTTAATAAATCCGTGGTTAAATGAGGTCTAGTTCTCCTTCTGGTTTGCTAAATGGTGTTAATGAAGTCATGCCATTCTCTGCCCTTGCCCTGCCTCCCCTCACTATGTTCTCAATTGGAAAATGAGGACTATAACCACTGATTTTTATCCATTGGAAAGGGATGTTTTCAGGCTGAATTAGATAATGTTGAGCTTGTTAATTTGAGGTGCAACAGAAACATTTATTTACATTGACAGGCAACTAGGTGGCATAGAGAATTGGGGCCTAGAGGCAGGAAGACCTGAATTCAAATCTGGCCTCAGACACTTGCTAGCTATGTGACCCTGGGCAAGTAAGTCAATTAGCCTCTGTTTACCTCAGTTTCTTGAACTATTAAATGGGGATAATGATAGCATTTGCCTTCAGGGTTGTTGTGAGGATCAAATAAGATAGTATTTGTAAAGTGCATAGCACCTAGTAGGGGTTATATAAATTCTAGCTGTTATTATTATTGACATAAAACTTTATTATTAGCCATTCCAATTGTTTCTCACCTTTCCCTCAAAAGATACGTGAGCATACCAATGGAAAGTAAAGGACATTTAGTGGAACCTTTCAGTTCATTCCTTCCCTTCCTAGTTGAAAATGAAGTTCTGTTCTGTGTAAACCATAATCACACAGAATCAGATCCTCACATCTACTAATGCCTCTTGAACATTTTCAAGCTCTTCTTCACTGTGTCAGGGTCAGGAAGTTAGGATAGATAAGAAATAGAATTATAGATTTTTTGAGTTGGAAAGGATCTTACAGGTCATCTGGTCCAACTTAAACCCAATTCTCTCTACAATACTAGTTATCAAGATGTGGTCTGGGGATCCTTGGAAGTCCCCCAAGACTCTTTCAAGGGGTCCACAAGGTCAAAATTGTTTTTGAAATAAAACTAAGATATTTTAATGTCTAACAAGGTAAATATCCCTAGACATAACTCATACAAACAAAAGTTCTTTAGGGGGGGAGGATCCTCAACAAGTTTAAGAGTATAATGGGGTCCTGAGACCAAAAAGTTTAAGTTCTGCTCTACAACATCCCTGCCAAGTGATCATTTAGTTTCCACTTCAAGACCTTTGATTATAGAGCCCCACCTTCTGAGATAATTAATTTCACCTTTGGACAACACTTATATTTAGGGATTTTTCTTCTCCTATATTGCACTAAAATCTGCTTTCCAACAACTCCTCATTGCTTCTAGCTCTGCTCTCTAGGGTCAAACAGACCATGACTAATCCCCTTTGACATGATGGTAAAATATTTGTAATATATGAAGAAAGCTTCCATGATTTCCTAACTTTTTTTTATTAGGGTTAAACATCTCCTGTTCCTTCAAATTGTCCTTGTAGGGCATGGCTTCAAGTTCTCTTATCATATTGGTCACACTATCTTGGACCAAATTTTAACCAAGGAGAACAAAGCAATAGAACTAATAAAAAAGAATTTGTAAGTAGGAAAAAGGAAGAAAATTTTCAATACCCTAGTAGAAATAAATTTCAACCAGACACAATTTTTAAAAAGAACAACTTATTTTCTCTCATGAAACATGGGAGATATGGAGCAAGGCTCTTGAAGAAAAGAGAAGATGAACTGCCTTCATCTTGCATTGGATTGGTTAGCTATTGTGATTTGGCTTTCTCAGGAAAATCAAGTTGTAGAATTAGTCTTCACCTCTTAATGTAGTAAAAATGCCTTATTCTGTTCCTTTTTTTCCACTAAGGTTACATTGGTCTTGGAGAAAAGAGCCACTGCATAGCTCATGGTTAGGACTTTAGTTTTAATCCATTGTCCTGAAGGTCCATCTCCTACTAGCTCAGTATCTGTACCTGATATCATGGCAGGCCACTGAATCTGAAGTGGAAGGCCATGTACTGATTCATTGGTGCTGCTTGGGACATAACAGAGCTTGGAATGTTTACCTTAAAGACTATGTAGTTCAGAACCCATACCCCAAAGAGATGAAAGAAAAAGGGAAAAAGCCCCATGTATACTAAAATATTTCTACCATCTCTTTTTGAAGTAGCAAAGGAAAAATTATGGCATAGAAATGTAATGGAATAATATCGTGCTATAAGAAATAATGAAAAGAATAGTTTCAGAAACATGGGAAGATTTGTATGAACTGATGCAGAGTAAAGTAAGCTGAACCAGGAGTATAGTTCATACAGTAACAATCACATTATAAATACAAACAACTTTGAAAGATTTAAGAATTCCAGTCACTACAATGACCAATCACAGTTCCAGGGGGCCAATGATAAAGGATGCTATCTACTCCCTGACAGAGGGGATAGACTCGAGATGCGGAATGAGACATATTTTTGAATGTGACTAATGTGAGAGTTTGTTTTGCTTGTGGGGATTTGCTTTTATATGCTCTGTGAGCTGTTTTTTTATTGCAATGGGGAGGGAGAATGGGATGGGGAGGAAAGAAAATAAATACCTGTTAATTGAAAAAAAATCCAATTCAATAAGGTCATTTAGTTCAATTGCTTAATTTTATAGATCTGGAAACAAGAATAGAGAGATTAAAGGATGTGCTCAGTGCAAGGCAAAGTCGGGATTTGAACCCAGGTGTTCTGACTCTAGACCCAGAATTTTTTCCACTGTACCACATGTTGCTGCTTTGAGGGAAGAAAATACACATGTAGGATGACTAAGTGTATATGAAAATACAGAGCTAGACTAAAATACGTATTTTGTCTTGTAGTTAGAGTTCAATGGATTGTTGAAGCTGTCTGTGTTTCCTATTTCAAGACTTTTGGTGGGAGGGCAGCAGCAGCAACAGCAACAAAACACCTTTTAAAAGCTCCAACTGCTTTTCTCATATGCCTTGGGATGGAAAATTGCAACACCATTTACAAGACATTTAGAAATCTTGTGGCATGAAAAGTGAGAAGCAGTTCAAGATGCTGGGGCTAAGAAGCTACAGTAGATGACTTGAGAGTAGGAGTTATGATTAACCAAAGCATTCCAATAAGAAGCATCTGTTTTTTTCCTCTCCCCAAAGCAATATTAAAAAAAAGTCAGGAGAAGAGGGCCATTTGTAACATTTTCCACCATTCTCTTTCAACTACAACCCAAATTCCATTAGCTTCTGTCATCCTATCAAGGGGTAGGAACTTAGGTCTTCACTGCCAATGGATCTCTAATCACTTTTAATGGTGGAAGATTATAGCCTCTGTTCCCTGGACTGTGATTAAACGATAGGAGTCCAGGGAGGAGCTGGATGTGAAATTTCACCCCCATGCCAAACTTTGCTAGGTCCCCCCAACTTTCAGATTTCTATCCAAAACATGCTTACTTTGGCAGGTTCTCCAGAGAGCCATGAAATCACAGCAAATGCACTGTCCAGTCCTTACCTCTGCAGGTTGGTAGACGGACTAAAGACTTGCAAGCTAGGACTGTTCTTAAGAACATTCTTTGGTTAGGAAAGAGCAAACAGATACATACGTAATGAATGAGTATACCCTCCCCAGACTGACTGGGTGTACATTTTTAGCACTATTGGCTACATCTTGCGAAGCACAGCTTAGGAGAAAGCTGTTGGTTCTCCTCGAGTTTCTGATCTTTGCTTAGCTTCTCAGTTCGGATTGTTTATTTTTCTGGCCTTTAATGACTGCTTTTCTAGGGGTTTGGGAAGCTAAGTTACAATTATAGACCTTGGGTTAGGATAGTGTCAATGAATTTAGTGTGATAGGTAGAATTGAAAGGGACCTTAATGATAAGCTCCTTAAGAGAAAGCATTGTTCCATTCTTTGTTTTTCTATACCTAGCACCTGGAGCAGTGCCTGGGTTATAGTGATAAATAAGTATTTGTTGATTGATCCTCTAGTCTAGCATTTTCCAAGTGCTGGTCCATGGGCGATAAACGTTTATTAGCCTACAGAGCTTTGAATACAGAAGGCTCTTGGGACTTCTTAAAACCTATAAACTTTGCCACAAGAAATAATTACCATGAGGAATTCAGAGAAATACAGAAAGATGTATAAACTGATACAGAGTGAAAAGGACATAATACTAGACATAATGACTACTATAATAGAAAGAGAAAGAGTATTAGAAGACATCAGAATTAAGATTAAAAGCTATTGACAACCTTGGTCCCATAGGACTGATGATGAACAGGCTTATTCTTGGCCCTTTTCACTAAACTAGTGGGAAACATATATAGTTATCCCTCCCACATCATGGGCTTTACGGGTCCTGCACCCTCACACTCTAGGAAATCTGCATAAGAGTTTTTGGCCCTCCCTTCACACCCGAGAAGAAGTCTGAATCATTATGGTATTAAAAGGTAAACTATAATGATATTATATAATACTATACATATTTTTTATGCATTTCTGAGTTTCTAAACTTTTTCTGTTTTTCCTGTTGACCTTTGTATGTCATCTGTGGCTTCAGCAAAACTCCTCCCTCAAATTCCCATTTAATTTATTTTTTTTTCTTCTTTTTTAAAAATTTATTTTTAGTTTTCAACATTCATTTCCACAAGATTTTGAGTTACAAATTTTCTCCCCATCTCTACCCTCCCCCACCCCACTTCAACATGTCATGTATTCTGATTGCCCCTTTCCCCAGCCTGCCCTCTTTCCTATCACACCACTCCCCTCCCACCACTTTTCCCCTTATTTTCTTATAGGGCAAGATGGATTTCTATACCCCATTGCCTGTATATCTTATCTCCCAGTTGCATGTAAAAACAATTTTTTTTTAACATTTGCTTTTAGAACTTTGAGTTCCAAATTCTCTCCCTTCTTCCCTCCCCACCCACCCTCCTTGAGAAGCCAAGCAATTCAATATAGGTTATACATGTATCATTATGCAAAACACTTCCATAATAGTCATGTCGTGAAAGACTATTTCTCTCCATCCTATCCTGTCCCCCTTTATTAAATTTTCTCCTTTGACCCTGTCCCTTTTCAAAAGTGCTTGCTTTTGACTACCTCCTCCCCCAATCTGCTCTCCCTTTTATCATCCCCACCCCTTGTCCCCTTCCACCCTTTCCTGTAGCGTAAGATACCCCATTGAGTGTGTATGTTATTCTCTCCTTAAGTCAAATCCGATGAGAACAAGATTCACTCATTCCCCCTCACCTGCCCCCTCTTCCCTTCCTACAGAACTGCTTTTTCTTGGCACTTTTATGCGAGATAATTTACCTCATTCTATCTCTCCCTTTCTCCTCTCAATATATTCCTCTCTCATCCCTTAATTTTATTTTTTAGATATCATCCCTTCCTATTCAACTCACCTTGTGCCCTGTCTATATATATATGTATATTCCCTTCAACTACCTTAATACTGAGAAAGGCCTCATGAGTTACAAATATCATCTTTCCATGTAGGAATGTAAACAAAACAATTCAACTTTAGTAAGTGTCCTGTGATTTCTCTTTCCTGTTTTTCTTTTCATGCTTCTCTTGATTCTTGTATTTGAAAGTCAAATTTTCTATTTAGTTCTGGTCTTTTCATTGAGAAAGCTTGAAAGTCCTCTATTTTTTGGAAAGTCCATATTTTGCCCTGAAGTATTATACTCAGTTTTGCTGGGTAGGTGATTCTTGGTTTTAATCCTAGCTCCTTTGACCTCCGGAATATCATATTCCAAGCCCTTTGATCCCTTCATTTAGAAGCTGCTAGATCTTGTGTTATCTTGATTCCTTTTCCACAATATTCAAATTGTTTCTTTCTGGCTGCTTACAATATTTCCTCTTGACCAGGGAATCCTGGAATTTGGCTACAATATTCCTAGGAGTTTTCTTTTTGGGATCTTTTTCAAGAGGTGATCAGTGAATTCTTTCAATTTCTATTTTACCCTCTGCTTCTAGAATATCAAGGCAGTTTTCCTTGATAATTTCCTGAAAGATGATGTCTATGCTCTTTTTTTGATCATGGCTTTCAGGTAGTCCAATAATTTTAAATTATCTCTCCTGGATCTATTATTCAGGTCAGTGGTTTATCCAATGAGATATTTCACATTGTCTTCCATTTTTTCATTCTTTTGGTTCTGTTTTATAATTTCTTGATTTCTCATAAAGTCACTAGCTTCCACTTGCTCCATTCTAATTTTTAAGGCAATATTTTCTTCAGTGGTTTTTTGCATCTCCTTTTCCATTTGTCTAATTCTGCCTTTTAAGGCATTCTTCTCCTCATTGGCTTTTTGGAACTCTTTTGACATTTGGGTTAGTCTATTTTTAAGGTGTTATTTTCTTCAGTATTTTTTTGGGTCTCCTTTAGCAAGTTGTTGACTTGTTTTTCATGATTTTCTTATATTGCTCTCATTTCTCTTCCCAATTTTTCCTCTACTTCTCTTACTTGCTTTTCCAAATCCTTTTTGAGCTTTTCCATGCCCTGAGGCCAATTAATATTTTTCTTGGAGGCTTTTAATGTAGGCTCTTTGAATTTGTTGACTTCTTCTGGCTGTATGTTTTGATCTTCTTTGTCACCAAAGTAAGATTCTATATTCTTAGTCCTTTTATGCTGTCTGCTCATTTTCCCAGCCAATTACTTGACTTTTGAGCTCTTTGTCAGGGTATGACTGCTTTCAGAGTGTAGAGTGCTTTGTCCCAAGTTTCAGGGGTTTTGTGCTGCTGTTTTCAGAGCTACTTTTATTCTGAGGTGGTATGATACTCCTCTCCTGGCCTGTACTCTGGTCTATGAGTGATCTCAAGCACTCCTTTCTGCCATGTAACTACCAGGAGGACTCCCTCTCCACAACCACCACAAGCTCTGGCACACCAGTGCTCCCCCTCCCCCCAAGGACTGCCAACCAGGACTGCAACTCAGATCCAAACAGGGCACCACCTCTGCACCAGCAAAGAGATCCCTGCACTCCTGCTCTGATCAGCTGCTTGATTCCTCCCACTGTCTGTGGGCCTGGAGCTCCAGAAGCAACTGTTGGAGCATCCTGCTGCTGCTGCAGCCACCCCCTCTGCCTCCGGGGCTGGACCCGGGCCATGCACTTCTCTTACCCAGGTCCAACAGTTTTCCCACTGACCTGCTCAGTTGTCTTTGGCGTTTGTGGGTTGAGAAATCTGGAAACTGCCACAGCTCAGTGACTCAAGGCCCTGAGGCCTGCTCTGCCCAGTCTACTCTGGCCTGTTCTGTTGTCACGCCCCCCTGCTGGGCTGTGCTCTGCTCCCAGCATGATGCAATAGACCCTTCTCAGTGACCATCCAGGCCGTCCTGGGCTGGAGATTTGTTTCACTCTGTTATGTTGTGGCTTCTGTAGCTCTAGAATTTGTTTAGTCATTTTTTTACAGGTGTTTGGAGGGATTTGAGGGAGAGCTCAAGTGAGTCCCTGTTTTCACACCACCATCTTGGCTCCACCCCCCCCATCTAATTTCTTATGTCAACCCATGATATATGGAAACCACAATGGGGAAAGTAGTGATGTGGAAGGGATAACTGTACTTAGCCCCAAGTGTATCATTTCACCGATGATCTAACTGATACCTAGAGCAGTCATGACTTGCCTACGGCAGCTAGGTTGGAGTGCCAGGGCTGGAGTCAGGAAGACTCATCTTCATGAGTTCAAAGCTGGTTCTTTAGTAGTTACGTGACCCTGGGCAAGTTACTTACCCCTGTTTGCCTCAGTTTCTTTATCTGTTAAATGAGCTGGAGAAGGAAATGACAAACCACTCCAGTATCTTTGCCGAGAAAACCCCAAATGGGGTCCCAAAGAGTATGACACTCTACTGAAATGAATGAACAACAGCAGACTTGCCTAAGGTCCACAACTGGATTGTAGTGGGGCTAGGACTAGGATTCAGGTTTCTTGTCTCTATATTTAGCACTCGTTCTCTCATACCACATTTCTTCTTGAGTTAAGTATGTGTCCTTTCTGTTTCCGAGTCATGGATTTAGAACTGATCCAATCTCCTCATTTTACAAACGATGAAACCAAAGCACAGAGCAGTTAAATAACCTACCCAGTATCACATCACTAGGAAGCGCTGGGGAAGGGACTTGAACCCAGGTCTTCCTCACTCCAAGTCTAGCGACCAATCCATGCTGCCTCTCTGGCTATTGACAGAATAAAGGAATAGGTCTGGTGACCAGGCCAGGCTGAAACTAAGTGTTCCGGGGGAAGGTGTTGAAAACTGGAGGCTGGAATTCTGCCTGTTTGCTTATTTTCTTAAAATTTGCTCTGCCCTAACTCTTGATATGTGTGAGGCTTAGGGATATATGAATTTGTGAGAATTTAAAACCAAAGCATCTGTTAAAACCACATTAATCAGAAGATAAAACAATAAAGTTATTACCTCAGGTTTCTGACTTTTTAATTCTCTGGGGAAACACAAGAATTTAAATATCTAACATTTCAGGAATAGGAACACTTCATAATTTTGTAACTGGTGCCAAGCACATCGAGTTCTGTGAAAATTTGGAATTTCAGATTCCAAATCTTCTAGATATGTCTCTATTCTAAACAGCAGGAGGCTACCAGATAATGTGGGTTTCTTTCATATGAATTTCCTCCAAATACATGATGTGTTTTTATTTTCTTAGCAAGCTAATTAATTTTGCTAATATAATTCAGTCTTCTATTCTGCTCCCATTAAATTCTGAGCTCAACTCACTGTCCACTTGTAGAATTTGTCTGCGATACATGTGCTAACATGGAGCAACTCAGTAATATCTCCATTCAGCCACGTCACCTAGTCTGTACTTGTTGCAATCTTCTTCATCAGTGATCTCAAACTCTTCCTTCCTGCCAAAGCCTGCCTTTTAGATTTTTTTTCACTGATGCATGATGGCGAGAGGGAAACATCACAGTCTCAGAAGAGTCAAAAAATTTCAGTTAACCAAAAGGTCAGCAGACAGATTCATGTAGGCTGTGATATATTACCAAGGGTGACTTAAATGTAAAAAGTGTCATAAAAGGCATCACTCACCCATGATAACATGTGTCCAGCAAAAAATATGTGGCTGAGAATTAAGGTGAACAGACAGCCTGAGTATTGTACTGATATCCTCAGGACAGTTAAGAGTAAAGCTTTCATCATGGTGGGCATATATTCTTTGATGGAGTTATGGAAGGACATGTAAGAGAACCTCACAGGATGAAAAGGCATGGAGGGATTATGATTTGTACCACTGGAGGTAGAATTCGTATGGATTATTCAGAATATTACAGCCAATTTACAAAATTGAAAATGTAAAGTTAATAGAGGGCCTTAACTTTTGAAAATTGTTCTACTCACTATAAAACCTTTCTTGATCTCCCCAGCTGCTAGCTTTCTCCCTCCCAAATGACCTCGTAGTTAATTCAACTGCAGTGATGGCAATATGATTACAAAGGACGGTACAGAAGGAACAGCTATTCTGGAGGTAAAATGAACAACACCTGACAATTATGTGGATGGGGGTGTGTGGTGGGGAGAAGGAGCAAGAAAAGTGAAAAATGACCCCCCACTTTTGAGCCTGGGTGCCTGGGACCATAATAGTATCATGAGCATAAATATGGAAGTTGAGGCTGTGAGGCAGATTTGGAAAAGAAGATGACAAATTTGGTTTGGGATCCGTTGCATTTGAGATGGCAGTGGGACATTCAGGTAGAGATGTCCTGGAGACAGTTGGAAACATGGATCTGGAGCTCAAAAGAGAGATTCTAGAATGAAATTTGGGAGTCATCCTTATAGATTTATGTAAAAGGGTGAATATAGTAACTAACACGCACATAGTAGTTGAAGGATTGCCAGGTGCTTAGCAAAGTGCTCAGTGCATAGTAGATGTTTAATAAATGATTATTAATTGATTGATTACTTTACGTACATAATCTAATTTGAAAGTCACAATAATCCCATGAGATAGATACTATGGGTATAATTATTCCCGTTTTACAGATGAGTATACTGAGGTCAAGAGATGTTAAATGCTTCACCCATGGCCACACAGCCGGAGTGTCAGATTCAAGTCTTTTTGACTCCAAGTCCAGCACTCTGTCCTTCACTCCATGGTGACCAACCCTGGGACTGAGCTGTAAAGAACAAGACCGGTAAGGCTTTAATTAGTCTGCCCAATTCCCTGCCATAGTCATAGCTCTTCAGAGAGGAAAAACATTGTTTCTCCCAACCTGTGCCTGAGGGTCAGTATCGAACCCTTCTGAGTTTTCTTCTTATTCAGGATCTCAAAGCAAATCAATGTTCCAACTAGTGCCCGAAGCACCCAGCCTTCAGAGAACTCCCAAAACTCTCCTGCGGGTTTGTAATAATTTGTTCTTCCTCTTGCCTGGCCAGAACAAGGGAGCGCGGTGGCTGGAGGAGAATGAGAGGGGCTGCTGAAAACAAGGGTTGATGTTCTCTGCCTCAGGAAGGGTTTGGCTCAGGGTTGGCTCCAAGTAGTGCCTGGCCACTGTTGTGTCTGCCTTATCCAGACTGACTTCTGCCCATCAGACCTGCTCATAGACAGAGACAATGTCAGAGAGTCACTTAGCACACAGGAGGCAGACACTGGGTAAACAGAAAATATTATTGCAGTGAGGTATGGCTGGTTCTCCGGTGTCTCACAACACTAGCCCGGAAAAGATCCTTGTGACTGAGCCTTCACAAGCATTCATCTCTGCTTCAATGAGTCCTGCATTCTATGAAGGGAGAATAGAAAGCTTTGGTTTTGTTTTTTAAATAAGCAATGATGATGAGGTATGGTTATTGATGCTGATGGAACTCTTAAATAAGTTTATGAACTTGGAGGCAGGAAGACCTGAGTTCGAATGCTACCTCAGACACTTAGTGGGTCAGTCATGTGACCCTGGGCAAGTCACCTAACTTTCCTCAGTTTTGGTTTCCTCACCTGTAAATGGGGATGACAATTCTCCCAGGGTCTTGTAAGAATAAAATGAGAATATTTTTAAAGTTTTACAAAGTGTTTAATAATATTTGTAAAATACTTTTCAAACCTTAAAGTGCTATAGAAATGCTATTACTACTAATACCACCACCACCACCACTACTACCACAATACTACTACTTCTACTATTACTAGTATTACTACAATTACTACTACTACAACTATTATAAGTATTGCTACCACTATTACGCAACTGCTACTACTATCACTACTACCACTACCACTACTATCACTACTACTACTACTAGTACCACCACCACTACTACCACCACTATGACTACTACTACTACCACTACTTCTGCTACTACTACCACCACAATAGTATTACTTCTACTACTAGTATTACTACAACTACTACAATGACTACTACCACTATAACTATTACTAGCATTACTACCACTACTACAACAACTGCTACTACTATCACGACAACCTCTGCTACTACTACTATTGGTGTTACCACCACTACAACTACTACTACCTCTACCACTACTACTACTACCACCACCACCACCACCACCACTACTACTACTACAGCCAAGAACACCTGGGTACCATTTCAGCTCTGTAACCTAATGCAGTAGGCGATAGACTTTTGGAGTCAGGATACCTGCCTTCACATTCTGGCTCTGTGGATTCTTTGATGAGCTATGTGACTCTTAGCAAGTTGTTAGGGTTTCCTCGTTTGTCCAGTGGGGGAGAATAATACCTGCTCTTTGATCACAGCAGTACAGGAAAGGTTGAAACAAATAGCTTATGTTAAGGTTATTTGCAAAAACCACTTTATTGTAGATTGAAGGAAATCAGAATTCTTGAAGCTCACTCTTCTTGAATTCATCATTATATGCTATATATTATCTGCTATAATTAAGATATATGTACATGCGCACCTCTCCACCAATATTTGTTAATATAGCTCCCACTGCGAGGCCCTGCCCTCACTATTGCCTTCCCTCTGAGACCTCCTCCCTTTTAGTCTGTGTATATCTTGTCTGGATGGTGTGCATCATCTTGTCTCTCCTCACTAGAATGTGAGTTCCTTGTGGACCATGTTTTTGCCTTTCTTTGCATCCCCAGCTGGTGTGGGGAACCTGCAGCCTTGATGCTACATGTGGCCCTCTAGGTCCTTGGGTAAGAAGTACTTTTATTAAGGGGATTTGTTCTAAGAAGTTTGGATTCAGTCAAAGAGCCTCACTTGAGGACCTAGAGGGCCACATGTGACCTCAAGGCCATATGTTCCCCACCCCTGGGGCCCAGACCTTGGTATAGTCAGTGCCTATAACACAGTAATCACTTAATAACTTATTTTTGATGTTGATGATAACACAGCAATCTCCTTGTTCTACCTAAATTGACAACAGAAAATCTAATCACAGGGATTCTGATTAGTCATCCAGGAAACGAGCCTTCTGGACCACAGTAGGGGCGAGGGGATTGAATCATGGACT
Organism: Trichosurus vulpecula; assembly: GCF_011100635.1. Lineage (NCBI taxonomy): Eukaryota > Metazoa > Chordata > Mammalia > Diprotodontia > Phalangeridae > Trichosurus > Trichosurus vulpecula. The sequence continues at coordinate 347,504,114 of NC_050574.1, forward strand.
TAGAGTCAGCAGAGACCTTAGAAGTTGTCTGGTTTCAGACCCTTCATTTTACAAGCGAGCAAACTGTAGCCCAGAGAGGTGACCCGTGCCTGAGGTAACACAGGAAGTAATTGGCAAAACTTGGATTCCAACCCAAGTTCTCTGACTCCAAATCCAGAACTCTTTTCATATGTTTATTGCATTAAAAAAACAAGAAGAATAAACATTTGCTGAGTGTCTACTGTATGATAATGATAACAGTTGCCACTTACATAGTGCTTTAAAATCAACAAAGTTCATTATTTGATTGTACCTTCACAATAAGCTGATGATTGGTACCATTATTATCCCACTTTAGCAACGCAGAATCTGAGGCTCAGAGATGTTAAGTGATTTAATTATAGGTGCACGCTTGAGATTCAAACCCAGGTCTTCCTTATCCCATGTTCAGTGTTTTTTCATCGAGGAATCTGAGGCAATCAGAGGTTGAATGACTTGGCCAGGGTTACATAGCCAGTAAGTGCCTGTGGCAGACACTTCAGATTGTCTGCTTCAGGTCTTCCTGACCACAGGCACAGTGCTCTATCCACATTGCCACCTAGCTGCCCCTGAGATCTCCCTGAACACTTCACAAATCAGACTTTGTAAATGATATGCCATCAGTTGGGGGTGAGGACTTGTCAAAGATTGTAAAGAATGTGGCTCAGACAGAACCAGGAGAATGCTGGGCATAGTCAACAGCAACATTGTGCGATGACGGACTTTGTTAGACTTAGCTCTTCTGAGCAATGCAATGATCTAAGCCAATTCCAAAAGACTCATGATGGAAAATGTTAATGACATCCAGAGGGTCTGGAGTCTGAATGCAGATTGAAGCACACTATTTTCTCTTTTTTGTCATTTATTTCTTTTTTCTTTCTCATGGTTTTTCCCCTTTTGTTCTGATTCTTCTTTCACAACATGAGTAATGTGGAAATAGGATCATATATGTAAAGCCTATATCAGATTGCATGCCGTCTTGGGGAGGGGGAGGGAAGGGGGGGAATTTAAAACTCAAAATCTTATAAAAATGAATGTCGAAAGTGAAGAAGACATTAATTATTTTTTTTTAAAAGAATGTGGTTCATAAATCCTTGAATTACTCAGTGGTTTGAGCCCATTACTTTCCTGTTGGAAGGGACAGCAAAGGAGCGTAATTAAAGAATTTTGATTTGCCCGCAGGGCTATGGCCGTAAGAACTAAGCAAGTCAGTTTAAAACAGCGTCGGGAAACAATTCTAGTTCATTTCCTCGGCAGGCCTCAGTCTGCCTCACTTTTCTCAACCATAAAATGGGACTAACGATAGCATTTACCTCCCAGGGTTATCGTGAGGATCAAATGAAATAATTGTAAAGCACTAAGCACAGTACCTGACACACAGTAGGCACTTCATAAATGCTTATTCCCTTCCCTTTCTCATCTTACTTAGGCCCTGCAGTGCATACCACCCAACGCCAGAGAATGCTTTGGGCATCAACCAGCCTCTCTGTGTCTCTATTTAAGGCATGTGGTTCCCAATCGCCTTTTAGACAGTCCCTGTATAGGAGGTGCTGGATTCTATTGGCTGTTACAGGATATGGTTTTGTCTTTGGGTCTCTGCCAATTAAAATCCTTCAGCTCTGGCATCCACCAATTTTTAGCCACTTTCATTTAATTTACATCCTTCCAGGTGCTTCATTGGGTGCTCTCTATCAATGTTATAACTTTAGAAAAAATATTTAATCAAAGGGGTAAAATAATCATGAATACAGTACAATCGAATCTCAAAGCACAGCCCAGCTCAGCCCACAACCGAGTTCCATTTTGCGTGCTCCAAACCTCTCCAAATAGTAAAGATGGCAAAAACCCAGAAGTTCAATTTTTAGGCACTCTTAGCCAAGAGCTGAGCAAAACAGTTTTGTACTCACAAACTGTCAGATCCCAGGGACTGTTCTGACAAATGCAGGAACTTGATGTGTCTCTAAACTCAAAATGTGCAGATATGGGCAGGCAGCCCACCAGCACCATCTTTACTTTTCCTTGGTGGTGTTGTCAGGTTCACCCTCTCCTTCACTCTCAGAAGTCTGTGTTGTTGCTGTTTGTTGTTGTTCAGTTGTTTCGGGTGTGTCCAACACTTCATGACCCCATTTGGGGTTTTCTTGGCAAAGATACTGGAGTGGTTTGCCATTTCCTTCTCCAGCTCATTTTATAGATGAGGAAACCAAGGCAAACAGGGTTAAGTGACTTGCCCAGGGTCACACAGCTACTAAGTATTTGAGGCTAGATTTGAATTCAGATCTTCTTGACTCCAGGCTTGACACTCTGGACTGCACCATCTAGCTGTATGCTCTATTTATCTGTTTTTGAAGACCCATCCTCTTTGGGAAGAAGGACTGAAGGTTAAAGATTCCTAAATTGAGACCTCCAGAGCATTGCAGCCAGGAAAACCAACACAGCTCTTGACATGTGCCCTCTTTCTCCACCCTTCAAAAGTCTGTGTTCAAGGATGTGCCCTCTCATGCTGACCAACAAATCTGTCATTTGGGATAAGTATAACCATGCTGGCACATACTTCTCCTGCCATATCAGCAAAGGAGATTCAAAGGTTATGGAATTACCTCACTTTATTGAGCTTGAAAGCATAACGAACAAAGGGACAGTCCAGGGTGGAATAGTTACTTTACTAGTTCCTATTACCAGTATGGTTCTGATTTTAGAAGCCACTGCACACCTTGGCTCTTCAAACACTACCACAGAAAAGGCTAGAAGATTCCAGTGCATACCTAGAATTCCTCCTGCCCCCCTTGCATTTTCCTAAGGCATTCTTTCAGAATGTAGTGATTTGAAAAGCTGTAAATATAGGCTCAGTGGTGGTTTGATCTTGTGGACATTTAGTAGAGTCCTTTTCAGCAGTAACAGTCTATTCATTTATGTGTTTATGAGTATGACTTGGAGAGCTGTGTGAGGGAATTCTACACTAATGGGCCCTAGAAATAGTTATGAGGCACATAAAAATCTGAGTAATGGGGAGGCTGGAGGAGATTTCTAGATGGGGCCTGGGCATCGCCAAATTATTTGTTCTAAGTGTAATCACAGAAAGAGATTACAAAGAGAATAGCTAAGGAGTAGAACTACCACACACCTATTCCCCTCCCTATCTTTTCCCTTTCAGCAACTAGGCAGTGGTGGTAGTAGTGAAAGGTACAATATAGCTAACTCCATTGAATGATCCATAATGACTCTGGATGAATTTCCCCAAGACATCGGATACCTTGGGTCTGATACATTCTGTAATCATGTTTAATCCTGTGTTTCTGGGGCTGACAGCAGCATGCCCTATAGTTGGGATTCTCATGGATTAGCTCTTCACAAAAATCCCTTTGCAGGAAGTTGTGGAGAGAGAGCAGTAGAATCATTCCATACCTTCTACACCAGAGCCACTCTCTTTGTAATCTCTTTCTATGATTATACTTGGATCAAATAATTTAGGATCAACATCTTAACCCCTCCCCTTATGCAAGTTAGGCTGGTTTTTCCTTAAAAGGTATTGAGACGTTCCTTGAGACTTGGTTGTCTCAGTGGACTAAGGGTTTAAACTGTTGATATCTCTTCCTCATTACCTGAGTACAAAGTAGCCAGGAGGAGCTAGAGGATTCTTTAAGATTCTAGACTATGGGATTAGGAAGCAATGGGAAGTAACTGAAGGCTTTTCACTGCCCATTCTTATTGTATATGTCTCTCCTGCTATAGCTAAGTAAATCTTTTTGGGTTAATTGCTGAATGACCTAAAAGTATTTTATTTTGTTCTAATATTGAAGCCTGGGTCTGGCCTAACCCAGAACAATTGACTATTCTTACTTCTTGTGGCAGTAGCTAACATGGTAAGGAAGGTATATGCCTATGTTTCAGAGGCAGGGGTGTGTGGGAATCAACTCTTACCTGCTGAGAAGAGCCAATTGTTAAATTTTCATTAGGAGCATTTCCACCTTGAAAACCGACAAATGCTGTAAATTGAGGTTTTTATCGTTTTGTGGTTTGTCTAAACTTAAAGTGATGGAGAAGATGTCACACTATTGAGTCACATCGAGTTTGCAGTTCACCGAAGTCCCAAATTTTTTTTGTATAGATTGTTGTCTAGCTATTCTAGGCAACTCTAAACCCTTCACGTTTAGTTTCTTCAAAAACGAAGTTTGAACAACAACATTGGCCCTTGCAGCATCTTTAGGAGGAAATAAGTGGAGACAAGTGTTTCCATTCCAAATTTAGAGGTACAGAGTCTAGTCCCAGAAATAAGCACATACTTTTCCAAATGCATCCAGCCAGTAATAGAAAGGACTAAAATTTAAATCTCAGTCTTTCCCATCTGGTATATTAACCAAATGAGAAACCCGTCCCTCTCCAGACACATGTACTTTGGTTTGGGTTAACCGCCTTGTTATAGGATAGTTGCCAAGCAGATCAGCACTGACCTGTATATTTTTACATACTGCTGGGAGCTATTCAATCATATTAGCAAAATAAATCAGTTCAAAATAATGTCATGTGTGAGCCAACAGTAGGTCCATTCTTTCTCCTTTTCCCAAGGGAGCCCACAAGCCCCCCTCCATTCTGAAGGAATGACAGGGTCCCCCTTGTGCTGTTATAAAGTAATTTGTTTTAATAATGTCTGAGCACACAATGAGGTAATAGTCACCTGATCCCAAGTTGAGTTTTTGAGGAAGAAAGAAACATGAGCAAGTAGAGGAGATTTTGGTTCTTTCTTTTCTTTTTCCTTTTAGAATCTAAATGCTTATTAATGACTAGAACTCTGGTTGTAGAAACCAGAAGTTAGGGAATATATCAATTTCACTTGGTGACCTTTGGGTCAACTGTACCATGAACCTCCAGAAAAGGCCTTTTTAACAAAACAGGTCCTCAGTTTTCTCATATTTAAAATAAGGGCATTGGACCAGATGATTCCTAAGGTTCCTTCCATGTCTAGTTCCGATGATCCTAAGCCACTATACCCAGACAGGTGTGGGATGGAGGGAAGAAGGGACAGAAATGGGGTAGAAGGGGAAGGAGGAGGAAGAGAGAGACAGAGTATGGAGGGGAAGAGGACGAAGTGCAGAGAAGGGGAAAGGGAGGGAAGAGAGAAAAGGAGGGGTGAAAGAGAGGGTGGAAGAGAAAGAAAGAGAGGTGAGGAAGGGGAAGGAGGAGGAGGAAAGGAGAAAGGGAAAGGGTAGGAGGGAAGAAAGGGGAAGGTGGAGGGAGCCAATGTCACACGATAAACAGGCAGGGACACTTTTTATAAATCATCTGACTGATGGTGACATCCATACCCAGCATGGAATGGGTTGGATTGCAGGGAATCATTGAAGGGGTGGGGAGCAGACTTTTGGTGATTTTCTATTCCCCCTGAGTGGAATCTTCAGAATATAATTCCATTTCCTAGTTCGAACAATGCAAAATTCTTAGAATATCAGGTATCCTCATATTCAAATGCAAATAA